>NC_056745.1:1197637295-1197937295 GCF_019279795.1 Protopterus annectens
TAATTGTAGATGTTTTGAGCATGTTTAGTGTTGCAGAATTATTTCCATCCATTTATCTACGTTTTCCCTGTGGGCATCCTGTGCTTGAGGTAGGTACCTAGACATCTGTCCACAAACCCTTTCTTTCTGCTGCCCTAACAAGGTACTCCCCATGCTCAGTTTGATGTAGATTGTAGAGAGAGTGCCTTGGGGGAGAGGTCTCCTGGTTTGGCTACCGTACTGTGGCAGCTCGTACTGTAATCTCGGCCTCAATCCTTGAAGCTGAGAGGCGTACAAAAGAATAGATGAGATGGACAGATGTTTCTCTTATACCATAAGTATGCTGATATCCAGCCAAGACATTCCCAGCCTAACGGGTGAGGGGTGAAAAATCTGGTTAGGCATCAAGCCTTTGGGAACAGAAGAACGGAGTAATAGCAGTAGTGAAGATGCTTTAACGTTTGCAGTCATGGAATGGTCTTTATGCAATTGTACTTTCTCTGCTGGGATGCATTCTGTACAGAGTTTACTTGGCCTCCCTTTCTGTACATTGGTTTTAACTAGGCGCTCCACTTTTCTTCCACATCCCAGTTATGTGCTGTAGGTGAATTGTCATTTTTTTCGATATTGCGTATACGTTTCCGTACCATTCTGTGAAGAGCTAGCACTCCATCTGGAGCAGTTTCTGTGACTTGCAACATTTGTGTGTGGGAACAGATTCCATTTTTCTGTCCGAAAATGAATAAATGCCCCATGAATGATGTATACTTGCCATGTGGGTATTAACCAGCTTGAATTCTGTACTTTTCAGTTTATGTATTACTTTGTTGCATACTTTATAGATGTGCTGTTTCAAAGAACTGTTAGAAAGTATCGTTGCAGCTGTACAAAGTTTTAAAGGGTACTGTGGCAGACATTGAAAAAAATCTCAGACTTTAACATAATCTTGATACAGTAAACTCTATCTTATCCGGTCTCGCTGGGGCCAGACCTTAGGTTGGATAAAACGAATGGCTGGTTAATCAGAAAAAGCATACAAAATATATATCTGTTATAAATCAGCTAGAATAACAGGATTTGTGTTGGTATGCATTTTTCTAATGAATATGAATATGAAGTCTAAACCTCAAATGTCCATCATTATTTAGCCTGGAGAAGACTGAAGTGTTGTTCTTCTCTGTTGTCTTTTGCTAGGACAATGGCAGACATTTGATGGCTGGTTAGAGAGAGGCCAGATAAGAGGGGAGTCTGCTATAGTCTGTGTTGTTAATATCCATGCAAAAGTATCTCTGACTTATGTTTCTTACCAAAACAAAATGAACTAGTTAGGCTAATATAGTGATGCTACTTTTTGCTTTTGTTTACTGCCCCATAATTTACTATGTACCACTTGATGCCTGAACTTTCTCCCTGTAGCACATTATGGTTTGTGTTCCTAGTCATGTTAAAATACTGCAGTAAGATATTTCTTCATATACAAAATAGAGTTTAAATTAGAAGGGGGAGTGGGACTGGAGTATGGTAGGTCTTCGTTTAGTGTCTTTCTCAATTATTTTAGTTTTCTTTGCCTGCTTGACTATGTAGTAGAAGAATTGTGAATTCCCAAAGGCTAAGTAGGTTATGATCCTAGAGAGAGGAAGAGAAAAGCACCTGTAATTGTCTATATGCAGTAAAATGGTGAATTCCCAGCAATTAAGTTGTTGTTTTGACCCCGGTAGGATGGAAAGAATGAAGTGTTACATGGATCTTGCTGTGGGGGGGTTCCCTGGGCAAAATGTGATGGGGGTAATATAATGCAATAGGCCAAGAAGGCAAATTTCTGAAGACAATGTTGCAAGGTTTCATTCAGACCCAGTTTAGACTCAACATGTTGTGCATTAAGGAATCTTGATAGCATAGAAATGCAAATGCAAAACAGGTGGACGTATGGACCATATTATGAATCTAAGTATTTTAGTCTCTGAGAATGTTACAATTTCAACTTATAAGAGGTAGTCTTAAGCCATGAAGTTCTTATATGCAAGAAGAAAACAGTCCTGTAAGGTGGATGTCCTTCAAGGATGCATCTGCAGTCATCACATATGGGTTGTCCTGCCTCAGGCAGCCCTTCGGTCGGCCGGATTCCAAAGTCTGGGTCCGGCGTCGGCTGATGTCGCCCTTTCCCCGACGTCAGAGCGCCTGGGGTATAAAAGCGTCAGCCGACGCCATCTTCCTCTGTCTTTCTTGCCGCGTGGTGCCCAAAGCAGAAGCAGTTCGCAAGTGCCGGTTGGCCAGCTCCTGTAATTCAGCTAAACCGAAGACTTCAAAAGCTAAGTACCCCGTTGGGGACTCTTTCTTGCCTCAGCCGATGTCAGATAAAATTAATAATTGCTTAACTTGTGGGAAACAAATACCTCATAAGGATTTCCACTCTTACTGCCTCCCTTGCCTAGGCCCAGACCACAACGTCACGGCCTGTTCAGCCTGTGCTTCCTTCAACCGACGCACTCTTAGACGTCGGGCGGAGTTTACAGAGGAATTTTTTGGGGCTAGTTTTGCTTACAATATGCCGTCGGAGACTCCGACTTCACATTTAACAAAGAAACGGAAGGACAAGGACCGACACACGTGGGCCGCGGTTTCGGCTGAAACCACGGCCAGGCCTACCGCTAGTGTCTCGGTCTCGGCTAAAACCGAGTCCTTGGTACTTCCGACCACCGAAACCGTACAACCGACAACCTCTGCCCCGGAGGCCACTACTGTATTGGTTATTGAATCTCCATTAGAATCTGGTGTCCAGGAACCTTCCAACACCATTCCCTTAGACAAAACTACACCAGCACGTGGGGCAGCCAGGCCTCCTGCATCCATGTCTATAAAAGCATTCTCAAGGGCTAAAGCTGCTAAACACTCAAAATCTATGCCTCCCAGGGTTTTCCCTCAGGGACCCACTACAGGTTCTCAGATCCTTAGTCTAGCAGAGGACCTTATTTCTTTAATTAGGGGCTCACAGCCTCATCCGGACAGGGGCTCTCTACCTCCTACAGAAAAAAGGCCCAGGGTTGAGCCCCTCTGATCCCCACTCCTCAGATGAGGCCTCTGATGGCTCTGCTCTCTTGGACTACCAGGAGGAGGCCTTTTCGGCCTACGAGGATTCTTATGCAGAGGAATCTATCCCTTCAGCCTCCCCTCCTGAAGAGCTGTCCTTTGGGGAAACTCTGCACACTATGAGGGAGCATTTCCAATGGCAGGGCCAGGAATTCTCTTATTCCAGGAAGAGATTAAGGACCTTCTTGCATTTACCTCAGCATAGACCTTTGGCTATTCCCCCTGTTTTGAATGTCATTGATGATGTGTACTCTGAGTCTAGCACAACCCCTGACTCTCTCCCTCCGGCTCCTGCCAAACCCGATAGGTATTACACGGTCCCGGAATCACATCTTTTCCTTTACAAGGCCCACTCTGCTGATCCAGAAACTATTTCCCAGGGCCCTAAAGGGGTTGCAGCTGCCACTACAAAAAATCCACTCCCCTCTGAAAGGGAGTCCGGGGCTTTAGAGCGATGGGGTAAAAAAGTGTATACTTCTGCTACCCTTTCTATGAGGGCTTTAAATTGTCAATTTCATATGATACAGTACCAAGAGTATTTGTTAGATTAATTGCATAAAAAACTGTCTTCAGCTGAACCCCTAGATCGCAAATCACTTCAGGATCTGGTACATAACTCTCAACAGGTTAACAACCATTTCTTGCAGTGTGGTTATGATGCATTGGAAGCTTCATGTAGGTCAGCTATGACAGGTGCAGTCATACGTAGGCATGCTTGGCTGAAGGAACAATCTCTGCCAGACCATGTTAAAGCAAAGCTTCTGGATGCTCCACTGGAAAAGCAAAGGTTATTTGGCTCCACTGCTCAGGAGGTCTTAAAGAAATTTGAAGAAAAGGCAAAATCTGTACAAACAGTCAAGGATTTTCTGCAAGTCCAACCACCAAGATTCAGCAGAAATTGGCCTTCCAAGAACTGGTCCTTTCCAGACACAGAGAGATTTCAGTGAGGCAAAAACAGGCGTGACAGAGGTAGAGGGCAAGCTAGAGGCTCCTACAGAGGACGTCAGTGGCAGCCTCCCAACCAGAGAGGTAGTGCAGGGCCTTCAACTGCTGCACAAGGACAGACTCAATGACTTTACTTTGACACCGCTAACCAGGGCTCAATTGGAAGCACCTTTGGGCGGAAAGCTTTCCTTATTCTCAGAAAATTGGCACATTATTACAAGGGACAAATGGACACTACAAATAATAGACAAAGGATACAGGTTCCATTTCCACACATTACCAAAAAGAAAAGGCATGCCAGACCTGCCACCAAATCAAAGGGCAGAGGCTTTGAAACACATTTCCAACTTAATGCAAATGAAAGCTATAGAAAAGGTTCCTCTCTCAGAACAAGGCCAAGGATTTTATTCCAGACTATTCCTTGTTCCAAGAAAAGAAAAGCAATGGAGGCCTATTCTCGACTTGTCCGCACTGAATACTTATCTCATTGTGCCAAAATTCAAAATGCTGACCCTACAGCAACTCCTTCCCATGCTGGGCAAGGGGTCTTGGCTGGTAACTCTGGACCTCAAGGAGGCATACCTGCATGTCCCTATCAGACAAAGTTGCAGAAGACACCTCAGATTTCTTGCAGGTTCAGAGCATTATCAATTCTCAGCATTGCCCTTTGGCTTATCTACTGCGCCCAGAGTATTCACGAAATGCCTGGCATCAGTAATTGCACACTGCAGACTTCAGGGGATGCAAATATACCCGTATCTGGACGACTGCCTTATACAAGCGGACAGCCAACAAACTTTGTTAAAACACTTGAATTATGCCATCCACCTACTTCAGGCCTTGGGATATACAGTAAACATTCACAAGTCAAGACTTGTTCCATCCCAAAGAATAACTTTTCTGGGTGCGAATCTAGACACAACCACCCAAATGGCTTTCCTCACAGAAGAAAAAGGTGCGAATCTACACACAACCACCCAAATGGCTTTCCTCACAGAAGAAAAACAAGTCAACTACCGGATTATTTCAAAAATCTGTCAAGACAAACTCAGCTGACTGCAAGGAAAATCCTGCAGGCCCTGGGTTACATGGCTTCTTGCATTCTTCTGATTCCACAAGCAAGGCTACATATGAGGAAACTACAATGGTACCTAAGGAGTTTATGGACTCCGCACAGTCACAGCTTGGAAACTTTGATACCACTCATCCCATACCTTCAAAGGGAATTTCTGTGGTGGGCTCAAGCAAGCCAGTCAAACAGGGGTCTGCCCTTCAGCAAACCAATAGCCAGCCAAACCATTACAACGGATGCTTCAGACCACTGATGGGGAGCGCACATGGAGGGAAGGTGCATTCAAGGACTATGGTCACAAAAAGAGCTACGCATGCACATAAACCAAAAGGAAATGCTGGCAGTGATACATGCAATAGAGGCCTTCAAGCTATTTTTACATCAAGGCCACCTGCTAATAAGGACAGACAACACCACAGTTATGTGGTACATAAACAAGCAAGGCGGCACCCATTCCTACCCTCTTTGCAGACTGGCTATGAACCTATGGGAACTTTCCTTGAAACTCAGTATACAGCTGCAGTCCCAGTTTGTGCCAGGGAAAGACAATATACTGGCGGACAGCTTAAGCAGAAATATCATGGATGCACACGAATGGATGCTGCACCCAGACATCTTTCTACAGATAACGCAATCATGGGGGAGGCCAGACATAGATCTGTTTGCCTCCCCCCACAATCATCCAACTGAAGAAATTCTGCTCAAGGACATACCACCCACAAGCATGGAAAGTGGACGCCCTGTCTTTCAGCTGGAGAACTCCTAACAGTGTATGCATTTCCGCCTCTCCCATTAATGACCAAGGTTTTACTGAAGATCAAAACAGAGCAGCCAAAAGTGATTTTGATAGCTCCGGACTGGCCAAGGCAGCACTGGTACCCACTGTTAAAGAGCATGTCACGTACGAAACCATGGCCTCTTCCTCTATGGCCACTTCTACTGACACAGCACAATTACAAAACTCTGCATTCCAACCTGAAAACCTTGCAACTAACAGCTTGGAAAATACCTTGACTCCTTCTCAGGATAAGCTATCCCAGAGAGTGAAAGATATTATTATGGAAGCTCGCCGGCCTTCCACAAGGAGGGCATATTCAGCAAAATGGAAAAGATTTCACATTTGGAACACCACAAAGGGCCTAGATGCGACAGTGATGAACATGGCACATATCCTGGATTATTTGGCAGAAATGTTCCACAATGGTCTGTCTTACTCTTCCATTAAAATTCATGCTTCAGCAATTTCAGCAGAGTACAACACTGATCCACCTGTCTTCTCTCATCCTCTCCTAAGACAGTTTCTAAGAGGAATCAAAAACATCAATCCTCCAAGGAAACCACCTCTACCTGCTTTGGGACCTTAACTTCGTGTTGGAAAAGCTAACACTGCCTCCCTTTGAACCAGCAGCATCTGCAGATCTACAGTTCCCATCTTGGAAGACTGCCTTCCTTCTGGCCATAACCTCAGCAAGAAGAGTCTCTGAGGTACAGGCCCTAATGGCAGTACAGCCATTTCTTATTTTTCATCAGGACAGAGTTTCATTGAGAACCAATCCTACATTTATGCCAAAGGTGGTATCCAGGGTTTCATTAAACCAAGCTATTCACTTGCCTACCTTCTTTCCAAATCCACAAAACAAAGGGGAGAAACTTCTGCACACCCTGGACATACACAGACAGTTGCGCTACTACTTGGACAGAACTAAAAGTTACAGAAAAACTGACCAGCTGTTGGTAGCATATGCTGCTGGTACACAAGGAAAAGCAATTTCCAAACAGACAGTTTCAAAATGGATAGGGAATTGCATTAGTTTTTGTTACTCCTTTCATGGAAAAACTGTGCCAGCTAACATTAGACCTCATTCCACGAGAGCCACAGCCACCTCCACAGCCTTCTTAAGAGGGGTGGCTACCAAGGACATTTTGGAAGCTGCTACATGGAGCTCCGTGCATACATTTGCCAAGCATTACAATTTACCTTTATATTCCAGATCCAGAGCAGGCTTTGCTACGGCAGTCCTGCAGGGCATTTTAGCTACACCATCCTTTACATAGATCCTCCACCCCCAGATTGGCTATGGTATTCTACCCATATGTGATGACTGCAGATGCATCCTTGAAGGACATAGTACAGTTTTGTACCTACCATAAATGTAGATGTCCGATAGGTATGCATCTGCAGTAAGGTTTACCCTCCCTCCTTCCCCTCTGTGGTATTTCTTGGGTACTTTTCCCTCTCATAGCTAGCTGGGGTTATCTATTATGGTGTATTTGTTTTTATATATATATATATATATCTATGTCTATATATATATATATATATCTATATCTATATATATACATATATATATATCTATATATATATATGTATATGTATATATGTATATGTATGTATGTATATATTTCTGTGCATGTTTGGAATCTATTGCATTTCTCCAAATTTAGCCTTCCTTAGAGGGCACCTGGCATCTGGGGCAAGAAAAACTGAGGAAGATGGCGTCGGCTGACGCTTTTATACCCCAGGCTCTGACGCCGGGAAAGGCGACATCAGCCGACGCCGGACCCAGACTTTGGAATCCGGCCGACCGAAGGGCTGCCTGAGGCAGGACAACC
The DNA here is from genome assembly GCF_019279795.1 of Protopterus annectens. Lineage (NCBI taxonomy): Eukaryota > Metazoa > Chordata > Ceratodontiformes > Protopteridae > Protopterus > Protopterus annectens. Next base: position 1,197,644,992 of record NC_056745.1, read on the forward strand.
CATATGTGATGACTGCAGATGCATACCTATCGGACATCTACATTTATGGTAGGTACAAAACTGTACTTTCACCTCTCTTTACCTGCTGTTTTTGTGTTTGGGTTTTAAAATTAACACGGTTTTACTACTGTTGTACACTGTTTCAATTCGCATAAGAAGTGCCACAGAAGGGAAAAGAAATGATTTGCAAGAAGTCTTTCAGTGTAGGGATCATTGTAGCGAAGAAGATGTGCTATACGGAAATGAGCAGTTGATTTTAAAGCATGACTTTTTAAGTATCTAATTTGGATAATTTAAAAAGGTTGAAAGTATGCCCATATAATTCTGCAGCTTTCAATCCGTGGTCATGTGACTTCTTTTGTCAAAGGGATATCATTTGAATTTCCTGATGGTATGCAATACAGTTACATAATTGTGATGTACACCTTATACATTGACTTAAAAGCATATCGAACATTTTGCTTTCACATTGAATGTTTGTTTGCATTTGTGTTGCAGTCATGGGACTTCGTCTTAATCTAGAGAAGATGATGGAACAGAAGAGTGGTGCAGTGAAAGCCCTCACTGGTGGCATTGTCCATTTATTTAAGCAAAATAAGGTCAGCTGGGAAAACAAATGTCTGAATTTATTATGGTGAATAGTCTGATTACCACTGATACTTTCAGAATAAGATGTGCACATTTTCTCTCTATGTATTGTTGATTAATTTTGAATGAAGAGGAGTGCCTCTGATGGTTATTCAAGTCCAGTTTGTAGGTCACAAGTGTTGACTGTGATAAATAATCATTCTTCTCATAGTTTGTAGGTTCATACTAACCTAATGATCCATGTAGGTTCATACTAGTCTAATAATTCAGTAGATCTTTAAGATCCTAGCCACTCCAAGTTAGATCATTTGATGGTCAGACATGGATCACTGTTGCAGTAGTCTGTGGTTCCACTGCCTTCCATGCACTCCAGCTGTCAGGATCCTTTGCAGAGCTCCATAAAAGGATGGAGCATAAAAAAGCCTTATAACTTTTTTTGATTCAAAGAGTTATGCTTTTTGCGGGGAGGGGGGGGGGGGCTGGCTTGCATCTTCAATATCTGGGCAAATAAGCCCCCTTTTGGGCAAAGCAGTCCTTTAACTTTTATGTTTGGAAGAAAACTTATGATGTTCTTCATGTTTCACTGTTGCAGTCATTACATTTGGGTAATCTGCTGGCAGGTTGCCCTCAGTCGGCCTGAATAACAAAGTCTTGGGTCCTGCGTCGGTTGCTGTCTCCTCTTACATGACGTCAAGTCGTCAGGGGTATAAAACATGCATCCGACGCCATTTTATTCAGTGTTTCTTGCCGCGCAGTGCCCGAAGCAGAAGCAGTTTGCAAGTGCCGTTCAGCCAACTCCTGAAATTTTCGCATTGGAGTTTCAGAACCGAAGTCTTCAAACTAAAGCCAAGTACCCTGTTGGGGAAACTTTTTTTTGCTCCTTACCAATGTCAGTAAAAGTTAATAATTGCATTACTTATGGGAAGCAAATACCTCATAAAGATTTTCATTTGTACTGTATTCCTTGCCTAGGTCCAGATCATAACATGCCTTGCTGTCGGTTTTGTGCTAGATTTAACCAACGCACTATTAAGCGTTGGTATAGTTTTGCTTCTAAATATTTTGGATCAAGATTTAGTTATCCTAAAATGTCATCGATTAGCAATCCGACTACCGGAGTTCACAAAAAACGCAAAGAAAAAGACAGACCGTCGAGGTCCAAAACCGACAATGAAGCTTCTCCTAAGCCAGTCGCCGGTACTCAGTGAGGCGCTTTCGCAGCCCCAATAACCGCTACTTTTGAGACGCAGGCCTCTACCGAGACCCATTCGGAGTCCAGTATGCCGCGAGATTATCAGAGTATTGAACCCCCTGATGTCTCTCCCTTGGATGGGTCCGGAGCCGCTCAGCAGGCACCGGCTTCTGAGGGTGTTTTCAGCCCTCAAACTTTTTATATAAAACCAACGCTAGTCTTGAAAACAAGGTCAAAAACATCTTCTATGTCTAAAAAACCGACGCATGAGCCACGTGCTCAGACCCCTATGCCTACAAAACAGGACTTAATTACCTTGATCAGGGGTTCCCAACCCCCCTTGCTAAGAGGCCTAGGCAAGGCACTGATTATGAATCTTCGGATCAAGTTTACATTTCTTCTGATCAGGAATTTTCAATTCCACCCTATGAGGATTCTGATGCAGAGGAATCCATCCCGTCTGCATCTCCTCCCGAGGATTACTCTTTTGGAGAGACTTTGCATACTTTAAGGGAACATTTACACTGGGAGAGTCAGGACTTCTCTGAATCAAAAAGGAGGCTTAGGGATTTCCTTCTTCTTCCTCAGCATATAGGCCTTTGGCTATACCTCCTGTATCAGACATTGTTGATTATGTGTTTTCGGAATAAAGCATGGCTCCTGATTCACTACCTCTGGCTCCTAGTAAGCCAGACAGATATTACAGGGTTCCTGACTCCCACAAATTTCTATTCAGAAATCCTGCTGCTGATCCTGAGATTATTTCACAGGGTCCCAAGGGTGTAAAGGCCTCTACAGCCAAAAATCCTACCCCCTCTGATAGAGATTCCAGGACGCTGGGTAGATGGGGAAAGAAGGTTTATACGTCTGCTACCTTGGCAATCAGAGCCTTAAACTGCCAGTTTCACATGCTTAAATATCAACATGTTATGGGCTTACTGAAACAGAAAATTATGTTGATTTCTGATGGTGTGGAAAATAGAGTTACAGGAATTATTGCATTCAGCAGAACAGGTTGGAAAGCATACTTTGCAATGTGGTTTTGATTCCTTGGAGGCCTCTTGCAGGGCTGCAGTTGCTGGATCTGTGATTAGAAGGCATGCCTGGTTCAAGGAGCAAAATCTGCCTGATCATGTTAAAGCTAAATTGTTGGATGCCCCCTTGCAGCATGATACTTTGGTAATAAGGTAGAAGAGGTTTTAAAGAAATGGAAGACAAACCTAAATCGATGCAAACTGTAAAAGATTTCTTGCAAGTGCAGCCACCCAGGTTCAGCAGGCATTGGTCAACTAAAAACTGGTCCTTTCTTGTGTCCAACAGAGCCACTCAGGGCAAATCCAGGTGCTCAAAATGCTCCAGATCCCAATCACAGGGTTCTTACAGGTCAAAGCAATGGGGTGCCTCCACCTCCAAATCTGGAAGAAACAAAGCACAACCCTACAGTAAGCAGTCTCAATGACTTTCCTCTACCATCACCCAAGCACTTATCTTTTGGCAGCCCCCTTGGGGGGACAACTAGCACTTCATGCTCAAAATTGGCAGTTAATTGCCCAGGACAAGTGGATCTTGAACATAGTATCCCAGATGTACAGCTTTAATTTCCATACTTTGCCAATTCCAAAGGGATGGCAAAATCTGCCACAAAATCAGTGGACAGAGACTCAGAAACAAGTTATGTCCCTCATGGATATGGGGGCTATTCAACCAGTACCAGAAAAGGAAAAAGGACAAGGTTTTTATTCAAGACTTTTCCTGGTACCCAGAAAAGACAGTGCTTGGTGTCCAATGCTGGATTTATCTATTTTGAACATGTTCCTGGATATTCCAAAATTCAAAATGCTGACTTTACAAAAGCTACTGCCTATGCTGGGCAGGAATGCTTGGTTAGTGACTCTAGACTTAGAGGCATACCTCCATATCCCAATAAGGGAATCATGCAGAAGATACCTCCGCTTCAAGGCAGGTTCTTTGCATTACCAATTCTCTGCACTGCCCTCTGGCTTATCTACTGCACCCAGGGTCTTTACAGAGTGCCTGGCACCAGTAATTGCATACTGCAAACAAAGAAGCATACAGATTTATCCTTATCTGGACGACTATCTCATTCAAGCAGAGGACAAGAACACTCTTCTTCAACATCTGGCATTTGTAAAAAGGCTTCTGACATGCCCAGGGTACACAATAAATGAAAAGAAATCCCAACTGGTACCCTCTCAAATAATTACATTTCTGGATGCAAGCTTGGATACAACTGCCCAGATGGCTTACCTTACACCAGACAAACAAAGGCAACTGACAATATACTTGAAACAAATGGCAACAAAAACCCAGTTATCTGCAAGACAAATTCTGCAGGCTTTGTGGTTCATGGCATCCTGCATTCTACTAATTCCATATGCGAGAGTGCATATGAGGAAACTTCAATGGTACCTAAAAAGTTTATGGAGCCAACATTGTCACAGTCTGGAAACCATGATTCATCTCATTCCCTGCCTACAACAGGAGTTTCTTTGGTGGGTGGGTCATGTCACCAAAACAAGGGACTGTCATTCATCTACCCCCTGCCACCCAAACCCTAACTACAGACGCATCAGACTATGCTTTGGGGGGAACCACCTGGCGGGGAGATGCATTCAGGGCAAATGGAGCCCAAAACAAATGCATCTGCATATCAACCAGAAAGAGTTGCTAGCTGTTCAGAATGCTCTGAAAGCCTTCAAGGACTTACATTATCCAGGACAACTACTGATAAAGAACAAAGGATATAAGGAAGTCGGACCAGCTCTTCCTTTCTGATGCTAGGAGCAAACAAGGTCTCCCAGTTTCCAAAGTGACCCTGTCCAAATGGTTGTCTGACATTATCACATTAGTTTATCAACTAAGAAACAAAGAATTGTCTGCCAAACCGAAAGGCCATTCTACTAGGGCTTTGGCCACTTCTGTAGCCTTCCAGTCTAGGTTGCCCATGGACTCTATTTGTGCCACGGCCACATTGGCAAATCCTCATACCTTTATTTCTCATTACAAGTTGGACATGGCCTCCAGGGATAGAGCTAACTTTGGTTTCACTGATGTCCTTCAAGAATGCAACTGCAGTCATAACATATGGGTTGTCCTGCCTCAGGCAGCCCTCGGTCGGCTGAATTCCAAAGTCTGGGTCCGGCGTCGGCTGGTGTCGCCTCCTCTCCGACGTCACCACGGGTGGAGTATAAAGGCAGCGGCCGACGCCATCTTCTGTCTTTCTTGCCGCGCGGTGCCCGAAGCAGAAGCAGTTCGCAAGTGCCGGTCGGTCAGCTCCTGAGTTTTCAGTACCGAAGTCATCTAAAAGCTAAGTACCCCGTTGGGGAACATTTATTCTTGCCTCAGCCGATGTCAGAACAAATTGAGAAAGTTAATAATCGTTTGTCTTGTGGTAAACAAATACCTCATAAGGACTTCCACTCTCTCTGCCTTCCTTGCCTGGGCCCAGACCACAACGTCTCGGCCTGTGCTTGCTTTAATAAGCGCACTCTCAGGCGCCGGGCAGAATTCGCCGAGAACTTTTTCGGTGAATCTTTTGTGTATATCATGCCGTCGGAACAACCAACAACCCAATCTGCTAAAAAATGCAAGGACCGGGACCGACCCCCTCAGCCCGCGTCCACTACCGATGCTACTTCTAAACCCTCTGCTAGTGCTCCAGTCCCTTCGGAAGTGGTAAATCCACCTCTCCAGGCCGACGACACAGCATAAACACGACCTTCGGTCGCAGAGATCTCTCCGGTGCCGGTTGTTGATTTTCCTCCGGAAACTGAAATTCTGGATCTACCCGACACCATTTCTGTGGACAAGGTTACGCCTGCACGTGGGGCTGCTAGGCCCCCTGTATCCATGTCCATCAAGGCCTTTGCACGTGCTAAGGCCGCCAGCCAGGCCAAGGCCCATCCTAGACCTACTGCCCAGGCCCCTTCTTCTGATAAGCAAATCATGTGTCTGGCTGCTGATCTTATTTCCCTTATCAGGGGGTCTCAGCCTCATCCGGAGAGGGGTTCTCGGCCACCTGCAGAGATGCCATGAGGGAACATTTTCAATGGCAGGGTCAGGAATTCTCTGACTCCAGGAAAAGGCTTTGCACCTTCCTCAAGCTTCCCCAGCACAGGCCTTTAGCTATTCCACCTGTTATGGATGTTTTGGATGATGTTTTCTCTGACTCCAGTGCTAACCCTGATTCTCTTCCTCCGGCTCCTGTCAAGCCGGACAGATATTATAGGGTCCCTGACACTCACAAACACCTTTTTAAGGCCCACTCTGTGGATCTAGAAACTATTTCACAGGGCCCCAAGGGAGTGGCTAACTCCTCTGCCAAAAACCCACTGCCAGCAGACAGGGAAGCAAGATCCCTGGAGAGATGGGGTAAAAAAGTATATACTTGCTATGTTTGGGGTTAGCTATTACAAACAAGATCTGGGTAGCTAGCACTAGGCATTATGGGATATAGGGGTAGCCTCAGCTCTCGAGCTATAGAAGATGGCCGAGTCAGAGCCGAGGGTCGGCTCCGAACCCAACAAGCAAGAAAGAAGGCGAGATGAAGACAACTAACATGGAACGTTATGGTAGGTACATAACTTCTTTTTCTTCATGTTTCACTGTTGCAGTCATCACTTGTGGGTTATCGCTGCTGTGGTAGCCCATACCAGAGTCAAAGTTTTTCTGCGTCGGCCGCTGTTGCTTGTTGACTGATGTCAGGTCATCAGTGCTATAAAGCAAGGCAGCTGAGGCCATTACATCAGTCTTTCTTGCAGTGAAGCCTGTAGCAGAAGCAGTTCACAAGAGTGCCGGTCGGCCACTACCAGTGTTTGAATTACAACTGAAAACGTAAAAAGCTAAGTACCCCATTGGGGATCCTTTTCTTTCACTAACTGATGTTTGAAAAAGTTAATTGTCCCGCTTGTGGAAAGCAGATCCCACACCTAGGCTTCCATTCATATTGTGTCACTTGTTTAGGGCCAGACCATGACATCCCCCGTTGCCGGTTCTGTGCCCTCTTAATGCGAGAAACATTTGACGTAGAGATAAAGATAGAGACAGGACCACGCAAGCCTTCCGACGACTCTAACGCTAAGCAGGTTGTCACTTCTCTGGAATTCAGTGAGGCACTTTTGCAGCCCCTGATGCCTGATACAATATCTATGCAGGCCTCTGCCGAGACCCTTTCGGAGTCCGGTATGCCGCAGAAGTGTCTTTCGTCTTCCAAGCCTTTGGTTGTCTCTACCTTGGTTAGGTCCAGAAACGCAACACAGGCACTGGCTTCCGAGGAGCCCCTTTGCACTACCGACGTCTTCTCATCCGACTACAGTTTCTCTCAGACCGATGGCTACTCTTAGGCCTAGAAGCCAGGCCGCTCCTAGAAAATCTACCTCAAGCCACCGTCTTACTCCTGCTCTACCTCAAGCCACCGTCTTACTCCTGCTCCACCAACCCAAGTCCAAATACTTAAAATGGCGGAGGATCCTATCTCCCTTATCAGGAGCAGTCGGGCCACATTTTTTAAAAATAAAAGACGCCCTTCTGAAATAGTGAGAGAACAGGATTCTGAGGAATCTGATTATTCAGATTTTGAAGTGGAGCAACAACCTGTGACTGCTTCTGAGGATTCAGATGCAGGGGAATCCATTTCTTCTGCCTCTCCACCAGAAGACCTTTCCTTTGGGGAAACCCTTCACACCCTCAGGGAACATTTCCACTGGGAATCCCATGACTTCCTTCACTCCAAGTAAAGACTGAGAGTTGCTAGACCAGCCCCAGCACAGACCCTTGGCCATCCCCACTATCTAAGAGGTGGTGGATGATGTTTTCTCTGAATCCAGCTTAGCCCCTGACACCCTCCTACCTGCTCCCAGTAAACCTGACCAGTATTGCAGAGTACCGGATTCTCAGAAATACCTGTATAGAAATCCTGCTGCAGACTCTGAGGTCATTACACAGGAGCTAAGGCTAGTTCTGCTAAGAATCTTATTCCTTCTAACAAGGATTCCAGAGCTCTGGATAGCTTGGGTAAAAAAGTATACACCTATGCAACCTTAGTTATCAGAGGACTCAACTTGTCAGTTCCATATGTTAAAATATCAGCAACACACTTTGGAACTATTAAAGCAAAAGATTTCAACCTTTCCTGACTCTGCCAATTTGAGAGTTAGCAGATTTACTGCACTCTACTTTTCAAGTGGCCAAACACTCATTGTGCTGTGGATATGATGCTTTAGAAGCCTCAAGCAGGGCAGCAGTGTCAGGATCTGTCATTAGGAGTCATGCATGGTTGAAGGAACAACCTCTCACTGATCATGTCATGTCTAAATTAATTGATGCACCCTTGGATAAGGACCACTTGTTTGGAGTAAAACTATTAGAGGTGCTTAGAAAAATGGAAGACTAATCAAAATCTATGCAAACAGTAAAAGATTTCTTTCAGGTACAACCTCCTAGGTTCATCAGGAATTTTCCCCTCTAACCACTGGTCCTTTCCTGCACCAAGCAGATGGGCAAAGTAAGCCCCTCAGGGACAGACCACCCAGGCCCCTTTCCCACGGACAACAGAGAACCAAACAGTGGACTACTTCTGCCCCAAAGGCAGGGAGTTCTAAGCCATTCCTCTGTGGCAAAAACTGTCAATGACTCCCTCTCCCCCCTCTGCCCTCCTTTCACTCATCAAAAGCTAGGAGGAAGGCTCTCCCTCTGCAAAGAAAATTGGCTTTCTGTTACAAAGGACCAATGGTCTAAAGATCATTTTTCAGGGATACAAATTCTCTTTCAACGAACTCCCAATTCGATAAAGGTACCCAGACTTACCTCTAAATCAGTGGGCAGAGGCATTGAAACAAGTTTAAACTCTCGTATCCCAAGGGGCAGTAGAACCTCAGATCAAACAGGCAAAGGCTTTTATTCCAAACTATTCCTTGTTCCCAGAAAAAAGGGCACTTGGTGCCCCATCCTGGATCGATCCATTCTGAACACCTCCCTGGTTTTCCCCAAATTCAAAATGCTAACTTTGCAGCAGCTTCTGCCTATGCTGCCAAAAAAATGCCTGGTTAGTGACCCTAGACCTAAAAAGATGCCTACCTCCTCATCCCCGTAAGGGAGTCCTGCAGGAAATTCCTGCGCTTCAGAGCAGGCTCACAACACTTTCTCTGTGCTACCCTTTGGCTTATCTACTGCTCCTAAGGTATTCACCAAATGCTTTGCCCCAGCCATAGCATTTTGCAGACAGAGAAATAGACAGATTTACCCTTATCTGGACGACTGCTTCATTCAGGCATGGTGCAAAGAAAAGCTGCTCCAGGACCTCCTCTTTGTCAAAGCCCTCTTAACCTCCTTGGGTTCGCCATCAACGAGAAGGAAGTCAAAGCAAACGCCCTCCAGGAAGATCATTTTCTTGGGAGCACTGCTGGACACAGCATCACAAATGGCCTTCCTCTCCCCAGAAAAGCAGAGCTTCCTGCCTCTCTACTTTACCCAACTGTCTTCCAGAAGTCACCTCACTGCAAGAAAGTTCCTGCAAGCCTTGGGGTACATGGCATATTGCATCCTCCTTATTCCTCCGGCCAGGCTTCACATGAGAAAACTTCAGTGGTATCTAAAGAACGATGTTCATCGTGCATACAGCTGCAGTAATCACATATGGGTTCTCTGCCGTCAGGCGGTCCCTCTGTCGGCCGAATTCCAAAGTCAAGGTCCGGCGTCGGTTGTTGTTGACGTCAGTGAGGCAGGGGTATATAAGACACAGCCAACGCCATTTTCTTCAGTCTTTTTTGCCGCGCGGTGCCCGAAGCAGAAGCAGTTCGCAAGTGCCGGTCAGCCAGCTCCTGAATTTACGAAAAATTGGAAACCGAAGTCTTCATTAAAGCTAAGTACCCCGTTGGGGAACCTTTTCTTGCCTCAGACCGATGTCGGAAAAAGTTAACAATTGTATTTCTTGTGGGAAGCAAATACCGCATAAGGATTTCCATTCCCTTTGCATACCTTGTTTAGGCCCAGACCACGACATCTCGGGCTGTCGCTTTTGCTCGACTTTCAATAAACGCACTATTAAGTGTCGGGCGGAGTTCGCCCAACACTTTTTTGGTACAGCCTTTGATTATAAAATGTCGTCGGAGACTCCGACTACCGTTTTGACCAAAAAACGCAAGGACAAGGACCGACACGCGAGGTCCGCGGTCTCCACTGACACCATGCCAAAACCGGCTACACGTGGTTCGGTTCTCAGCGAGATGCCTATGCAGTCCCTGACTACCGACGACACGCCTTTGGCGGTGTCTTCTGTAACTGAGACCGCAGGTTCCTCGGCCCAGACCCAGACTACAACCACTGAAGCCACTGTGAGCGTTGAGCCTCCTAATGTGGACAGGTCCACTTCCACCCATGGTGTCTTTAGACCTTCATCTTCCTTTTCCATTAAGGCCTTTACTAAGTCCAAATCAGCCAGGCATCCCAAGAGGCCTGTTGCACAGGGCCCATCCCCAGGCCCCATGCCTAAATAGCAGATGCTTAAAATGGCTGAAGATTTAATTACTCTTATCAGGGGTTCCCAACCCCCTCCAGACAAGAGACCCAGAGTGGAGGAGGATTCTCCCTCTTCTGATCAGGGCTCCATTTTTTCAGAACATTCTGATGTAGAGGAACACTCTTACTCCCCATTTGAAGACTCGGACGCAGAGCAGTCCATTCCTTCAGTATCTCCTCCTGAGGATTTTTCTTTTGGGGAAACCTTGCACACCTTGAGGGAACACTTCCATTGGGAAGGCCAAGACTTTTCTGATTCCAAGAAAAGACTTAGGGAATTTCTTTTGTTACCTCAACACAGACCTCTGGCGATACCTCCTGTCTTGGACATACTTGATGATGTTTACTCGGAGGCTTGCCTTAATCCGGATTCACTGCCTCCTGCCCCAGTCAAGCCTGATAGGTACTACAGGGTTCCTAACTCTCACCAATTTCTTTACAAAAGCCATACTGCTGACCCTGAAACCATTTCTCAAGGCCCCAAGGGAATGAAGGCCTCTACTGCCAAGAATCCACTACCTTCAGAAAGAGAGTCAAGATCCTTAGAAAGGTGGGGAAAAAAGGTATATACCTCGGCCACTCTAGCTATGAGGGCCTTAAATTGTCAGTTTCATATGCTTAAATATCAGCAGTTTCTGTTATCACAATTAAGAAATAAAATGTCTCAACCTGAACAATCAGATTGGAAGGAGTTGCAGGATATGATGCATAGTGCAGAGCAAGTGGGTAAACACACTTTACAATGTGGCTATGATGCCCTAGAGGACTCAAGTAGAGCTGCTGTTACAGGATCAGTCATTCGTAGACATGCATGGCTTAGGGAACAAATCTTGCCTGATCATGTGAAAGCTAAACTATTAGATGCTCCTTTACAAAAGGATGTGCTATTTGGTACTAATGCTGAGGTGATACTATGGAAAATGGAAGAAAAAGCCAAATCTATGCAAACAGTCAAAGCTTTTCTACAGGTTCAACCAGCACGTTTTAGCAGAAATTGGCCTTCTAAAAACTGGTCCTTTCCAGCCACGGACAAGCCCCAAAGAGGTAGATACAGACGCACAAGGGGCAGAGGGCAATCACAAGGATCATATAGAGGCAGACAGTGGCAATCTCCAGCACCAAGAGGTGGTGAGGACAGTGCACAACAATACAGGAAACAAACCCAATGACTTCCTCCTTTCCATGCCAAGCAAATACCAGCTGGCAGCACCCTTGGGAGGAAAGCTGGCATTATTTACAAGAAATTGGCATATTGTCACAACAGACAAATGGATCCTGGACGTTATAAACAGAGGCTACAGATTTCATTTTCACACTCTCCCAAAAATGAGAGGCATGCCAAACCTGCCACACAATCAAAGGGCGGAGGCACAACTACAAATTTCAAAGCTCATAGACATGAAAGCTATTCAAGAGGTACCTACTCACGAACAAGGTCAAGGTTTTTATTCCAGGCTATTTCTGGTACCAAGGAAAGGAACCGACTGGAGACCCATTTTGGACTTATCCATCCTGAACACATTCTTACTCGTACCAAAAATCAGGATGCTCACATTACAGCAGCTTCTTCCCATGCTGGGCAAGGAGTTTTGGCTGGTAACATTGGACCTCAAGGAGGCATACCTGCATGTCCCAATCAGACAAAGCTGCAGAAGATACCTCAGATTTCTTGCAGGTTCAATACACTATCAATTCTCTGCATTGCCCTTTGGCTTATCTACTGCGCCCAGAGTATTCACGAAATGCCTGGCATCAGTAATTGCCTACTGCAGACTTCAAGGGATACAAATTTACTTTTATTTGGACGACTGCCTGATCCAAGCGGACAGCGAGCACATACTTCTGGAACATCTGGCTTATGCAACACGGTTGCTGAATTCTCTGGGATACACAATCAACAAAGAGAAATCCAGGCTAACACCATCTCAGAAAATAACTTTCCTGGGTGCCAACTTGGACACAAACACCCAGATGCCCTATCTTACGCCAGAAAAACAGGGGCAACTAACTCAGTACTTCAAAACACTAGCAAATTGTACCAGGCTTGCTGCAAGGAAAATCCTGCAGGCTCTGGGCTTCATGGCATCTTGCATTCTTTTAATCCCATGTGCAAAGTTGCATATGAGGAAACTTCAATGGTACCTAAATAACCTATGGTCTCAACACAGCCACAGTTTGGAAACAATAATACCAATAATTCCATGTTTGCAAAAGGAATTTCTATGGTGGGCCCAAACATGTCAAACAAACACAGGTCTTCCATTCTGCATGCCTCAAGCAAATCAAGTCATCACAACAGACGCCTCAGACTATGCCTGGGGGGCGCACATGACAGACAGGTGCATTCAGGGCAAATGGTCCCAAAAGGAAAAGCACCTTCACATCAATCAAAAAGAAATGCTAGCAGTGATAAATGCAATTACAGCATTCAAGGACCTCCTGCATCCAGGACAATTATTGATAAGAACAGACAACGCCACAGTAATGTGGTACATAAACAAACAAGGAGGAACACATTCATACCCCCTGTGCAGACTAGTCATGACACTTTGGAACTTGGCTGTGGAATGGCAAATCGAACTTCAAGCACAGTACTTGCCAGGCTTGGAAAACACGCTGGCAGACAATCTAAGCAGAAATATGACAGATCCACATGAATGGAAGTTGCATCCTCAAGTGTTTACAAAGATAATCCAAGCGTGGGGGAGGCCAGACGTAGATCTCTCCGCCTCCCACAGGAATCATCAATTGGAAAAGTTTTGTTCAAGGGCCTTTCATCCAAAGGCCTGGAGAGTGGACGCCCTTTCATTCAGTTGGACAGCATGGACAGTTTACGCTTTCCCACCTCTGCCTCTTCTGCCAAAGGTGCTCTTGAAAGCAAGAGCAGACAGACTGAAGATGATACTAATTGCTCCAGACTGGCCAAGACAACACTGGTACCCACTACTGAGGAGCCTAACACACACTCCTCCCTGGCCCCTACCTCTAATGCCTCTTCTGCTGACTCAGCACAGCTACAAAACTCTTCACAGTCAGCTGAAAACACACAATCTCGCTGCATGGAAATTGCCTTAACATCACAACAGACTCTACTCCCCAAAGAGGTGCAGGATGTCATTTTGGAGGCCAGAAGGCCATCTACTAGAAAGGCTTACTCCGCAAAATGGAAACGGTTTTGCTCTTGGAATGAGAAAAAAGGCCAGGACCCTAAAAAACTGAATTTGCCTCAGGTGTTACAGTATCTAGCTGAGCTGCTGAACACTGGACTTTCATTTTCCTCCATAAAAATCCATGCCTCAGCCATTTCGGCAGAATTCAACACGGATCCACCCTTATTCTCTCACCCACTCTTAAGACAGTTCTCAGAGGGGCTAAGAATATAAGACCACCAAGGAAGCAACCAATACCAGCCTGGGATCTTAATTACATTTTAGAAAAATTAACATTACCTCCCTTTGAACCAGCTGCCTCAACAGATTTGCAATACTTTTCCTGGAAAACAGCTTTCCTTCTAGCCATTACCTCAGCTCGTAGAGTATCGGAACTACAAGCCCTCATGGCTGTGCAGCCCTTTTTCATCTTCCATCAGGATAGGGTTTCCCTTCGAACCAACCCGTCATTTATGCCTAAAGTGGTATCCAGGGTAGCTTTAAATCAAGCCATACACCCCATTCCTCAAAACAAAGGGGAAAGGCTCCTACACTCCTTAGACATCCATAGACAGCGACGTTATTATTTGGACAGAACAAAGCCTTTCAGGAAATCAGAACAGCTCTTTGTGTCCTATGCTGTAGGAACTCAAGGGAAGCCAGTTACCAAACAGACAATTTCAAAATGGATAGGCCACTGCATACGGTTTTGTTACTCCTATCATGGAAAATCTGTCCCTACAGGCATCAGATCCCACTCCACCAGGGCCACAGCTACCTCTACAGCCTTCATCAGAGGAGTTCCTACCAAAGATATTTTGGAGGCAGCCACTTGGAGTTCTGTGCATACCTTCACAAAACACTACCACCTGCCTTTATATTCCAAAACTAGAGCAGGCTTTGCCACTGCTGTGTTGCAGGCCATTCTGGCTCATCCCAGTTCCACCTAGTGCCTACCACCCTGTGCGTAGCTTTGGGATTCTACCCATATGTGATTACTGCAGCTGTATGCACGATGAACATAGTACAGTTTTGTACCTACCATAAATGTAGATGTTAGAGTGCTAATACAGCTGCAGTACAGGTTTCCCTCCCTCCTTCCCCTCTTGGTAAAGGCCTAGGGCCTAACCCCTCTTCATACAACCTGATGGGGTTATCCTTCTATGGTATATTTGCTTGCAACTACTGATTTTTGATTATATTGCATTTCATGTATATAAATATAATTTATGTATTGCCTTCCTTCTGGGGGCACCTGACATCTGGGGCAAGAAAGACTAAAGAAAATGGCGTCGGCTGTGTCTTATATACCCCTGCCTCACTGACATCAGGAAAGAAAGCGACAACAACCGACGCCGGACCTAGACTTTGGAATTCGGCCGACCGAGGGACCGCCTGACTGCAGAGAACCCATATGTGATTACTGCAGCTGTATTAGCACTCGAACATCTACATTTATGGTAGGTACAAAACTGTACTTTTGGTGTCAGCACTCTCAGCCTCTAGAGACCTCTCTCCCTCTGATCCCCTGTATAAGAGCCGAGTTTCTCTGGTGGACAGGGGCCTGTGCCAAGAACAAGGTCTTCCCTTCATCCTCCACCCAGCCGAGCAGACCATCACCACCAACGCCTCAGACATTGCTTGGGGTGCTCACCTAGCAGGCATGTGCACCCAAGGTCTTTGGGATGACCAGCACCTTCCCTTACCCATCAACCAGAAGGAAATGATGGCAGTATTAAAGGCTGTGACATCCTTCAAACCCCATCTCAGGCCAGGGGATCTCCTTATCAAAACACACAACACCACAGTAATGTGGTACGTCAACAAACAGGGTGGAACCCAAGCTTACCCTCACTGCAGGCTAGCCATGAACCTCTGGCTGACAGCTTCCTCCTTGGGATTACATCTAATAGCCCAATACCTGCCAGGGATTAATAACACCCTGGCAAACCATGTAAGCAGAAACTTACTGGACCCCCACGAATGGTGGCTCCACAGAAAACTCTTTTTGCAAGTCACTCAGGAGTGGGGAACTCCGGAGGTGTATCTCTGTCCTTCGCACCTCAACCACCAGCTGAAAAAAGTCTGTACCAGGGAGCATCACCACCTAGTGTGGAAGGTGGTTCCCTTGACCTTCCTCTGGAACTCCTTCTGTGTGTACACTTTCCCTCCTCTGCCTCTTGTTCCCAAGGTACTGATCAAGATAAGGGAGGAGAGACCAAAGGCCATCCTCATTGCTCCAGATTGGCCCAGACAGCATTGGTACCCCTTGCGCAGCCTGACATTACAGCCTCCCAGGCAGCTTCCCCGATCTATTACATGGGTATGGGGGAATTTTCTTACCTGTTTCAGCTACACCCCTCCTAGCTGGCCAGTCTTACCTCTCAGTAGATGTTCTTCATGTTTCACTGTTGCAGTCATCAGATTTGGGTCATCCTTCCAGGGGGTAGCCTTCAGTCGGTCTGAATACCAGAGGCTTAGTATTTCTGCGTCAGTTGCTGTCGGTCCAGGACTGACATCAGGTCGTCAGAGGTATAAAATAAGGCAGCTGACTCCATTACATCAGTCTTTCTTGCCGAGGAGCCCGAAGCAGAAGCAGTTCACACGAGTGACGGTCAACCACTACCTGAGTTTTTGTTTCCAAATTGAAGTTGAAGTCTTCTAAAGCTAAGTACCCTGTTGGGGATCCCTTTTTTCTTGCTCTAACCGATGTCAGAAAAAGTTAACAATTGTCTCGCCTGTGGAAAGCAAATACCACACTGAGACTTCCATTCTTACTGCGTCACCTGTTTAGGCCCAGCCCCCAACGTCCTCCACTGTCGCTTTTGTGCTTTGTTCAATGCCAGAACTATATGTCGTCGGGCCCTTATTGTAGCTAGATATTTTTGCTCTCTGTCTTCAAATTCCGTTATGGCTTCAGTAAGCCATCCGACTACCTATCTTCCAAAAAAACTTAAGGATAAAGACAGAGACAGACCGCACAGGTCCAAAACTGCGGACGACGCTTCCTTTAAGTTGTCGTCAGTTCTCCGGTCCTCAGTGAGGTGTTTCCGCAGCCCCTGATGCCTGCTTCTGTGGATTCACAGGCCGCTACCAAGACCCTGTCAGAGTCCGGTATGTTGCAAGACTCTTCTTCAACTAATGATCCTGCGGATGTCTCTACCTTGGATGGGTCCGGAGCCGCTGAGTAGGCACCGGCTTCTGAGGAAGTACTTTGCACTGCCGATACTCGACACAGACCGACTACTTCTTTTGTGTCTTCAGTTCTTTCAAAAACTACAGAGTTTCTAAGGCCTAGGGTATGAACCACACCCAAAAAATTGACTACCCAAGCTCAGCCCCAAATGCTTAAAATGGCAGAAGACCTTATAATGCTTATTAGAGGAAGCCAGCCTTACCCCTTCCAAAAGAAAGAGAGACTTGTCCCCAGTAGTTTTATCTGAGCAGGAGTCCGATGACTTTGATGCCTCTGAATATGAAGATATGCAACCTCTCTCTGCTTATGAGGATTCTGATTCAGAGGAATCCATCCCTTCAGCCTCTCCACTCGAGGACTTTTCCTTTGGGGAAACCATACATACTTTAAGGGAGCATTTGTAATGGGAATTTCAGGACTATCCTCTGTCAAAAGAGACTCTGGGAATTCTTAGATCTACCACACTACAGACCTTTGGACATTCCTCCTGTCCTGGATGTTGTGGATGATGTTTTTATGGAATCCAGTCTGACTCCTGACACCCTCCCTCCTGCTCCCAGGAAACCTGACAGGTATTATTGAGTCCCTGACTCTCTCATATTTCTTTTCAGAAATCCTACTGCTGACCACGAGATCATCTCTCAAGGACCTAAAGGAATTAAAGCAACTTCAGCTAAGAATCCCACCCCCTCAGATAGTTATTCCCGAGCATTAGACAGATGGGGAAAAAAGTGTACACCTTTGCTGCACTTCCACATGCCAAAATATCAGCAACATACCATGTAACTCCTCAAACAAAAAATATCTTCTTTTCCTACTTGTACAGAAAAGAAAGAGTTGCAAGAGTTAATGCAATCTGCAAGTCAAGTAACTAAGCACACCTTTCAATGTGGTTTTGACTGCCTAGAAAAATCTTGCAGGACAGCAGTCACTGGTTCTGTCCTTGTAAGGCATGCTTGGCTTAAGGAACAGACCTTGCCAGTTCATTTCAAATCCAAGTTATTGGGCACACACTTGAACAAAGACAACTTATTTGGCACCAAGGCAGAAGAGGTCTTAAAATATGGAAGAAAAAGCTAAATCTGTGCAGACAGTTAAAGACTTCTCACAGGTCCAGCCACCAAGGTATAGTAGGCATCACCCCTCCAAGCACTGGTCTTTTCCTGCCCCCCTCCAGGCCAGCTCAGTCCAGACCCAGGGGAAGCAGATCCTCCAGACAACAGCCCCAGAGAATGCAGAGATCTAAGCAATGGGAGTGTTCCTCCTCTTCAAAACCAGGGAGTGCAAAGCCCCACCTCCTTATGGTAAGAACTCACAATGACTTTACACTTCCACCCGCTCCCACTGCCCTCCTGATTGTGCCCCTAGGAGGAAAAAACTTTCCACGCAAGCATTTTATTTTCACACTCTGCCAGCCCCAAAAGGGTTCCCAGATCTTCCTCCAAACCAGTGGGCAGAGCCCAAAAAGCAAGTCCTTTCCCTGTTCTCCATGAGGGCTATAGAACATATTCCTGCAGAACAAATAGGCCAAGGTTTCTACTCCAGACTCTTCCTGGTACCCAGAAAAGAGGGCACATGGCTTCCCACCCTCGATCTATCCATTCTAAACACCTTTCTGGTGATACCAAAATTCAAAATGCTCACCCTCCAGCAACTTCTACTTATGCTTTCCAAGGATGCTTGGTTAGCCACCCTAGACCTAAAAGAGGCCTACCTACACATCCCTATCAGGGAATCATGCAGGAAATACTTATGTTTCAGGGCAGGACCTATGCACTTTCAGTTCTCTGTGCTTCCCTTTGGCTTATCTACTGCTCCCAGAGTATTCACAAAATGTCTGGCTCCAGCCATTGCTTTTTGCAGACAAAGAAATGTTCAAGTTTACCCATACTTAGACGGCTGCCTGATTCAGGCAGATAGTCAGGAAAAGCTGCTATAGCACCTGACCTTTGTAAAGGACCTACTGACCTCCCTTGTGGTGTACTGTCAACAAAAAGAAATCAAAACGAGTCCCCACACAAAAAAATGTATTCCTGGGAGCAAGCCTGGACAGCATCCCAGATGGCATTCCTTACTCTAGAAAAACAAACCTACCCAACCGGCTACTTCTCTCAACTAGCCACCAGAACCAAATTATCCGCAAGGAAAATTTTGCAAGCTCTAGGGTTCATGGCCTCTTGCATTCTACTCATTCCATATGCCAGACTGCATATGAGGAAACTGCAGTGGTACCTAAAAAGCCTTTGGTGTCAGCACTCTCAGGACCTGTAAACTCTTATACCACTGATACCTTGTCTAAGGAAAGATTTTCTTGATGGGCAGCAGCATGCAACCACAACAAGCGACTTCCCTTCTCACAACCCCATGCCACCCAGGCCCTCACCACAGACGCATCAGACTGTGCCTGGAGTGCTCACCTGGATTGCAGGTTCATTCAGGGCCAGTGGAGCCCAAATCAAATACATCTGCACATCAACCAAAAAGACATGTTAGCTGTTCAGCACACCCTGACAGCTTTCAGACCCCTAGTCTCCCTGGGGCATCTACTGATCAAAACAGACAACGCCACAGTGATGTGGTATATTAACAAGCAGGGAGAGACTCACTCTTATCCTCTCTGCAGGCTCGCCATGACCCTTTGGCACACGGCCTCAGTCATGCAACTACACCTGTTAGCACAATTCCTGCCAGGCTCTCTAAACCCCCTGGCAGACAACTTAAGCAGAAACCTCCTAGACCCACACGAGTGGCAGCTAGACCACAGAACCTTCACCCTTGTTACCCAGAAGTGGGGCACCCCGAAGGTCGACCTCTTTGCCTCCCACTCCAATCATCAGCTCAGCAATTTCTGCACCAGGGAACCTCACAGCAAGGCTTGAAAAGTGAATGCTCTATCCTTCCAGTGGATAAACCTCTCAGTCTATGCATTTCCCCCTCTACCACTCATTTCAAGGGTACTGCTCAAAATAAGGGAGGAAAACCAAGGGCAATCCTGATTGCCCCAGATTGACCATGCCAGCACTGGTACCCACTGCTGCGCAGCGTGTCACCCTTGCCACCATGGCACCTACCTCAGATCCCAGCACTCCTGACCCAGAGGAATGGCGAATGCATGCATCCCCTATTGCAGACCCTCAACCTGGCAGCCTGGCTTATTCCCTGACTTCTCCTCAAGCTGCCAGCCTAAACAAGCAACTTCTAGATGTTGTATGTGAGGCCAGATGCCCCGGCATTAGAAAATCCTATGCTGACAAGTTGAAAAGGTTTTGCACCCGGATCCAGGCTAAGGGAGCTGGAACAGCACAGCCCTCCGTATCTCTCATCCTGGATTACCTGGCAAACCTACTACACAGGGGGTCTATCCTTCTCTTTTATTAAAATTCATGCCTCCGCCGTCTCTGCTCATTTCAGCACAGAGGCTCCTCTCTTCTCACACCCTTTCATCAAACAGTTCCTAAGAGGGGCTAACATCTTAAGGCCACCCAGAAGAGCTCCTACCCCAGCTTGGGACCTTTGTGCTGGAAAAGCTCACCCTGAGCCTGCAGCTTCAGCAGAGTTATAATTTCTCTCTTGGAAGACCACCTTGCTTCTGGCCATCACTTCAGCTAGAAGATTATCAGAGCTACAAGCATTTATGGCTGTAGAGCCCTTCATCGTTTTCCATGCTGACAGGATCTCCCTCAGGACTAACCCATCCTTCATACCTAAAGTTTTGTCCATTGTGGCTCTCAACCAATTCCATTCATTTGCCCACCTTTTTTCCTAACCCACAAAACAAGGGGGAAAGATTCTGCACTCTCTAGATGTGCACAGACAGCTCAGATTCTATCTGGACAGGACCAAATTGTTTAGAAAACTGATCAATTGCTAGTCAGCTTTGCTGCAGGAGCAGAGGGCAAGGCCATATCCAAACAAATAATCTCCAAATGGATAGCACACTGCATCCATTTCTGCTACAAACAGCATGGGATACCACCCCCAAAGGGGTTCAGGACACATTCCACCAAAGCAACCTCCACCTCTGCAGGTTTTCTCAGAGGAGGTCCCCACCAGGGACACCCTGGAGGCTGCAACATGGACAACTGTTCATACCTTCACCAAGCATTACCACCTGCCTATCTTCTCCAAATCCAGGGCAGGCTTTGCCACCGCATTCTTGCACGGCATACTTGCCAGCCCCCAGTCGTCTTGACTGCCTCCACTCTTTTCTTCAGCTTTGGGAATCAACCCAAATGTGATGACTGCAACAGTGAAACACGAAGAACATAGTACAGTTGTGTACATTTACCATAAATGTGGATGTTCGAGTGTATTCACTGTTGCAGTCCTGGTTTCCCTCCCTCCATCCCCCTTCTCTCTCCTCACAAGGAAATTTTGGTATTTACTTACTGCTGGTGGTGGTGATCTTCGTGTTTCACTGTTGCAGTCATCACATTTGGGTTATCTACTTGCAGTAGCCCTCAGTCGGCCTAATTAACAAAGTCTTGGGTCCTGCGTCGGTTGCTGTTCCTTCTTCCATGACGTCAGGTTGTCAGGGGTATAAAACATGCAGCCAACGCCATTACATCAGTCTTTCTTGCCGTGCGGTGCCCAAAGCAGAAGCAGTTCGCAGGTGCCGGTTGGCCAACCCCTGAAATGTTTGTTTTCGAGTTTCAGAACCAAAGTGTTTAACTAAAAGCCAACTACCTCGTTGGGGAATCTTTTTCTTGCTCTAATCCGATGTCAGTAAAAGTAAATAATTGCATTACTTGTGAAAAGCAAATACCTCATAAAGATTTTCATTCGTACTGTATTCCTTGACTAGGCCCTGAAGCTGCTATCTGGAGTTCTGTACATACTTTCACCAAGCATTGCCATCTGCCAAGTTTCTCTAAATCCAGAGCTGGCTTTGTCACTGCAGTCTTGCAGAGCCTTATAGCTGGTCCTAATGCTATCTAAATTCCTCCTCCCATCCTTAGCTTTGGGAATCTACCCAAATGCGATGACTGCAACAGTGAAACACGAAGAACATAGTACAGTTGTGTACACTTTCATAAATGTAGATGTTCGAGTGTATTCAATGTTGCAGTCCTGTTTACCCTTCCTCCAGCCCCCTTACTTCTTTTGGCTATACCTCTACTCTCTTTTACTATGCTCAAAAGCTTTTTGGTGTATTTGCTTTTTTGTAGGAGGTATAACCTTGTATATTTATAGATTTAATTGCTTCCCATTAGGGGGGCACCTGACATCTGGGGCAAGAAAAACGGATGTAATGGCGTCGGCTGCATGTTTTATACCCTTGATGACCTGACGTCATGGAAGAAGGGACAGCAACCGACGCAGGACCCAAGACTTTGTTAATCAGGCCGACTGAGAGCTATTGCAAGCATGTAACCCAAATGTGATGACTGCAACAGTGAATACACTCGAAAATCTACATTTATGGTTAGTGTACACAACTGTACTTTTTTCCACCATAACCTAACTCCCTATCAGGGGCTCCTGACAGGACAAGAAAAAACTGATGTAATGGCATTTGCTGCCTGATTTTATCCCTCTGATGACCTGACGTCAGTCCTGGACCGACAGTAACCGATGCAGAAATAGTAAGCCTCTGGTATTTAGGCTGACTGAGGGCTACCCCTGGCAGGGATAACCCAAATGTGATGACTGCAACAGTGATATACACTTGAACATCTACATTTATGGTAAATGTACACATCTGTACTTTTTCAGGCCACTGGCTTGAATTTAGTCTGAGGACACATGCTTGTACATCTGTCTTTATACCCCAGTGGCATATAAGCTGAGGTCATACGTCTGACATAAGACCTAGGGAAGGCAAAACTTTGGAACCTTTGCCAGACGTCTGCTGTGACAACTCATTTATCAGGAATACTGTAAAAGTGGTCAGTAGGACATCTACTATTGTAGCAAGCTGTTAACTGCATTATTTCTCAGAAAATCTTGAAATCTGTGCCCCTTTTAATGTCCAGGACAAAGGTTTTTATTCAAGAATTTTTTCTAGTTCCCAAAACAGAAAAACCTGGAAGCCCATACAGTGTCTTTTTTTTTTTTTTTTCCTAAACCTTTTTGACAGGATTCCGAGGTTCAAGGTATTATCTGCTCAGTCTCTTGTACTTCTAATTTCTCCCTGTAGCTTTCATGGGAACACTGGATATAAAGGGCTCCTATAATCACATCCCCATTACATAGCATTTCAGGTGTTTATTTCAAAATTTGCTGTGTTTGGCTTACATTATCGGTTCTCGTTTTTACCCTTTGGGACTATACATGGCAGCAAGGGTGTTCACAGTATACCTAGCTACAGTAACTGCTTACTGCAGACTTCAAGGCATTCCCATTTATCTGTATTTGGACAGTTGTCTTATCTTTGTGCACCCTTTTATCAGCTGTCAAAATTGTTTAGCAACTGTTCAGAAACTGCTACTCAGTCTGAGTTTCCAATTAAGTCTTCTGTTATCCCTTCTCGCAGAATGATTTTCTTGGGTGTTTGCTGGACTCTGCCTTGGGAAGGACCTATCTTCCTTCAAAGTAGATGTGTTTCAACAGTTTGTCCTGAGGGGTTTCTCTAGTCACAATCAATCATTTGCAAGGGAATTTCTCCGAATCCTAGGGTACATGGTGTCAGTGATTCTCGTGCTTCCTCAGCCAGACTACACATGAAGAAAAGACAGTGATACCTTTAGATCAGTCTGGATTCCACATCTTTATACCTTGTCCTTTCAGATTCCAGGTCTTGGATTTTTAAAGAGGGAGAATAAATGGTGGATGGACCAGTTAACGTGCTGTCCAGGATGTCCTTCAAGGATGCATCTGCAGTCCTTACAAATGGGTTGTCCTGTCGTCAGGCAGCCCTTCGGTCGGCCGGATTCCAAAGTCTGGGTCTGGCTTCGGCTGGTGTCGCACTTCACCCGACGTCATTGTTGCAGTTACTCGGGTATAAAGGCATCAGCCGACGCCATTTTCCTCAGTCTTTCTTGCCGCGTGGCGCCCGAAGCAGAAGCTGTTCGCAAGTGCCGGTCGGTCAGAACCAGAGATTACTACTACCGAATACTTCTACTACCGAAGACTTCTAAAAAGCTAAGTACCCCGTTGGGGACTCTTTCTTGCCTCAGCCGATGTCAGAAAAAGTGAATAACTGTTTAACTTGTGGGAAACAAATACCTCATAAAGATTTCCACTCTTACTGCTTACCTTGTTTAGGCCCAGACCATGACGTAGCAGCTTGTCTAGCCTGTGCTTCTTTTAACCGACGGACGCTTAGACGTCGGTCGGAATTTGCTGAGCAGTTTTTCGGCTCTGATTTTGCTTATATTATGCCGTCGGATCCTCCGACTTCACAAATATCCAAAAAATGCAAGGAAAAGGACCGACACTCGCGATCCGCGGTTTCGGCCGAAACCGCGGTTAAGACAACCGCGAGTGTCTCGGTTTCGGCTGAAACCGAGCAAGCGGTTCTTCCTTCAGCCGAAAGCTTACCTTCTACCAAGGCCTCTTCCAACTTGGTGGAATCGGCTTCTGAAATCCAACCTGCAGTTGTGGTTTCTCAGGAATTATCAGACACTATTCCCTTGGATATTTCAACCCCTGCACGTGGAGCTGCTAGGCCTCCTGCAGCCATGTCCATTAAGGCCTTTGCCAGGGCTAAAGCAGCTAAAGCTACTAAATCTGTGCCTGTTAAGACCCCCTCTCACAGGCCTAGCTCCAGTTCCCAAATGCTTAGTTTAGCAGAGGATCTCATTTCTTTAATCCGGGGATCCCAACCTCTCCCAGACAGGGCCTCTCACCCACCTCCAGAGAAGAGGCCTAGAGCAGAGCCCCCTGAGCCAGTTTCCACTGATGATTCCGATAATACAGACCCTCCAGAGGCTCCTTTTTCCCCTTATGAAGACTCTGATGCTGAAGAGTCCATCCCTTCTGCCTCTCCACCTGAGGAATTTTCCTTTGGGGAAACCTTGCATGCTATGGGGGAACAATTTCAGTGGCAGGGCCAAGATTTTTCAGCCTCCAGAAAAAGGCTTAGAACCTTTTTGCATTTACCACAACATAGGCCTTTAGCTATACCTCCAGTTCTGTCTGTTGTAGATGATGCATTTAATGATGCTTGTACTGCTCCTGATTCATTACCTCCGGCCCCTGCTAAGCCCGATAGGTTCTACAGGGTCCCGGACACACATCACCATTTATACAAGGCTCCTTTTGCAGATCCCGAGACTATCTCCCAGGGACCTAAGGCTGTAGCATCTACCTCTGCCAAAAATCCCCTCCCCTCTGAAAGGGAATCCAGGTCCTTAGAGAGATGGGGTAAAAAAGTTTACACTTCTGCTACTCTGTCAGCTAGGGCCTTGAACTGTCAATTTCATATGATCCAGTATCAAGAATTTATGCTAGACCAGTTAACCAAAAAACTGTCTTCTGATGAACCTTTAGACAAGAAATATGTTCAGGAAATGGTACATAACATTCAGCAAGTTAGTAACCATTCTTTGAAATGCGGCTATGATGCACTGGAGGCTTCCTTTAGATCAGCCATGACTGGCACAGTTATCAGAAGGCATGCATGGTTAAAAGAGCAGGCCTTACCGGACCATGTCAAATCAAAACTATTAGATGCTCCCATGGACAAGGTCAATTTGTTTGGCTCTCCTGCACAACAGGTGCTGAAGAAGATGGAAGAGAAGGCAAAATCTGTCCAAACAGTGAAAGATTTCTTACAGGTCCAACCTCCAAGGTTTAGCAGGAATTGGCCCTCCAAGAATTGGTCCTTTCCAGACTCCTCCAAAGCACAGAGAGGCAGGAATAGGCGTTCAAGAGGCAGAAGCCAATCCAGAGGTGCCTATAGGGGACGCCAGTGGCAGGGTAACAACCAGCGAGGCACAGACACAGCCACCACCACTACTACAGGACAATCACAGTGACTTGGCTCTGGCACCGCCTACCAGGGAACAACTAGAAGCACCCTTAGGCGGGAAGCTAGCTGTATTTACAAAGAACTGGCATTACATCACAAGAGACAAGTGGATTTTGCAGACAATAGACCAAGGTTACAGGTTTCATTTCCATACTCTACCAGGAAAGAGAGGAATGCCAAACCTACCTCCAAATCAAAAGGCAGAAGCTCTACAACAAGTAAATCAATTATTAAAGATGAGAGCTGTGGAAAAGGTACCACATATGGAACAAGGAAAGGGCTTTTACTCCAGACTCTTCCTAGTACCAAGGAAAGAAGGCAAATGGAGAACAATTCTCGATCTGTCCGCTTTAAACACATTCCTCATTGTTCCAAAATTCAAAATGCTGACCCTACAGCAGCTTCTTCCCATGCTGGGCAAGGAGTCTTGGCTGGTAACTCTAGATCTCAAGGAGGCATACCTGCACGTCCCCATACGACCAAATTGCAGAAGATACCTCAGATTTCTTGCAGGATCAGAGCATTATCAATTCTCAGCATTGCCCTTTGGCTTATCTACTGCGCCCAGAGTGTTCACGAAATGCCTGGCATCAGTAATCGCTCATTGCAGGCTTCAGGGGATCCAAATCTACCCTTACCTGGACGACTGCCTAATACAAGCGGACAACAAAAACAAGCTAGCAGAAGACTTGAAAAGAGTCATTTACCTTCTACAAGCCCTGGGATACACAGTCAATATAAAAAAGTCAAGGCTGATACCATCCCAAAAGATAACCTTTTTTGGTGCGGAGCTGGACACATCCAAACAAATGGCATTCCTAACAGTAGAAAAACAGGAGCAACTCCCTCTCTACTTCTTGACATTAACAAAACAAAACCATCTAACAGCAAGAAAAGTCCTACAAGCATTGGGCTTCATGGCATCCTGCATAATATTGGTCCCACATGCCAGACTGCATATGAGAAAACTACAGTGGTACCTAAGGAATTTATGGTCTCAGCACAAGCACAGCCTAGAAACTCAAATTCCAATAATTCCATGCCTGAAGTAAGAATTCCAATGGTGGGCTCAGGCCTGTCAATCAAACGAAGGATTGCCCTTCCACAGCACTCAACCAGGCCAAACCATCACAACAGACGCCTCAGACCTCGGTTGGGGGGCCCACATGATGAACAAATGCATACAGGGTTTATGGACTCAAGAGCAGCTGCACCTACACATAAACCTAAAGGAAATGCTGGCAGTAAAACTGGCAATTCAGGCTTTCAAACCATTTCTTCGACAAGGCCATTTGATGATAAGGACAGACAACACCACAGTTATGTGGTACATCAACAAGCAGGGAGGCACACATTCGTACCCTCTTTGCCGGATGGCCCTGGACCTCTGGAATGTGGCCCTGAGTTACAACATTCAGTTACAAGCAATCTTTGTACCAGGAAAAGAAAACACTCTAGCAGACATATTAAGCAGGACTACCACGGATGCCCACCAATGGATGCTGCATCCGGACATCTTCAAAACCATTACAAGAAAATGGGGTCTCCCAGAAATAGACTTATTTGCATCCCCACTCAATCACCAATTAAAGAAATTCTGCACCAGGACGTACCACCCACTGGCATGGAAGGTGGACTCCCTATCCTTCAGCTGGAAAAATCTGTCAGCATATGCATTCCCACCACTTCCTTTGATGCACAAGGTGCTATTGAAGATCAAAGAGGACCATCCAAGGATCATTCTGATAGCTCCAGATAGGCCAAGGCAACATTGGTACCCATTACTGAGGAGCATGTCTCGGGAACAGATATGGCCCTTACCCATAGTTCCCTTGCTGTTAACTCAGAACAATTACAACACCCTGCATCCAAACCTGAAAACTCTGCAGCTGACTGCCTGGAACATTACATAAGACAAATTAACCCAAATTTATCCCAAAGGGTTAAGGACATTATCTTAGAAGCTCGCAGACCTTCAAGGAAAACCTATTCAGCAAAATGGAAAAGATATCTCATTTGGAGTACTGCTAAAGGGGAAGATGTGTCACTGGTAAACATAGCCAACATCCTGGAATACTTGGCAGAGCTATTCCACAAAGGCCTGTCCTACTCTTCCATTAAGATTCATGCCTCAGCTATTTCAGCAGAATACGACTTGGATCCTCCAGTTTTCTCACATCCTCTGCTAAGGCAGTTTCTGAGAGGAATTAAAAATGTAAAACCTCCTAGGAAGCCACCATTACCTGCATGGGACTTGAACTTTGTGCTAGAAAAATTGACACTACCTCCTTTCGAACCAGCAGCATCAGCAGAATTGCAATACTTATCATGGAAAACTGCTTTCCTGCTGGCAATCACTTCAGCAAGAAGGGTTTCTGAGCTACAGGCATTAATGGCAGTACAACCCTTTCTGATCTTCCATCAAGATAGTGTCCATGAGAACAAATCCTACTTTTATGCCTAAGGTGGTCTCCAGAGTATCTTTAAATCAGGCTATCCACCTACCTACATTCTTCCCCAATCCACAGAACAGGGGAGAAAGACTGTTGCATACCATGGATGTACACAGACAATTACGCTACTACCTGGACAGGACCAAGAGCAATAGAAAAACTGACCAGCTACTGGTAGCATATGCAGCAGGAATGGAAGGGAAAGCAATTACAAAACAGACAATATCTAAGTGGATAGGAAATTGCATTAGATTTTGTTACTCCTACCATGGAAAGAAAACTCCAGAAAACATCAGGCCTCACTCTACAAGAGCTACAGCCACTACCACAGCTTTTCTACGAGGAGTGGCTACCAAAGACATTTTAGAGGCTGCTACTTGGAGCTCCGTGCATACATTTGCCAAGCATTATAATTTACCTTTATACTCTAGATCCCGAGCAGGTTTTGCCACTGCTGTTTTGCAAGGGATCTTAACTACACCATAATTCTATCTTTCGTCCTCCCCCAGTTTGGCTATGGTATTCTACCCATTTGTAAGGACTGCAGATGCATCCTTGAAGGACATAGTACAGTTTTGTACCTACCATAAATGTAGACGTCCAATAGGAATGCATCTGCAGTCAGGATTACCCACCCTCCTTCCCCTCTGTGGTACTCCTAGGGTATTTGCCCCTCTTATAGCTAGCTGGGGGAATCTATTATGGTGCATTTGTTTGTATATATGTACATACATGCTTATTTTTTGTTTGCTCTCTAATATTTTG
This sequence comes from Protopterus annectens, assembly GCF_019279795.1. Lineage (NCBI taxonomy): Eukaryota > Metazoa > Chordata > Ceratodontiformes > Protopteridae > Protopterus > Protopterus annectens. The sequence continues at coordinate 1,197,673,784 of NC_056745.1, forward strand.
AACCATTGGCATTTATCAAAATTTAGCCTTCCTAGAGGGCACCTGGCATCTGGGGCAAGAAACACTGAGGAAAATGGCGTCGGCTGATGCCTTTATACCAGAGTAACTGCAGCAATGACGTCGGGTGAAGTGCGACACCAGCCGAAGCCAGACCCAGACTTTGGAATCCGGCCGACCGAAGGGCTGCCTGACGACAGGACAACCCATTTGTAAGGACTGCAGATGCATTCCTATCGGACATCTACATTTATGGTAGGTACAAAACTGTACTTTTTCCATTCTCCCTTTCAACTCCCCTTAATTGAGTCACCACAGACCTGGCATGGGGAGTGATTTCAGAAAGGGTAAAAGTGCAGGCACTGCATTATCCTATAGAGACAGACAGAAGCCCTTAAATGTCAGAGGTGTTGGCAGTTATCAGTGCTTTGAAGGCTTAGAATGATCTCTGATCCCCAGCACCTCTGCAGGTGTACATAGATGATCCCACAGTAATATGGTACATAAACAGGGGGAGAACCAGATCTTACCCTATTTACATTCTTGCTCTGACACCTTGGGAGGTAGCAGCTCTGCTCAGTTTGACTCTTCAGGCTTCATATATTCCTTCTGAGCGAAACTTGATTGCAGACAAGTTAAACAAACCAGGACAAACCCCCCACAAGTGGAAATGCTGTCTTATTCCCATTAAAGAGAATATTCCTATATGCTTTTCCACTGATATCCCGGTTTCTTTTAAAGATCTAAAGGGACTGTTCAGAAGATGTGGTGGTGACTCCCTTTTGACCAAGGCAGCAAGTCATTCTGCCTTCTTTTCAAGTTGTCCAAGGGCAATTAACACAAACTTCCCCACAGAATGGATTTACTCCCACAAGACCTGGGTGAATTTGATGCATCTAAGCTGGGAACTGTACAGCTAACTGTCTAATAGAATGTTGATACCTCTTTCAGCATGTTTTAATGAGGACATGCAGCAGGTACTAAAAGAGATGAGAGAACCTGGTACCAAAAACTTGTATGTGCAGGTGGAATACATTTTTTAGTTGGTGCTGCTGCTACTAGAAAATCCATGTTTGTGCAAGTGAAAACAATTTAGTTGGTGCCATTCAGCAGGTAGTAAAAGAGGCGAGGGGATTTGGTACTAGAAACTCATATGTGCAAGTGAAAGATTTTTTTACTTGGTGCTGCTACTAGAAAAATCCATGTTTGTGCAAGTGAAAAATATTTAGTAGGTGCCAGATGAACAAGGTGTCCTCAAGGCCCATATATTTCTGGTTCTTAATAATTTGCATAAATTACTGTCCGGTGGCCCTTCATGTTCCTATATTAAGGTACATTTGTTGGCCATTTTTGCATGTGTGCCATTTGTTCTCCCCTTTTGAATAAAGCTGAAGTTAAACAGCTGTTTTAATGGGTGTTGCGTACTCATTCACCTGGAAAACAGGTGGGCTTCTCCATGAGATATGAAGTGTGCACTTGAGAAGCTTGCTTTGCTTTCATTTGAACCAGTTGATGAAGCTGAATTGAGGTTTTTAACTTGGAAGACTGTGTTTTACTGACTTTTAGTAGATGTCAGAGCAATGTTAGTTAAGCTCTTATGATGTCAACCCTACCTTTTTTTCCCCACAGGGATCGGGATTCTTTGAGAACATATCCTACCTTGTATGCCTAAAGTGGTCTCGGTATACTTTAAGCCAACTTGTTAATCTCCCAGATGTTCATCATTCTCACTGCTTTAGTAGCCTATGGGTTGTATCCTGGCAAGGATACAGCAACCAGCCAGCTTTCCCAATCAATAATCCACTCCTGCATAGTCACTCTGGCTTGCCTTTAGGCTGAGACCTTTTGGATAGTACTATAAAAGTAGCCAGAGTGACTAAAATCTTCAGTACTTGTGCAGATGAGGCTTTTCTGGAACAGCAGTCTGTACCTTCAACAGTCATTTTTATATAATAATATTTTGAATGTTTTGCTTGATTTCTGTCACTATTTAGGTCTATCTCTAAGAATAATGGCTTTTCAGGCACATTGGCAGATGTGCCTTTATTACCATTATCTGTCTTGGATTTGCTTTCTAGGCTTAGTGTCATTTTGTGACTTGCGTTCAACTTGGGGGCTTAATTTACGCTTATTTTTAGGAGTGTCGGTATTTTTGACGGTCGGAAGTTATATTTTAAAATGAAAAAAATTGACTGTTGTATGAATGCTTATGTATACACAACACATTCATTGCATTTTTGTTAGACTGTTCACTTTTAAGAAAGTATCTCTTCAGATGGGGAATTTGTGTGAAAATTCTGTAAACTTTGTGTGAGGGGATTTATAAACTGTCAGGGAATTTCAGTCAGAAGAGCAAATGTTGCGGGGAGGGGGGGTTGTGTGCTGTTTTTGTGAACTGTGACAAGTTGCCTTCCAAAGCTATAAGGCTTCTTCCACAGCTACAGCATGGATACTTACCTTGGTCCTGCTGCTCTCTCTTCCAGTGTACCTAAACAGAAAAATCAGTCAAAGTAGGAGTTTTTGCCTTTAGTGCAGACTTCTTTAATGCTTTCACTGACAGTGGGAGACTGCAATAGCCACTCCTGGTTCCCTAGACCTCTTGCCTATTTCCTGGAATCCACCTGGTGTAGCTTTGCCAGCCACTATGGACTGGGGTTCAGACATGTCCCCCATGGCTATTCCAGTGACTGATATGCGCATGGGAGATCCATCCGTTTTAGGTATGGAAGGCATCTCTGAAGGATGTTCTTCGTGTTTCACTGTTGCAATCATTACATTTGGGTAATCTGCTGGCAGGTTGCCCTCATTCGGCCTGAATTCCAAAGTCCTGGGGCCTGCGTCAGTTGCTGTCTCCTCTTCCATGACGTCAGGTCATCAGAGATATAAAACAAGCAGCCAACGCCATTTTCTTTAGTCTTTCTTGCCGCACGGTGCCCAAAGCAGAAGCATTTCGCAAGTGCCGGTTGGCCGATGCCTGAAATATTCGAGTTTGAATTTCAGAACCAAAGTCTTCACTAAAGCTAAGAACCCCGTTGGGGAAACTTTTTTTCTTGCTCCATACCGATGTCAGAAAAAGTTAATAATTGTATTACTTGTGGGAAACAAATACCTCATAAGGATTTCCATTTCTACTGTATTCCTTGCCTAGGCCCTGATCACAACGTGCCTGGCTGTCGGTTTTGTGCTAGATTTAACCAACGCACTATTAAGCGTCGGTACAGTTTTGCCTCAAAGTATTTTGGAAACAGATTTAACTACCCAGAAATATCATCTGATAGCAATCCGACAACCGGAGTACATAAACACAAAGAAAAGGACAGACAGCTGAGGTCCAAAACCGACGACAAAGCTTCTCCTAAGCCAGTTGCCGGTTCGCCGGTACTCAGGCGCTTTTGCAGCCCCTGATACCCGCTACTTTCGAGTCGCAGGCCCCTACCGACACCCATGTGGAGTCTGGCATGCTGCGATATACTCAAAGTATTGGACCCACGGATGTAGCTCCCTCGGATGGGTCCGGAGCCGCTGCTGAGGGTGTATTCAGACCTCAACATTTTTATATCAAACCGACAGCTGCAAAACCAAAGACAAAAGCAACTTCTAAAACTAAAAAACTGACGCATGAGCCACATGCACAGACCTCTATGCCTAAAAAACAGATGATCAAAATGGCTGAAGACCATATTACCTTGATCAGGGGTTCTCATCCCCCGCCAGATAAGAGGATTAGGCAAGACACTGATTATGAATCTTCAGATCAGGTTTCCATTTCTTCTGATTCCTCTTCTGATCAGGAATTATCTATTCCTCCCTATGAGGATTCTGATGCAGAGGAGTCTATACCATCTGCATCACCTCCTGAGGATTATTCATTTGGAGAAACCTTGCATACTTTGAAGGAGCATTTTCACTGGGGGAGTCAAGACTTCTCAGAATCAAAAAAGAGGCTCAGGGATTTCCATCTCCCTCAGCACTGGCCTTTAGCCATACCCCCTGTTTTAGACATTGTGGATGATGTGTTTTCGGAGTCAAGCTTGACCCCTGACTCCTTGACCCCTGACTCCTTATCTCCGGCTCCCAGCAAGCCTGACAGATACTACAGGGTCCCTGACTCTCACAAATTTTTATTTAGAAACCCTGCTGCTGACCCTGAAACTATTTCACAGGATCCAAAGGGAGTTAACGCCTCAACAGCAAAAAATCCTACCCCATCTGACAGAGATTCAAGGGCACTGGATAGATGGGGAAAAATGTTTATACATCTACAACCTTGGCAATTAGGGCCTTAAACTGCTAGTTTCATATGCTCAAGTATCAACAACATATTATGGGATTGCTGAAACAGAAAATGATGTTGATTTCTGAATGTGCAGAAAATAAAGAATTGCAGGAATTATTGCATGCAGCTGAACAGGTTGGAAAGCATACTTTGCAATGTGGTTTTGATTCTTTAGAGGCCTCCTGCAGGGCCACAGTTACTGGATCTGTGATTAGGAGGCATGCCTAGCTAAAAGAACAAAATTTGCCTGATCATGTTAAAGCTAAATTACTAGATGCACCTTTACAGCATGGCACTCTGTTTGGTATTAAGGCAGAAGAGGTTTTAAAGAAAATGGAAGACAAAGCTAAGTCTATGCAAACTGTAAAATGCTTCTTACAAGTGCATCCACCAAGATTCAGTAGACACTGGCCTACAAAAAATTGGTCCTTTCCTGTGTCAGACAGAGCTCAAAGGGGTAAATCCAGAGGCCCTAAGGGTTCCAGATGCCAGGCACAAGATTCATACAGGTCAAAGCAATGGGGTGCTTCTACCTTCAAATCTGGAGGAGATAAAGCGCAAGCCTACAGAAAACAGTCCCAGTGACTTCCCTCTGCCTTTACCAAGCACTTATCTTTTGGCAGCACCCTTAGGGGGAAAATTAGCACTTTTTGCTCAAAATTGGCAGTTAATAACCCAGGACAAGTGGGTGCTAAACATAGTATCACAGGGATACAGATTCCATTTCCATACTCTGCCAATGGCAAACGGTTGGCCAGATCTGGCAAAAAATCAATGGGCAGAGGCACAGAAACAGGTTACGTCCCTCATGGATATGGAGGCCATTCAGCCAGTACCAGAACAGGAAAAAGGACAAGGTTATTACTCAAGACTGTTCTTGGTATCCAGAAAGGACAGGGCCTGGCAGCCAATACTGGATTTATTGATTTTGAACATATACCTGGACATTCCAAAATTCAAAATGCTGACTTTGCAGCAGCTTCTGCCCATGCTGGGCAAGAATGCTTGGCTGGTGACATTAGACCTAAAAGAGGCATACCTGCATGTCCCAATAAGGCAATCATGCAGAAGCTACCTCATACTTAAGGCTGGCTTAATTCATTACTAATTCTCTGCACTGCCCCTTTGGGTTATCTACTGCGCCCAGGGTCTTTACAAAGTTCCTGGCACCAGTAATTGCATTTTGCAGACAAAGAAGTATTCAAATATATCCTTACTTAGACGACTGTCTCATTCAAGCAGAGACCAAGGACATTCTTCTTCAACACCTGGCATTTGTGAAAAGGCTTCTAACATGCCTAGGGTACACAATAAACGAAAAGAAATCACAACTGGTACCCTCTCAAAAGATAACATTCCTGGGTGCAAGCTTGAATACAACTGCCCAGACGGCTTACCTCACGCCAGACAAGCAAAGGCAACTGACTACTTACTTTGAACTGTTGGCAACAAAAACCCAGTTATCTGCAAGACAAAATCTGCAGGCTTTGGGCTTCATGGCATCCTGCATTGTACTGATTCCATATGCAAGACTGCATATGAGGAAACTTCAGTGGTACCTAAAAAGTTTATGGAGTCAACATTGTCACAGTCTGGAAACAATGATTCCTCTCATTCCCTGCCTACAAAGGAGTTTCTATGGTGGGCAAAGACATGTCACCAAAACATGGGACAGGCCTTCACTCTACCCCATGCCCAGCCAAACCTTAACAACAGATGCATTAGATTATGCCTGGGGGGCTCACATGGCGGGAAGATGCATTCAGGGCATATGGACCCCAAAACAAATGCATCTACATATCAACCAGAAAAAGATGCTAGCTGTTCAAAATGCCCTGACAGCCTTCAAGGACTTACTTCATCCAGAACAGCTACTGATAAAGACCGACAACACCACGGTCATGTGGTATATAAACAAGCAGGGGAGCACACACTCATACCCCCTTTGCAGATTAGCCATGGCACTGTGGGACACAGCTTTGACTTGCCAAATACATCTTCAAGCTCAATTCCTGCCAGGAAAGCAAAATACTCCGCCAGATGATTTAAGCAAAAACCTTATGGATCCTCACGAGTGGAAACTAAATCCACAAGTCTTCAGCATGAAAACAAAGAAATGGGGGAGCCCAGACATCTATTTGCCTCCCCTCAAAATTATCATTTGAAAAGATTATGCGCAAGGACTTATCACAGACAAGCATGGAAAGTGGACGCCCTATCCTTCAGTTGGAAAAACCTATTAGTTTACACCTTTTCTCCACTGCCTCTTCTTCCCAAGGTCCTCCTAAAAGTCAGACAAGAGAAACCAAAGATGATACTAATTGCCCCAGACTGGCCCCACCAATACTGGTACCCAATCCTAAGGAACTTGTCTCAATACCCAGCTTGGACCTTACCTCAAAGACCTCAACTACTGTCCCAGCAAAACAATCAGATCCTGCACAATCAACTCCAGACACTGAACCTGGCAGCATGGCTGATCATGTAGTTATACAAACAACACCTCTCATTAAAGCTGAGATGGATGTCATTTTGGAAGCCAGAAGGCCTAGTACTAGAAAATCTTATGCAGATAAATGGAAGAGATTCTGTGCTTGGAATCAAGCAAAATGAACTGATGCAGCAAAACCAAATATTCCTCAGATATTACAATACTTGACTGAGATGCTTGACAAAGGCCTGTCTTTCTCATCAATTAAAATCCATGCCTCTGCCATTTCGGCTCATTACAATACAGAGCCACCAATCTTTTCTCATCATTTACTAAAGCAGTATTTTAGAGGAGCCAAAAATGTAAGGCCTCCTAGCAGATCACCAATACCTGCATGGGACCTCAATTATGTGTTGGAAAAGCACACCCTGCCTCCATTTGTACCAGCTGCTACTGCTGATATGAAGTTCTTATCATGGAAAACAGCTCTGCTACTAGCAATTACTTCAGCAAGAAGAGTCTCAGAGTTACAGGCCTTCATGGCTGTGGAGCCCTTTATCATATTTTACCCAGACAGGGTGTCTCTGAGGACAAATCCAACATTTATGCCTAAGGTGGTTTCCAGTGTGGCTCTTAACCAAACTATTCATCTGCCAACCTTTTATCCAAATCCGCAGAACAAGGGGGGGGAGAGTTCTGCATTCCTTGGACGTACACAGACAGCTAAGATTCTACTTGAGCAGGACTAAAGCTCTAAGAAAAACTGAGCAATTACTAGTGACATATGCTGCAGGATCAGAAGGAAAGGTTATTTCAAAGCAGACTATTTCAAATTGGATAAGCCACTGCATTCATTTCTGCTACTTACACCGTGGTAAACCTGTGCCCAAGGGCATTGGGTCTCATTCCACCAGAGCTGCAGCTACTTCAGCAGCCTTTCTCAGAGGAGTACCAACCAAAGACATTCTAGAGGCTGCTACATGGAGTTCTGTTCACACCTTTACAAAGCATTATCATTTGTCTCTCTACTCTAAGTCTAGGGCAGGCTTTGCCACTGCAGTTCTGCAAGGCCTTATAGCCGCACCTAATGCTGTTTAGCTCCAGCCTCCCAACCATAGCTTTGGGATTCTACCCAAATGTAATGACTGCAACAGTGAAACACGAAGAACATAGTACAGGTGTGTACACTTACCATAAATGTAGATGTTCAAGTGTATTCACTGTTGCAGTCCAGGTTACCCACCCGCCATCCCCCCTTTCATTCTGGAGTTTATCTTTCCTTCTCTATCTTCTACAACCTATATGGTGTATTTGCTTGTAGATGAAGGTAAAGTTTATATTGATGCATGTATATATATATTTTTGCTACCTTTTTGGGGGCACCTGACATGTGGGGCAAGAAAAACTAAAGAAAATGGCGTCGGCTGCTTGTTTTATACCCCTGACGACCTGACGTCATGGAAGAGGAGACAGCAACTGACGCAGGACCCAAGACTTTGGAATTCAGGCCGACTGAGGCAACCTGCCAGCAGATTAACCAAATGTAATGACTGCAACAGTGAATACTACATTTATGGTAAGTGTACACAACTGTACTTTCTTCTCAAGGTGGCTGGGGAAAGAGACCTGTGGCTCGATATGATATGCTGTCCCTACCCATCTTTTTTTTTAGAGATGTCCTTTGGAAAAAGAAACAAAAGTTAATCATCTGGAAAATAAGAAAATAGTTTTTATTTGCAAGAATGATCTAACCTTTAGCAAGAAGTGTATTAGTCAGTTCTGATTGTCATCCATCTGTCCTCAACCTCTTTTTCCCATTTTGCACATGGGTTGTCAGATGACTCCTTCAAGTTATTATGCCCCTGCTTCTAAGGATGATTATGCTTTTTCTGATAATTCAGATGTTGACATACAGGGTTATATGACCTGAGGGGTCTATAGCCCAAGTCTCTGATCTTTTTTTAAGATAGTGTATCAGTCCGTTACTTCAAAATCTGAGGTTAATACAGGGATAGAAATGACACAAAACACTAAGGCTCAAACTTAACTTATTAATTTATTAAGCAAAACTTTTCCTTAAAGTACAGTAAAGCTAATACTAAATAAACAAACAAACTAATAAATCATGTACTTACAAGCATATGCATAAACAGAATCATCTTTGCCACTGATAGGGAAACTTCAAATCCTATCCAGTGCAGCTATCTGTTCAGTCAAGGCAAGGCCGACACTGGCGAAATGTCTCTAAGCTCAGTTCAGGCTGGTGCTGTGATCAAATCTGGATGCTGATGATGATTTTCATCTTAGCCTTTGAGCTTTTATAGTCTTTTTTTGAGTTGACAGAATATTGTAGAAAGATCTAACATTACAGGCTCATCATGAGTTGATGGAATATTTTAGAAAATTACAGATCATTTCCTAAGTTGTAAACAAGTCTAGTAATGTCTGGTCTTGTGCCCTACTTCCCTTTTCAGAGAACAGTTAGCTCACAACCTTGTGATATAGTTCCTCTTTGAAATCCCCACATTCTGGTAAACATCTTTTAAGCTGATAAACAACTTATGGGTTAACAAAAGTTCAGTAATACCAGTAATCAGTGAGCAAGGCCTGCTCTTAAGCATATTGTATTGTTTCAGTATTAGCAGCATATAGTGATGTAGTGGCATATCAAGCACTAGCAATAATCAATCTAGCAATAATTAAACATACACAGTGATGTGTGGCTCGAGGCATAGCAAAAACTGGTAGACTGTGTGGATCCGTCACAGGCCACCCCTTGCATCGAGCAACGTACGCTGTGTATCCCTTATAATGGTTAAAACTGACAACATCAGTTTGTACCTTCTCATCACCTTACAATAAATACAGCATGATATTATGCAAAATAACACAGAGATTATTGTGGTCAAAAGTAAAGGATGCAATAACAAATTAAACCACACTGAAGCCTTAGATGACCACATAAAAACATCATACCAATGCGAAACAGTTATATCCTGTATTTCATTTGCAATTTTACAATGGTACCTTTATCTTTAATCATTTTAATCACTGTTTGATGCATCATTTAGTGTTTTATTTACAAGTTGCAACACTGTTTGTCCTTCCTGCTTAATCTGTTGAAAGTCCGAGTGGACTAGAGATGGCCACTTAAAACTGTGTAATGGTTCTATGCTAGCATTAAATGTGGCCCATCCATCTAGTCAGTCTAATCAATTCTCCAGTACAAAAATCAATAATTGCATGGATATTACTTTTACAGTATGCTCCACTAGTTGTGATCATTCCATCACTCCAGGCTAATTTACAGGAGGATATCACACAAACAGTGGTATCATTTAGCTGGTAGATGTCTGTACCATTTACTACATACCTGTGCCAGGTACATTCCCCAGTTCCATTATGTAAGCATGGGTGAGGCTTCCTCTTCACTATCATGCATACCCACCCCTGGGGCCAGGTTTCACAACTTGTCACATCAACGGGTACATCATTATAATCAATTAAAGTAGATTAAATTTGAGGTACCCACCAATTATTCAAATTGCAAGGGCAATGTAACAAATGGACAGACCTGCTTTGTTCCTTTTTTACTAGCAAGATAGTCAAAAATCAGTATACAAGACTTATTTTCACATGTAAAATCTATTGGCTTTAACCACTGATACAGTTGCAGTTCCTTTTGCCAATGGGCTGCCTTTTTAGCCCCCCAAGTTTGAGTGAATTGCAAATATTGCTGGTTGGCAGCCAACTGAGATAAAATACAAAAAGTCTGATTTACTTCTGCTGTGAGGTTATCTAAAATCTGTTCTGTATATGTATTTGTATGTTCAATCCACCTCCACAAGACAGTTTGAAATAAAATACCGTCTACAGTTCTTTGTCCCAACTCGGGATCATGGTCTGCTAGTAGCTTAAAGGCCATATTTAGGTCAGTGCCCAAACGGCTCAATTTGCTACGTAGGGTATCTATATCTACACTGTTTAGGAATCCAGTCCCTGTTCCGACTGCACCTAGTGCAGTACCAAGAATACCTGTAACATTGCGTTTATTTCTTTTATATTTGTAATGTTTGTATTTGATATGCAAAGAATTAACTGGCCATAATTGTGCAATTTTACAATGTGGATACCTGGTGGTAATATCCACTGCTGACATGTTAACTATCATTTTAATACGTTGTATAATTCTAGCGCTACTTAGTTTTACATCCTCTGGTATATCTTACCACATGTCCCAAACCATTAAATACAGTTGAACTATTGTCCATGGCATATATCTCCAAATCCAGAGATAGGGTTTCCGCAGTGTCATTTTTCCTTTGAAATTCAGCTATGCAGGAGGAATCTAATAGAGACTTAGCTAAAGAAAATCCCGACTCGTTTAACCTTTGGTACAGACCTCCAAAAGGGTTGGAAACACATTTTTCAGGATGTCTGTCACAGTTCAGTCTACATACAGTTGTAATGTTTTCCGTCTGAGTGATGCTCCAAGTTAAGGCAGGCTTCGGTGTCACTGCATATAAATGGTCTCCCAATTTCCAATAAAAGTCACAGTCAGCTGTCAAATTTGCAACATCTTCCCCTTCGAATAGAGGGACAGGATCAAGACAGTTGTATGGCCCATCTAAGTGTTGTCGTCGGAAAAGGTTGGCTCCTTCCCAAACAGTGGCAATAATCTATGGAGAGGAAAGTACAATGGTTGTTTAGCAGAATTAAGTAATACTAAAACAGTATCACCAGGTCCATCACAAATTACTGTCCCATGTTCATTTGTCTGATTGGGTGTGGTCACTATAACTTTCATTCCCAGCCATTTGCTTGGTTTAGTATCACAGTCTTGTAGTAGAATAACAGCATCTTGATGCATACAAATTTCTACTAAAGGTTGTCCTTTCTGAATCATTTGTGTCTTATCTAAATTGATAGCCTTCACTATCACTTCTCGTTCTGGCTCCCATAATGTAAAAACCTCCCAACTTTCACCTAATAGCCCTTTTTGCCCCCAGTGCCAATTTTCTGGGAGAAAGAGTTTCCAGCTTGCCTCAACTAATGCCATATTTTGTGCTGGCACCCTTTGTTCAGTCAATGCACATAGCCAGAATCGAGTTTGATCAGTATTTGTCAGAAGAGGGTATATGGCATTCGGATTCCGCTTTTCTATTTTCAAAACACAGCAGTTGGATCGAATGTCACTCATATGCATTTGCAAGGGAGTTCCTTGATGCTTTCGGGGTCTGTTATTCAGCTGACTCGCAGCTAATTCTAGTACCTTTGCCCAGCCTCGCAATGTTCCATCATTCGTGTTCTTTCGAATTTGTTCTTTAAGGAGCCCATTATACCTTTCAATTAAACCAGCAGCTTGGGGATGATATGGGATATGCAGTACCCATCGAACTCCATTTTCCTTTGCCCACTCTTGGACCTCTGCTCCGGTAAAGTGGCTGCCTTGGTCACTTTGGATTTCAGCGGGAATCCCATATGTCACACATAACTTATTCAATCCTTTTAACACTGCTTGCTGGTTTGCCTTTTTGCATGGGGACACCATTAGTAATCCTGAATAAGTGTCCACCATCGTTAGGCAGTATTGCTGGTTTTGATCCAGTGGTAAAGGACCAATAAAGTCTATTTGCCAGATTTGTGCTGGGCGGCTGCCTCTGTGAATGTATCCGCATGCTTCTGCTTGCAGTTGCTTCTGTTTATTTCTTTGACAAATTTCACACTGTTTTATAACATCCGTAGTTATTTCCTTATTTAACTGAATACCATGCCTCCGGGCCCATTCTATCGTCGCATCTCTTCCCAAATGTCCACTCCGATCATGGGCCCATCTTGCCATACTGGCACTTTCGGCTTTCTCTTCAGTAACACGTACCGCGGCCATCTTATCTACCTGCTGGTTATGCCTCCTTTCATTTGTTACAAGTGATGCATGGGGCATCTACATGTCCAACACTGATTTTGCATTGTTGAGCTTTTTCCCAAATCCGTTGCCAATCTTCTGAACCTCCCCACAGAGGTCTGCCATGGATCTTCCAATCCTGTTGCTGCCAGGCAGGTAACCAGGTCGTCAGTCCTTTATGAACTGCCCAGCTGTCAGTATAGATGTATGCTTCGTCCTCCGGTGATAAACTATCGATGACCAGGGCAACAGCTCGTAATTCTGCCTGATTATTTGAACCGGCAGTACCTTCATCAAATAACACAGTTTCTGTTCGTGGGCAATAAGCCACTGCAGTCCAGGTCCTACCATTTGATCCAATTTTGGCAGAACCATCAGTAAACCATGCAAATTTTTGTTTTTCTGCATCTAAATTATCAAATGGTAATGCTTCAGTTATTGGAGACTGTGGGAGCTCATATCGCTGTTGTTTTATCGCATCAGCATCATCCAGAATTACCAGTCCAGCCAACTGTTGTTGTACCTGAGACACCCCAGGCATGATGTTGGCCCTTTCCTGTAAATACCACTTCCACTTTTGTACGGTCGAAGATTGTGCTATCAAGGTTTTCATTAAGGTATTGTCTCGTAACCACCTCTGGATTGGGTAGTCCATTTTAACTGTCACTGTTTGTTTGGTTATTCCTTCCACATGAATCAATGCTGTGTACACCACCAGTACATGCTGCTCAAGGGGGCTGTATCTCACCTGCGCTCCAGTTAGGGATTTGGACCAAAATCCCAAGGGTCTCTTTTTCCCAGTGTCATCCTTCTGCCACAGCCCCCAAGACATAATATTATTGGCAACTGTTACTTCAAGGACAAAAGGTTGTTGTGGATCAACTGGGCCCAGCCCCACGCTCTGTTGTAGAGCCTTTTTTGCTTCTTCAAAAGCCGTTTGTTGCTTGGGACCCCATTGAAAATCACATTTTTTCCTAGTTACATAGTGAATGGGTGCAAGATCAGTCTAAGATGAGGTACAAATGCTCTCAAAAGCCCATTGCTCCCAAAAAGGCCTGTGCCTGCTGTTTCGTTTTCAGGACTGCAATTTTCTGGATACTCTCCAGTGCTGCTGCAGGAATTTCCCTTTTTGCTCCGTTCCAAATCATACCAAGGAATTTTACTGATGTCCCTTGTTGTGTTTTATTCTCATTTATAGCCCACCCTCTGTTCTGAAGGTGCTGCACTACAGTCTTTAATGCGGTCTCCACCTCAGATTTTTCTCCAGTAATCATTATGTCATCAATGTAATGAAAAATAGTCACTTTGTCCAGCTGTAACTTGGCTAGGTCTCTAGCCACTAGTCCATGACACAGGGTAGGGCTGTGCAGATATCCTTGAGGTAACACTTGGAAGGTATACTGCCTCCCCTCCCAGGTAAAAGCAAACTGGGCTCTGCTTTCTTCTGCTATCGGAATGGAGAAGAAGGCATTTGCCAAGTCAAAAACTGCATGATATGGTCCAGCAGAGGAAGACAATCTTTCCACAATCGTAACAATGTCTGGAACAGCTGCCGCTAAGGGTGGGGCCACCTTGTTCAGACCTCGATAATCTACAGTCATTCGCCATGATCCATCAGGTTTCCTTACTGGCCACACGGACTGTTGAATGGACTCACTGTTGGCTCAAGTATGCCAACCCGAAGCAGTTCTTGGATCGTCTCAGTAATTTCAGCGTGCCCACCTGGGATACGATATTGTTTGATGTTCACTATTGTTTTAGGCGTGGGAATACAAAGCGGTTCCCACTTAGCATTGCCTCGAACTACAGCCTTAACTGCGTTGACTGAACAATGCCGCACTCCAAACCTAAATGGCCCTACAGTGGTTTCCAACGTTCTACCCTTTAACACATCTATTCCTAAAATGTGTTCAGGTACTGGAGCTATCACTGCTTCAATGTAAATAGGAATACCATCCCCAAAAGCTATCTTAATTTTGGTTTTGGTACCTAGTGTCTTTGCCCCTCCATAACCATCAATTTCTACATATTGTCCACGAAATCTCGGAGTTGCCTGCAAAATGGTTACTTCTGATCCTGTGTCTACCAGAGCCATCACATGTTGTGGCCCTCCCTCCAAAAATGGTAAAGTGCGTAAGGCGTCGGTCCCCAGGTGTAATTGCTCTTACTGTACCCCTAGCTACTGGGGATCCGCCTACTAGTCAATTTGTCTTTGTTTTTTCGACGGGGTTCTCCATTCCTTCCCTCCCCAGTCTCTCTCGTCATTAAATTCCCCTTTTGCCACTGTGCTAGCTCCTCATCAGTAGGGATGTCAGGATATAATTGATTCCATCCTACCTTCCCTTCAGTGGTACTCCTGGTTGGACTTTTTGTAGGGGTTTGCTTTTTACTTTCAGAACTTGAACCTTTTTCTTTTTGTTTCTGCTTCCATCTTTTATATATTTCTTCAGTAGCTATCCCATCTATTTCCGCAGCTCCAACCCCCCACCTCAACAGATCCAGAAACATTTGCTTTCTCGTGACCTTTTCTCCAGATTTATCTTTTGATTTCTCCGCATTTGCCTTTCTAGCTCTTCTCTGTTCTTTTTCTTCCACTAATTCTGCCATTTGATTTAGAGTGGCTATTACGTCCCATATCTGCTGACCTACACCACCTGCCAGGGCAGCCATCAGCTGCCCTTCCACCACTGTGGTGCATTTTGATTAATTTGCTCCTCATATTACTAGTCATAATTTGTGCATCTGGCCCTCTCGAAGCACCAATACACCATCCCTCAATTCCATTGAGTAAACGGCAGCCAACATAGCCATTTCTCTTAACTGCTGTATGGCCTCTGCTATTGTTTTCCAAGGCTTATGTTCATCAGCTACTGCTGTAGCATCTGGCCAAGTAGCGCGGAAAGCCGAGGCTAACCACACCACCAGTGTATTCACCTAGGAATCACCATGATCTATATTGTTTACTATTTGCTTTAGACGTGGGTGAAAC
This sequence comes from Protopterus annectens, assembly GCF_019279795.1. NCBI lineage: Eukaryota > Metazoa > Chordata > Ceratodontiformes > Protopteridae > Protopterus > Protopterus annectens. The sequence goes on from NC_056745.1 coordinate 1,197,689,382, forward strand.
ACCAGACATGCACACTGGTGCATCTCTTCAGCATTTAGAGACACCACTTCTCCCCGTGTCCCAAACCCGAAGAAACCACGCCAAAACAGTTTCCCTTGGCCTTTGCTTATAGATTTGGATTATATTCAATAATTCAGCTTGCGTATAACTCCGCACCTCCACCCATTGTTGTGGCGCTGCCCCTCCAGTCCACTGTCCCTTTTTCTCAATAACTGGGCGCCTCCACTGGGAGGATTTACTATTTCAAAATCACTATCACCCTCATCTGTTGAGGAAATCACCTTCCCACTTCTCAGGATCAAACTCTGCCTTACACAGCAAAGCACGAACCCGAGGCCTTGAGGGTGGATGGCGTTGTTTTCTCCCATTTCGTTGTCTCGCTGTTGTATTATCCGAGTAGCTAAAGTCACTGAATTAGATTTCCAGTGCTCAGCTTCCTCCCCTACTTTAACAAGTGCCATGTTTGCCTTCTCCAAGGCATCTCTATCTAATCTATGTGTGTGTGTGAGTTCTTTACATCGCTCTTCTAATTCTGAAACTTTTTCTTTTAGTGAGTCTACATCTCTGTCTAATTCCTGAATTGCTTCAAAGAACAGCCATCCGGCTGCCCCTACCCCCTCCTTCACCTTTTTTCCCTTATCATCCAATTTTAACCCTTCTAAAGCTCTAGCTAGGCTATCAGGATCTGCCTTAGGTCTTTCCTGCAAGGGTTTTGGAGAAGGAGGAGGAGAAACCTGACTCAATACCTTAGCAAGAGAATCCCACTTCCCAAATAATGCTGTCAAAGTAGCATCAACACCCAACTTATTTGGGGTGCTTAATGCAACATCCTTCTTACCTATACCTAGGTGTTTTAAAGGAAAAAACATTGGTTGTTGTTGTGACATCTCTACTGCAAACCCCAGATCCTGCCGACTACGCCAAGTGTATCAGTCCGTTACTTCAAAATCTGAGGTTAATACAGGGATAGAAATGACACAAAACACTAAGGCTCAAACTTAACTTATTAATTTATTAAGCAAAACTTTTCCTTAAAGTACAGTAAAGCTAATACTAAATAAACAAACAAACTAATAAATCATGTACTTACAAGCATATGCATAAACAGAATCATCTTTGCCACTGATAGGGAAACTTCAAATCCTATCCAGTGCAGCTATCTGTTCAGTCAAGGCAAGGCCGACACTGGTGAAATGTCTCTAAGCTCAGTTCAGGCTGGTGCTGTGATCAAATCCGGATGCTGATGATGATTTTCATCTTAGCCTTTGAGCTTTTATAGTCTTTTTTTTGAGTTGACAGAATATTGTAGAAAGATCTGACATTACAGGCTCATCATGAGTTGATGGAATATTTTAGAAAATTACAGATCATTTCCTAAGTTGTAAACAAGTCTAGTAATGTCTGGTCTTGTGCCCTACTTCCCTTTTCAGAGAACAGTTAGCTCACAACCTTGTGATATAGTTCCTCTTTGAAATCCCCACATTCTGGTAAACATCTTTTAAGCTGATAAACAACTTATGAGTTAACAAAAGTTCAGTAATACCAGTAATCAGTGAGCAAGGCCTGCTCTTAAGCATATTGTATTGTTTCAGTATTAGCAGCATATAGTGATGTAGTGGCATATCAAGCACTAGCAATAATCAATCTAGCAATAATTAAACATACACAATGATATGTGGCTCGAGGCATAGCAAAAACTGGTAGACTGTGTGGATCCGTCACAGATAGTGAGTCTGAAAATGTACAAATGGAGGTGGGGTGTATTTTATGGAGAATAGGTAGATGTTTCCCCATAAGTTGGGCAGATAGTATGATTTACTTGAACAAGAAATCCCTAATAGTGTGCTAATTTCTCCCATTTTATCAGTTGTGGGGGATGCTTATAAAGTTGCTGGTAATGTTCCTAACTCCCATTCGGCTGTTCCAAAGAATGCAGACAAACTGTAGAGTTTATCTAGTAAATGTCTGTCCTCCTCTTAGAGTAGACCCTGCTGATAAAAGATTCTTAGCTACCCCCCGAAGTCCATCATCTGGGAATAAACAAGACAGTACAGGAAAGATATTTTTCTTAGCCTTTTGAATTCATAAACATGTGGAAGTTTAAGATGTGCCAATATCTTGAGTTTTCTGCTTTCCTGTCTCTTGAAGGTACTTACGTAAATCAGATTGTTTCTAACTTTTGCCAAGTGTCTAAACCTGTCATAAAGTATGTAGGATTGTACTGTTTCTAGGGCTTCTGCCACAGTCTAAGGATTTAAATGTTTATAATTTCCAGATGAGTTGGTCAGAAATTGAGTCCCCCCTTGATACAGAAGTTTTATTTTAGGCCTTCTGCTATGCAGGTTGTCAGTCAGTGGAATGTGAGGGGTAAATTAATTAGGGAATATCTGATTTTTTTCATGTCCCCAGGATGTCCTTCAAGGATGCATCTGCAGTCCTTACAAATGGGTTGTCCTGTCGTCAGGCAGCCCTTCGGTCGGCCGGATTCCAAAGTCTGGGTCTGGCCTCGGCTGGTGTCGCACTTCACCCGACGTCATCTCTGCTGGTCTTCGGGTATAAAGGCATCAGCCAACGCCATTTTCCTCAGTCTTTCTTGCCGCGTGGCGCCCGAAGCAGAAGCTGTTCGCAAGTGCCGGTCGGTCAGATCCAGAGATTACTACTACCGAATACTACTTCGAAGACTTCTAAAAGCTAAGTACCCCGTCGGGGACTCTTTCTTGCCTCAGCCGATGTCAGAAAAAGTGAATAACTGTTTAACTTGTGGGAAACAAATACCTCATAAAGATTTCCACTCTTACTGCTTACCTTGTTTAGGCCCAGACCACGACGTAGCAGCTTGTTTAGCCTGTGCTTCCTTCAACTGACGAACGCTTAGGCGTCGGTCGTTGTTTGCTGAACAGTTTTTCGGCTCAGATTTTGCGTACATTATGCAGTCGGATCCTCCGACTACTCAAATTAAGAAACGCAAAGAAAAGGACCGACACTCGCGGTCCGCGGTTTCGGCCGAAACCACGGTTAAGCAAACCGCGAGTGTCTCGGTTTCGGCCGAAACCGAGCAAACGGTTCAATCTTCAGCCGAATCCATGACTACTACCGAGGCCCCTTCTACCCTTGTTGAATCGGCCTCTGACGTTTTGCCTACTAACGTGGTTTCTCTAGAATTATCGGACACCATCCCTTTGGATGTCTCTACCCCAGCACGTGGTGCTGCTAGGCCTCCTGCAGCCATGTCTATAAAGGCCTTTGCCAGGGCTAAAGCAGCCAAAACTGTTAAGCCCCCCTCTCACAGGCCCAGTTCCAGTTCCCAAATGCTTACTCTGGCAGAGGATCTCATCTCTTTAATAAGGGGATCCCAACCTCACCCAGACAGGGCCTCTCAACCTCCAGAAAAGAGACCTAGAGCAGAGCCCCCTGAGCCAGTGTCCTCAGATGACTCTTCTGATGTTTCAGACAATACAGACCATCCAGAGGCTCCTCTTTCTACTTGTGAAGATTCTGATGCTGAAGAATCTATTCCTTCTGCCTCTCCACCAGAGGAATTTTCCTTTGGGGAAACCTTACATGCCATGAGAGAGCAATTCCAATGGCAGGGACAAGATTTCTCAGATTCAAGAAAAAGGCTTAGGACCTTTTTACACTTACCGCAACATAGGCCCTTAGCTATACCTCCAGTTCTTCCTGTTGTGGATGATGCATTTAATGATGTATTTAATGATGTTTGCACTGCTCCTGATACTTTACCTCCAGCCCCTGCTAAGCCCGATAGGCTTTACAGGGTACCGGACACTCATCACCACTTATACAAGGCTCCTTTTGCAGATCCTGAGACTATCTCCCAGGGGCCTAAGGCAGTAGCTTCGACCTCAGCAAAAAACCCTCTCCCTTCTGATAGGGAATCCAGGTCCTTAGAGAGATGGGGTAAAAAAGTATACACCTCTGCTACTCTCTCAGCTAGAGCTCTGAACTGTCAGTTTCATATGATCCAATACCAAGAGTTTATGCTTGATCAGTTAACTAAGAAACTGTCCTCTGATGATTCCTTAGATAAGAAATATGTTCTAGAAATGGTGAATAACATTCAGCATGTTAGTAACCATTCTTTAAAATGTGGCTATGATGCACTGGAGGCTTCATTTAGATCAGCCATGACTGGCACAGTTATAAGAAGGCATGCATGGTTGAAAGAACAGGTCTTGCCGGATCATGTTAAAGCAAAGCTATTAGATGCTCCTATGGATAAGGTCAGTCTATTTGGTTCTCCTGCCCAAAAAGTAATGAAGAAAATGGAAGAGAAGGCAAAATCTGTACAAACAGTTAAAGATTTCTTACAGGTTCAGCCCCCAAGGTTCAGCAGGAGCTGGCCTTCCAAAAATTGGTCCTTTCCAGACTCCTCTAAAAATCAGAGAGGCAGGAATAGACATTCCAGAGGCAGAAATCAATCCAGAGGAGGTGCCTACAGGGGATGCCAGTGGCAAGGCAATAACCAACGAGGCACAGATACAACCACTACCACTGCAACAGGACAATCACAGTGACTTGGCTCTGACACCGCCTACCAGGGAACAAATAGCAGCACCCTTAGGCGGAAAGTTAGCCTTATTTTCAGAAAACTGGCACTATATCACAAGAGACAAGTGGATTTTGCAAACTATAGACCAAGGCTACAGGTTTCATTTCCACACCTTACCAGTAAAAAGAGGAATGCCAAACCTACCACCAAATCAAAAGACAGAAGCCCTAAAACAAATAGCTCTATTAACAAAGATGAGAGCTGTGGAAAGGGTACCACCTACAGAACAGGGCAAGGGATTTTACTCCAGACTCTTCCTAGTACCAAGAAAAGAGAAGTTGGAGACCTATTCTCGACCTGTCCGCTTTAAACACATTCATCATTGTTCCAAAATTCAAAATGCTGACCCTACAGCAACTTCTTCCCATGCTGGGAAAGGAGTATTGGCTGGTAACTCTAGATCTCAAGGAGGCATACCTGCACGTCCCCATACGACCAATTTGCAGAAGATACCTCAGATTTCTTGCAGGATCAGAGCATTATCAATTCTCAGCATTGCCCTTTGGCTTATCTACTGCCCAGAGTGTTCACGAAATGCCTGGCATCAGTAATCGCTCATTGCAGGCTTCAGGGAATCCAAATTTATCCATACCTGGACGACTGCCTGATACAAGCGGACAACAAAAGCAAGCTGACACAAGACTTACAAAGAGTCATTTGCTTACTACAAGCCCTGGGATACACAGTCAATTTAAAAAAGTCAAGACTGATACCATCCCAAACAAGAACATTCTTGGGTGCAGAATTGGACACAGTAAAACAGATGGCATTCCTAACTGCAGAAAAACAAGAACAACTTCCTCTTTACTTCTTGGCATTAACAAAGCAGAACAAACTAACAGCAAGGAAAGTACTGCAGGCCTTGGGCTTCATGGCATCCTGCATAATCTTGGTCCCCCATGCCAGACTGCATATGAGAAAGCTACAGTGGTACCTAAAGAATTTATGGTCTCAACACAAGCACAGCTTAGAAAACGAAATGCCACTAATCCCATGCCTGAAACAAGAGTTCCTATGGTGGGCTCAGGCATGCCAGTCAAACCCAGGTTTGTCCTTCCACAACATTCAAACAAGCCAAACCATCACAACGGACGCCTCAGACCTCGGTTGGGGGGCCCACATGCTGGACAAGTGCATTCAAGGCTTATGGACTCCAGATCAGCTGCACCTGCACATAAATCAAAAAGAAATGCTGGCAGTAAAACTAGCAATCCAGAATTTCAGACCATTCCTCAAAGAAGGCCAATTGATAAGGACAGACAACACCACAGTCATGTGGTACATCAACAAACAGGGAGGCACTCATTCATACCCCTATGCCGAATGGCTCTGGACCTATGGAATATGGCTCTGAGCTACAACATTCAATTACAGGCAATATTTGTACCGGGAAAAGAAAACATCCTAGCAGACATGTTAAGCAGAACTACCTCGGATGCTCACGAATGGATGCTACACCCGGACATCTTCAAGGCCATCACAAAGAAATGGGGAATACCACAAATAGACCTATTCGCATCCCCACTCAATCACCAGCTCAAGAAATTCTGCACAAGGACATACCACCCACTTGCTTGGAAGGTGGACTCTCTATCCTTCAATTGGAAAGGCCTGACAGCATATGCATTTCCACCTCTTCCTTTGATGCACAAGGTTCTACTGAAAATCAAAGAGGAACGTCCAAGGATAATTCTGATAGCTCCAAATTGGCCAAGACAACATTGGTACCCATTGCTGAGGAGCATGTCTCGGGGGGGAAACGTGGACACTGCCCCTGATTCCTTTGATGTTAACTCAGAGCGACTACAACATCCTGCATCCAAACCTGAAAACTCTGCAACTGACTGCCTGGAACATTACATAAGAGCAACTAACCCATATTTATCCCAAAGGGTTAAAGACATTATCCTTGAGGCCCGCAGACCTTCAACAAGAAGGAACTATGCAGGAAAATGGAAAAGGTTTGTCATTTGGAGTACTGAAAGAGGGAAAGATGTGTCAAAGGTAGATATTGCCAACATCCTGGAGTACTTGGCAGAGCTTCTCCATACAGGCCTGTCCTATTCCTCCATCAAGATACATGCATCAGCTATTTCTGCAGAATACAGCTACGATCCCCCTGTCTTCTCACATCCTCTACTCAGGCAGTTCCTGAGAGGAATTAAGAATGTAAAACCTCCTAGGAAACCACCATTACCAGCATGGGACTTGAACTTTGTGCTAGAAAATTGACACTCCTCCATTCGAACCAGCAGCAACAGCAGATCTTCAACACCTATCCTGGAAAACTGCTTTCCTACTGGCAATTACTTCAGCAAGAAGGGTTTCGGAACTACAGGCTTTAATGGCAGTACAACCCTTCCTAATCTTCCATCAAGGTAGAGTGTCCATGAGAACTAATCCTACATTTATGCCTAAGGTGGTATCCAGAGTGTCTCTAAACCAGGCAATCCACCTACCTACCTTCTTTCCCAATCCACAGAATAGGGGGGAAAGACTGCTGCATACATTGGATGTACATAGACAGTTGCGCTACTACCTGGACAGAACCAAGGGCAATAGAAAAACTGACCGGCTTCTAGTAGCTTATGCAACAGGAAGGGAAGGAAAAGCAATTTCCAAACAGACAATCTCCAAGTGGATAGGAAATTGCATAAAATTCTGTTACTCCTACCATGGAAAGCAAATTCCACAGAACATAAGGCCTCATTCTACAAGAGCTACAGCCACCACCACAGCTTTCTTACGAGGAGTGGCTACCAAGGACATTATTGAGGCTGCTACTTGGACCTCCGTGCATACATTTGCCAAGCATTATAACTTACCTCTATACTCTAGATCCCGAGCAGGGTTTGCCACTGCTGTTTTGCAAGGGATCCTAACTACACCATAATTCTTCTTCCTCCTCCCCTAGTTTGGCTATGGTATTCTACCCATTTGTAAGGACTGCAGATGCATCCTTGAAGGACATAGTACAGTTTTGTACCTACCATAAATGTAGATGTCCGAACAGGATAGCATCTGCAGTCAGGATTACCCACCCTCCTTCCCTCTGTGGTACTCCTAGGGTATTTGCCCACCTAATAGCTAGCTGGGGGGGGATCTCTTATGGTGTATTTGTTTGTATATATGTACATACATGCTTATTTTTTGTGTTTGCCTTCTACTTTTTTGGAAACATTGGCATTTACCCAAAAATTTAGCTATCCAAGAGGGCAACTGGCATCTGGGGCAAGAAACACTGAGGAAAATGGCGTCGGCTGATGCCTTTATACCCGAAGACCAGCAGAGATGACGTTGGGTGAAGTGCGACACCAGCCGAGGCCAGACCCAGACTTTGGAATCCGGCCGACCGAAGGGCTGCCTGACGACAGGACAACCCATTTGTAAGGACTGCAGATGCTATCCTGTTTGGACATCTACATTTATGGTAGGTACAAAACTGTACTTTCTTCCCTTCCAAACCTTCTATTCCCATTAAAAAAAGACAAAAACAAACAAGGGAGTGTGCCTAATAACAGGTAAGTACTCAAAAAGAAATGGCAATAGGGGGCCAATACCAACACCAAAAAACAAAGCATGTCTCATAAAAGGGTCTAGTACCAGCAGCTGAATGACTTTGCCATGAAACTGGACACTTTCCCTGCCCAACCACCTCTTTCCCTTTTACAAAATGCAAATCTTAATGACCCTGATGTTCATTGTGCATACAGCTGCAGTCATAACAGATGGGTTCTCCTGCCGTCAGGCGGGTCCTCGGTCGGCCGAATTCCAAAGTCTAGGTCCGGCGTCAGTTGTCGTCGCTTCTTCCCTGACGTCAGTGCGACAGGGGTATAAAAGAACCAGCCGACGCTATTTTCTTCAGTCTTTCTTGCCGTGCGGTGCCCGAAGCAGAAGCAGTTCGCAAGTGCTGGTCGGCCAGCTCCTGAGATTACGAAAATTTGGAAACCGAAGTCTTCGTAAAAGCTAAGTACCCCGTTGGGGAAACTTTTCTTGCCTCAGACCGATGTCAGAAAAAAGTTAATAATTGTATTTCTTGTGGGAAGCAAATACCGCATAAGGATTTCCATTCCCTCTGTATTCCTTGCTTAGGCCCAGACCACGACATCTCGGTCTGTCGCTATTGTGCTACATTCAACAAACGCACTATTAAGCGTCGGGCGGAGTTCGCCCAGCATTTTTTTGGGAAAGCATTTAACTATACTATGTCGTCGGATACTCCGACTCCGGTTTTGTCTAGAAAACGCAAAGACAAGGACCGACACTCGAGGTCCGCGGCCTCTACCGACACCACGCCAAAGCTGACTACACGTGGTCCGGTTCTCAGCGAGGCGCCTACGCAGCCCCTGATTACCGACAACACATCTTTGGCAGTGTCTCCTGTACCCGAGGTCGCAGGCTCCTCGGCCCACACTCCGACTACAGATACCAAAGCCACTCTTGGTGTTGAAACATAGAATGTGGACAGGTCCACCTCCACTCAAGGTGTCTTCAGACCTTCCTCTTCTTTCTCCATCAAGGCTTTCACCAAGTCTAAAGCAACCATGCACCCTAAGAGACCAGCTACACAGGGCTCATCTCCAGGCCCCATGCCTAAGAAACAGATGCTTAAAATGGCTGAAGATTTAATTACTCTAATCAGAGGTTCTCAGCCACCTCCGGACAAAAGGCCCAGAGTGGAGGAAGATTCCCCCTCCTCTGATCAGGGCTCCATTATTTCAGAACACTCTGATGATCAGGAACAGTCTTACTCCCCTTTTGAAGACTCTGATGCAGAGGAGTCTATTCCTTCTGTATCCCCCCCTGAGGATTACTCATTTGGGGAAACTTTGCATACCTTAAGGGAACACTTCCACTGGGAAGGCCAGGATTATTCAGATTCCAAGAAAAGGCTCAGGGAATTTCTTTTGTTACCCCAGCACAGGCCTCTGGCTATACCTCCTGTCTTGGACATCCTAGATGATGTTTACTCGGAGGCCTGCCTTAACCCGGACTCTCTACCTCCAGCTCCAGTTAAGCCTGACAGGTACTACAGGGTTCCTGAATCACACCAATTTCTATACAAAAGCCATGCTGCTGACCTAGAAACCATCTCACAGGGGCCCAAGGGAGTTAAGGCCTCCATTGCCAAAAATCCATTGCCTTCCAAGAGAGATTCCAGATCCTTAGAAAGGTGGGGAAAAAGGTATATACCTCGGCTACCTTATCCATGAGGGCTTTAAACTGTCAGTTTCATATGCTAAAATACCAACAGTTTCTGTTATCTCCAATTGAAAAGTAAAATGTCACAACCTGAACAACCAGACTTGAAGGAGTTGCAGGATTTGATGCATAGTGCAGAACAAGTGGGTAAACATACCTTACAATGTGGTTTTGATGCTCTAGAGGCCTCATGTAGAGCTGCTGTTACAGGCTCAGTCATACGTAGGCATGCCTGGCTCAAGGAACAAGCCTTGCCTGATCATGTCAAAGCTAAATTACTAGACACCCCTCTTCAAAAGGATGTACTATTTGGGGCAAATGCTGAGGAAGTATTACGGAAAATGGAGGAAAAGGCTAAATCAATGCAAACTGTGAAAGAATCTCTGCAGGTTCAACCCCCACGTTTTAGTAGAAATTGGCCTTCCAAAAACTGGTCCTTTCCTGCCACATACAAACCCCAAAGAGGCAGATACAGGCGCCCGAGGGGCAGAGGACAATCACAAGGATCGTACAGAGGCAGACAATGGTAAGCTCCTACACAAAGAGGTGGTGAGGACAACTCGCAGTCTTTCAGAAGCAAACCCAATGACTTTCCCCTTTGCATGCCAACCAGGTCTCAAATGGCAGCCCCCTTAGGAGGAAAGCTGGCACTATTTTCAAAAAATTGGCATGTTGTCACAAAGGACAAATGGATCCTGGACACATTATAAACAGAGGCTACAAATTCCATTTTCATACCCTTCCAAAAATGAGAGGCATGCCAAACCTGCCACACAATCAAAGGGCAGAGGCACAAAAGCAAATTTCAGATCTTATAAACATGAAAGCTATTCAAGAGGTACCTACACACGAACAAGGTCAAGGTTTTTATTCCAGGCTATTTCTGGTGCCAAGGAAGGGAAAAGATTGGAGACCTATTTTGGATCTTTCCATCCTAAACACATTCCTACTCGTACCAAAATTCAAGATGCTCACTCTACAGCAACTTCTTCCCATGCTGGGCAAGGAGTCTTGGCTGGTAACATTGGACCTCGAGGAGGCATACCTGCATGTCCCAATCAGACAAAATTGCAGAAGATACCTCAGATTTCTTGCAGGTTCAACTCATTATCAATTCTCTGCATTGCCCTTTGGCTTATCTACTGCGCCCAGAGTATTCACGAAATGCCTGGCATCAGTAATTGCCTACTGCAGACTTCAAGGGATACAAATATACCCTTATTTGGACGACTGCCTGATCCAAGCGGACAGCAAGCACATTCTTCTGAAACATCTGGCTTATGTAATAATGTTATTAAACTCTCTGGGATACACAGTCAACAAAGAGAAATCAAGGCTAATACCCTCTCGGAAGATAATTTTCCTGGGTGCCAATTTGGACACAAACACCCAGATGGCCTACCTCACGCCAGAGAAGCTGGGGCAACTAATTCAATACTTCAGAACACTGGCAAATTGCACCAGGCTGACTGCAAGGAAAATCCTGCAGGCTCTGGGATTCATGGCATCTTGCATCTTACTAATCCCATGTGCAAAGCTGTATATGAGAAAACTACAATGTACCTAAAAAACATATGGTCTCAACACAGCCACAGTTTGGAAACAATAATACCACTAATTCCGTGTCTGCAAAAGGAATTTCTGTGGTGGGCTCAAGCATGTCAAACAAACACAGGTCTTCCATTCAGCAAGCCTCAAGCAAATCAAGTCATCACAACAGACGCCTCGGACTACGCCTGGGGGGGCGCACATGACAGACCGGTGCATTCAGGGCAAATGGTCCCAAAAAGAAAAGCACCTTCACATCAATCAAAAAGAAATGCTAGCAGTAATAAATGCTATTATAGCTTTCAAGGACCTTCTACAACCAGGTCAACTGTTGATAAGAACGGACAACACCACAGTTATGTGGTACATAAACAATCAGGGAGGAACACATTCTTACCCCCTATGCAGACTGGCCATGTCACTTTGGAACATGGCCATGGGCTTACAAATGGAACTACAAGCACAGTACTTGCCAGGCAAGGAAAACACGCTGGCAGACAACCTAAGCAGGAATATGACAGATCCACACGAATGGAAGTTGCATCCAAAAGTTTTTACAGAAATAATCCAAGAATGGGGAAGACCAGACATAGATCTCTTTGCCTCCCACAAAAATCATCAATTGACAAAATTCTGCTCAAGGATCTTCCATCCAAAGGCCTGGAGAGTGGATGCTCTCTCTTTCAGTTGGACATCAATGACAGTTTATGCCTTCCCGCCTCTTCCTCTGCTGCCCAAAGTCCTATTGAAGACCAGAGCAGACAGACCAAAGATGATCCTCATTGCTCCGGACTGGCCAAGGCAACACTGGTACCCACTCCTGAGGAGCCTGACGCATTCCCCACTATGGACCCTGCCTCTAATGCCTCTTCTTCTGACTCAGCACAGATTCAAAACTCTTCACAGTCAGCTAAAAACACTCAATCTAGCCGCATGGAAGATTCCTTAGCATCACAGAAGGCCCTACTCTCCAAGGAGGTGCAGGATGTCATTTTGGAGGCCAGAAGGCCATCAACTAGAAAAGCTTACTCCGCAAAATGGAAACGTTTTTGTGTCTGGAATGAGAAAAAGGGCCAGAACCCTGGAAAACTGAATTTACCTCAAATACTACAATATTTGGCTGAACTGCTAAGCAGTGGACTTTCGTTCTCCTCCATCAAAATCCATGCTTCAGCCATTTCTGCAGAATACAACACTGATCCACCTTTATTCTCTCACCCTCTATTAAGACAGTTCCTCAGAGGGGCTAAGAATTTAAGACCTCCAAGGAAACAACCAATACCTGCTTGGGATCTTAATTTCATTCTGGAAAAACTGACCTTGCCTCCTTTTGAGCCAGCTGCCTCATCAGATTTGCAATATTTGTCCTGGAAAACAGCTTTCCTTCTGGCTTTCACTTCAGCTCGTAGAGTTTCAGAACTACAGGCTCTCATGGCTGTCCAGCCTTTTATCATCTTCCATCAGGACAGAGTTTCCTTACGAACCAACCCGTCCTTTATGCCTAAAGTGGTATCCAGGGTAGCTTTAAATCAGGCCATACATTTACCTACTTTTTATCCTATTCCTCAAAACAAAGGGGAGAGATTACTACATTCCTTGGACATCCACAGGCAACTGCGTTATTATTTGGACAGAACAAAGCCTTTCAGAAAATCAGAACAGCTCTTTGTGGCCTGTGCGGTAGGAGTTCTAGGAAAGCCAATTTCCAAACAGACAATCTGAAAATGGATAGCCCACTGCATACGCTTTTGCTATTCTTTTCATGGCAAAACTGTACCTAAAGGCATTAGAACCCATTCCACCAGGGCCACAGCCACCTCTGCAGCCTTCCTCAGAGGAGTACCTACCAAGGAGATTTTGGAAGCAGCCACTTGGAGTTCTGTGCATATCTTCTCTAAGCACTACCACCTACCATTATACTCCAAATTTAGAGCAGGCTTTGCCACTGCAGTCTTTCAGGGCATTTTGGCTCCTCCTAGTTCCACCTAGTGCCTACCACCCCTTTCTTAGCTTTGGGATTCTACCCATCTGTTATGACTGCAGCTGTATGCACGATGAACATAGTACAGTTTTGTACTTACCATAAATGTAGATGTTCGAGTGCTAATACAGCTGCAGTCCAGGTTTCCCTCCCTCCTTCCCCTCTAGGGGTATTCTTTTATGGTGTATTTGCTTGCAACTACTGTTTTTTGATTATATTGCATTGCATTATTACATTATTTTATGTATTGCCTTCCTTCTGGGGGCACCTGACATCTGGGGCAAGAAAAACTGAAGAAAATGGCATCGGCTGGTTCTTTTATACCCCTGTCGCACTGACGTCAGGGAAGAAGCGACGACAATCGACGCCGGACCTAGACTTTGGAATTCGGCCGACCGAGGACCCGCCTGACGGCAGGAAAACCCATCTGTTATGACTGCAGCTGTATTAGCACTCGAACATCTACATTTATGGTAGGTACAAAACTGTACTTTTTCAGATCCTAAAAACATACGTCAGTCAGTTGTAGATGTTCAGAGTGTATTGACTGTTGCAGTCCTGTTTCCCCTCCCATCATCTCCTTTGTGTATCCTGGGGTTGGTACCATATTCACCTTAACCCCCACCTTATCTTTCTGACTCTTTCCAGACACACTCCTTTCACTGGGCTCACTTAGAACCCAAAATGGAGGATTTGGGGCTTTGCAGTTGGGTCACCATCCTCTGAGTGTAGACTCTTACAGTTCTACTTGTGCTCTGGTATCTCTGTACAGTTCTGCTTGTCTTGCCAGAGTCTGAAAGATCTGAAGAGGGTGTTAGCTGACATTCAAGTGGGAGATAATCTGCTGAAGTCAAAAGGTGGAAAATAGATCTCTGGAAGTCGGATCTCTTGACAAGCTCCCCTGCAGGTAGTAATCACAGATTTTGTGACTGCAGCAGTGAATATACTTGAGCATGTACAATTATAGCAAGCTCTTAACACTACTGCTGTTTCATATCTTATTTCTTTTGCTATCCCACTAAACTTCACCTCTCTTTTCCACAAGCCAGGCAAACAGTCCTCTTATTTTCTGTACTTTGTTTAGGCCCTCTGCCAGTTTTCAGGAAAAGATCCCTAGATTCCTTCCATATTCATTGGCTAGCTTTAAAACTATTGCAAAGAATTGTTTTCCAGTTTTCCTTGATTTTTTTTTTCCAGTGCATTAGATCTGATCATTGACTTAGCTTTCACTCTGTTATATGCATCAGTGCTTAGACCACTCTGTTGACCTGACAGTGTCAGTACCCCACTGTTTAGATAACCATGTTGATAGCAAATTCTCCAACCTCTCAAGTCCCTCTTTCCATCAAAATCTACCTGTTCAACTCCGAGGAGATGTTCATCGTGCATACAGCTGCAGTAATCACAGATGGGTTTTCTGCCGTCAGGCGGGTCCTCGGTCGGCCAAATTCCAAAGTCTAGGTCCGGCGTCGGTTGTTGTCGCTTTTTTTCCTGACGTCAGTGAGACAGGGGTATATAAGACACAGCCGACGCCATTTTCTTCAGTCTTTTTTGCCACGCGGTGCCCAAAGCAGAAGCAGTTCGCAAGTGCCAGTCGGCCAGCTCCTGAATTTACGAAAAATTGGAAACCGAAGTCTTCTTTAAAGCTAAGTACCCCGTTGGGGAATCTTTTCTTGCCTCAGACCGATGTCAGAAAAAGTTAACAATTGTATTTCTTGTGGGAAGCAAATACCGCATAAGGATTTCCATTCCCTCTGCATACCTTGTTTAGGCCCAGACCACAACGTCTCGGGCTGTCGCTTTTGCGGTACTTTCAATAAACGCACTATTAAGCATTGGGCGGAGTTCGCCCAACACTTTTTTGGTAAAGCCTTTGATTATAAAATGTCGTCGGAGACTCCGACTACCGTTTTGTCCAAAAAACGCAAGGACCGACATGCAAGGTCCGCGGTCTCCACCGACACCACGCCAAAACCGGCTACACGTGGTCCGGTTCTCAGCGAGACGCCTATGCAGCCCTTGACTACCGACGACACTTCTTTGGCGGTGTCTTCTGTAACCGAGACCGCAGGTACCTCGGCCCATACCCAGACTACAACCACCGAAGCCACTGTGAGCGTTGAGCCTCCTAATGTGGACAGGTCCACTTCCACCCACGATGTCTTTAGACAGTTTCTCAGAGGGGCTAAGAATACAAGACCACCAAGGAAACAACCAATACCAGCCTGGGATCTTAATTACATTCTAGAAAAATTAACATTGCCTCCCTTTGAACCAGCTGCCTCAACAGATTTGCAATATTTGTCCTGGAAAACAGCTTTCCTTCTGGCCATTACCTCAGCTCGTAGGGTTTCGGAACTACAAGCCCTCATGGCTGTGCAGCCCTTTCTCATCTTCCATCAGGACAGGGTTTCCCTTCGAACCAACCCATCATTTATGCCTAAAGTGGTATCCAGGGTAGCTTTAAATCAAGCCATACACTTACCTACCTTTTACCCCAATCCTCAAAACAAAGGGGAAAGGCTGCTACACTCCTTAGACATCCATAGACAGCTACGTTATTATTTGGACAGAACAAAGCCTTTCAGGAAATCAGAACAACTTTTTGTGTCCTATGCTGTAGGAGCTCAAGGGAAGCCAGTTACCAAACAGACAATTTCAAAATGGATAGGCCACTGCATACGGTTTTGTTACTCCTATCATGGAAAATCTGTCCCTACAGGCATCAGATCCCACTCCACCAGGGCCACAGCTACCTCTACAGCCTTCCTTAGAGGAGTTCCTACCAAAGATATTTTGGAGGCAGCTCCTTGGAGTTCTGTGCATACCTTCACAAAACACTACAACCTACCTTTATACTCCAAAACTAGAGCAGGCTTTGCCACTGCTGTGTTGCATGGCATTCTGGCTCATCCCAGTTTCACCTAGTGCCTACCACCCTGTGCGTAGCTTTGGGATTCTACCCATCTGTGATTACTGCAGCTGTATGCACGATGAACATAGTACAGTTTTGTACCTACCATAAATGTAGATGTTCGAGTGCTAATACAGCTGCAGTACAGGTTTCCCTCCCTCCTTCCCCTCTTGGTAAAGTCCTAGGGGCTAATCCCTCCTCATACAACCTGATTGGGTTATCCTTCTATGGTATATTTGCTTGCAACTACTGATTTTTGATTATTTTGCATTGCATGTGTATATATATATATATATATATATATATATATATATATATATATATATATATATATAATTTATGTATTGCCTTCCTTCTGGGGGCACCTGACATCTGGGGCAAGAAAGACTGAAGAAAATGGCGTCGGCTGTGTCTTGTATACCCCTGTCTCACTGACGTCCGGAAAGAAAGCGACAACAACCGACGCCGGACCTAGACTTTGGAATTCGGCCGACCGAGGACCCGCCTGACGGCAGAAAACCCATCTGTGATTACTGCAGCTGTATTAGCACTCGAACATCTACATTTATGGTAGGTACAAAACTGTACTTTCTCTGGCAACTAAGGAGTATACATAGAGCTATTTATCCTTGCTCTTTAACTTCTCAATCTCTGCATTTAACTCCCAAATCTGTTAGAATACTTTCTTTCCAAGTTTCTCTCATGTAAAATCCTAAGTTAGCAGCTCAGAGTCTAGGAGACTGAATCCCAGCTGTGAGGCTGGCAGAGTAAACATTTTCTAGTTGAGTCTGTTTTCCTTCTGCCCATACAAGTTAAATTATTATTTTTTTTTTGTTTTTGCATTTTTTTACACATTAAAAAATACTGATGGGGTGAAACTGGAGAGATGCTGAGGTCTACAAACAAGTCAAGGGTTAATATAAATCAAAAGACCACCTGAACTCTTTGTATCAAGTGCAGAGAGAAACCCCTTCCACTTATGAGTAACTGTGCATTTTAGTGAAATGTCTGTATAGTTTTCTGCACTTTGATATAAAATTACTTTGCAGCTCTGTGCAGTTTGATAAAATCCATTTATTTCAGTTTTGCTAAGGCAGTTGGGGTGCCTGTCAACTTTATTCCATGATGAATAATCTCACTGCTCCAATTCTTAAGACAGTAAATAAATATTTCAGTGCATTTATTTTGTAATCAGAAAGTCTCCCAAATGTTTTGAAGTTCCTGAAATAAGAGCTGTAAATGTATGTGTGGATTGAGTAAGTATACAGCCAGGTGGTCAGCATAAAGTAATACTTTAAATTCCAGATTTCATATTGTCCTGAGTTTATCTGCCAAAGGTTCTACATGCAGTCCATATGAGAGAGCAAGTGGACTCCCCTCAACAGAATAATCATAGATGTTCTTTGTAGTCGATCTAGCTCCCCTCTTTATTCTAGCTGCTAAGTGACTGTAAAGGGCTTTTATATCCACTGTATCTGTAGCTGTTTAATCAAAAGTGTACACACCTCTGTTAAAATGCCAGGTTTTTGTGATATAAAACAATGAGACCACAATAAATCATTTCAAAACTTTTCCCACCTTTAATGTAACCTGTACAATTCAAATAAAAAACAAACAAGTCTGTTAGGGGAAAAAATATAAAAAAATAAAAAACGCACAATAAGCTGATTGCACAAGTGTGCACAACCTTAAACTAAAACTTTGTCAAAGCACCTTTTGATTTAATTACAGCATTCAGTCTGTTTGGATACACATCTGCCATTAATTAGAGACTCTGATTAACCCCAAATAAAGTTCAGCTGTCCTAGTAGGATTTTCCTGACATTTACTCAGTTGCCTGCTACAGCAAAAGCCATGGTTCGCAGAGAGCTTGCAAAGCATCAAAGGGATCTCGTTGTTGAAAGGTATCGGTCAGTAGAAGGGTACAAAAATATCCACAGCATTGGCTGTACCATGGAACACAGTGAAGACAGTCATCAGAAAGTTGGAGAAAATGTAGGACAACAGTGACGTTGCAAAGAACTGGACGTCCCTCCAAAATTGATGAAAAGACCAGACGAAAACTGGTCAGGGAGCTGCCAAGAGACCTACAGCAATGCTGAAGGAGCTGCAGGAATTTCTGGCAAGTACTGGTTGTGTACTGCATGTGACAACAATCTCTCGTATTCTCCATATATCTGGATTATAGGGTAGGGTTGCAAGACTGAAGCCTTTTCTTACACAGAAAAATATGGAAAATGTGTTATGGTCTGATGCGACCAAGGCTGAACTTTTTGGCCACAATTCCAAAAGGTATGTTTGGCGCAAAAACAACACTTTGCATGACCAAAGGAACACCATCCCCATGGTGAAGCATGGTGGTGGCAGCATCATGCTTTGAGGTTGCTTTTCTTCAGCTGGAACTGGGGCTTTAGCCAAGGTGGAGGGAATTATGAACAATTCCAAATACCAGTCACTTTTGGCCCAAAACCTTCAGACGTCTGGCTAGAAAGATGGAGGAATTTCACCTCTCAAAATGACAATGACCTGAAGCATACATCTGAATCAACAAAAGAATGGCTTCTCCAGAAAAAAATTAAAGTTTTAGAATGGCCCAGCCAGAGCCCAGACCTAAATCCAATAGAAAACCTGTGGGATGACCTGAAGTGGGCAGTGCACAAGAGATGCCCTCGCAATCTGACAGTTTTGGAGCGCTTTTGCAAGGAAGGAGTTGGCGAATATTGCCAAGTCAAGATGTGCCATGCTAATAGACTCCTATGCAAGAAGACTGAATACTTTAATGGACCCCAACCTTGAACAGCAGTGATGGTATATGCATGTGCCGTGTCAACAAAATAGACTGCATTGCAGGCATCTATCTGAATAACGTTGCTCATAATATATAGCCCACTGTAATGTCTGGATGACTAAGAAATAAGAAATACTTTGGAAATGTGTTGTGAATCTTTCAAAATGTGTATCATATGACCTGCAGTGCCCTATAGCTAGCTTATTCGCATTTAAAGATGCATACCTGATATTCTGCATCTCCCTTTTTAAATAATACTAGCACACACACACACACACACACACACACACTGCACATTTTTGAGGTAGCATTAATTACTTTTCAACATTTAAAATGAACCTTAACTCTATAGTAGTCATGTCATGGATTGTTTGCCTTAGAATAATGTTTATATTGTTCTTGAGCATTAAGAAGGCATGCAGCTGTTTTCCTTAGAATGATTTTAACACTAAAAATCCTGTATGTGGTTTCTTCAGTGATTTACTTCCCCATGGGTAGAGGAATTTAACAAGACCATTTATATTCAACATCTTTTGGGACAGTTGTTTATTGATTTTACTTGGTGGATAGGCTTTAGGAGTCCCCTGGAAGTTCAAGTATCAGTCTGCACAACCTTTTAATTTTTTGTAACAGGACTAGTTGCGAAACTGCTGCTTTTTCCTGGCTCTTTTGGCTTGGGCATGTTTGTTTATACAGAGGTATGCAGTTTCTTCGAAATGGCTTTTCAACATCCCCATGAGCAGCATAATATACTGGTTTGGTTTCTGTACCAAATACATTCACTTTGTGGCTTTTGTATTGTTACTTTTCTACCAAAACCACAAATCTGTTAATTCCCTGCAGTTTTTGTCATGGCGGTACTGTTTCTCTATACATACTGATTTCCTTTCAGCAGTTTTTCTTTCAGTTGATTTCCAAGCATCAGTAATGTAGCTAAAGTAGATAATTAGCTTTTCAGCCATTTACCTTTTAACTGTGTAGCTGGTGAAAAATATTTGAATCCCTCTACTGGAGTGTTCTGTATTCCAAAATTAAAATCTTTGCTTTTTCCTGCATCATTTTCTCATTAGATTGTTATTGTATAGTTCTTTTCACTTGGCTCGATCCTTCGCAGTCATGTATACTGGATGTTTTATGTTTGAATTTTCATTCCCACTCATGAGCATATCCGCTGAATTCCTTATCTGCATGTTGTGGAACATTACCAGCTGTGACATCATTGGTTATCCCTTGTTTTTACAATGTAGACTTTAATACGCTAATTGCACTTTGTGTCTGTCAGTTTGATTATTTCAGGGAGCTTGGAATAATAGACTGTACATATGAGGTACCTGGCTTGTTTGAAATGCAGCAAATAAGTTTCCACTCAGTTTCATAGAAAAATGTTTTCAGGATGACTGTGAAGCATTATATAATCTAACAAGTGTCTGCTACTTTTGTAATACAGATATTGAATGCTATGTTAATCTGTTTACTATACTATATCTTGGTTGTTTAATGTACAACTTTACTGGAGCTTTTCTCCCCAGGCCTCATCTGAAAATGGGCTCTGCCCAGTCGGACTGTCAAGGTCAACAAAAACAAATCACCCGTTGACCTTTCTTCTGAATTTATTTATTTTACTACATTGCATATGGCATTACTCTGGGCAACATTGGATTTAAAGGAAGACTACCCGCACATCCCAATAAGGGAATCTTGCAGAAGATACCTATGCTTCAAAGCAGGCTACATGCACCATCAGTTCTCTGCACTGCCCTCTGGCTTATCTACTGCGCCCAGGGTATTCACAAAGTGCCTAGCTCCAGTCATTGTATTTTGCAGGCAAAGAAATATTCAAATATACTTGTACCTGGATGATTGTCTAACTCAGGCAGAAAGCAAGGACATACTATTGAATCACCTGGCATTTGTACAGAAATTGCTAACTTCTCTGGGGTACACCATAAACGAAAAGAAATCACATGTTGTACCCTGGCAACAAATTGTATTCCTGGGAGCAAGCTTGAACAAAACTTCCCAGATGGCTTTCCTCGCGCCAGACAAGTTCATTGACAGCCTACTTCAAACTATTGGCCACAATGGCCTAGCTATCTGCAAGGAAAATACTGCAAGTCCTGGGGTTCTTGGCCTCCTGCATTCTCCTAATTCCATATGCAAGACTGCATATGAGGAAACTACAGTGGTATCTAAAAAGCCTATGGTGTCAACATTCTCAGGATCTAGAAGCATTGATTCCCATCATATCTTGTCTACAGATAGTTCCTTTGGTGGGCAGAGGCCTATCACCAAAACAAGGGACTGCCATTCACTCTATCCCCTACCACCCAAACCCTAACAACAGACGCATCAGACTATGCATGGGGGGGCTCACTTGGCAGGGAAGTGCATTTAGGGCAAATGGAACCCAAGTCAAATGCACCTGCATATCAAACAGAAAGAAATGTTAGCTGTACAGAATGCTCTGATAGCCTTCAAGGACCACATTCTTCCAGGAAAATTAGTGGTAAAGACGGAAAGCATCACTCATATGTGGTACATAAACAAGCAGGGGGAACCCACTCATACCCTCTCTGCAGACTAGCCATGGCTCTGTGGAACACAGCCTTGAGATACCAAGTGCACCTACAGGCTCACTTCCTGCCAGGAAAGCTAAATACACTGGCAGACGAACTAAGCAGAAATCTCATGGACCCACACGAGTGGAAACTGGAACCAAAGATATTCAACATGTTGAGAAACAAATTGGGAGTCCAGAGATGATAGACCCGTTTGCCTCCCCCCAGAACTACCAATTGGACAAATTCCCACAAGCAAGCTTGGAAAGTGGATGCCCTGTCCTTCACCTGGAAAGACATATCAGTTTATGCCTTTCCCCTCTGCCTGTCTTCTTCAAGGTACTACTAAAGATCAAACAGGACAAACCAAGGATGATACTGATTGCACCAGACTGGCCACGCCAACACTGGTACCCCCTTCTGTGCAGTGTGTCACTGCTAGCACCATGGCACCTGCCTCAGACCCCTGCACTGCTGTCCCAGCAGGAGGGTCAGATTCTGCACCCACAACTTCAAACCCTGAACCTGGCAGCCTGTCTAATTACTTGAGCTCTCCATTACCATCCCTCATTAAGCAAGGGTTGGATGTCATTCTGAAGGCAAGGAGGCCTAGTACTATAAAATCCTATGCTGAAAAATGGAAAAGATTCTGTTCCTGGAACCAAACTCAGGGGATGGGCACAGCAGCATCCAATTTACCTCAGACTCTTCAATACTTAACTGAGATGCTTCACAAGGGCCTTTCCTTTTCCTCCATCAAAATTCATGCCTCAGCCATTTCAGCTCATTACAACACAGAACCACCCCTCTCCTCTCACCCACTGCTGAAGCAGTTCCTCAGAGGGGACAAAAACTTAAGACCACCCAGGAGAGCACCTATTCCAGCCTGGGGCCTTAACTTTGTATTGGAAAAACTCACTCTGCCTCCTTTTGAGCCAGCTGCAAATGCAGAGTTGAAATTCCTTTCTTTGAAAACGTCCTTCCTTTTAGCCATCACTTCAGCAAGAAGGGTGTCTGAATTACAGGCCCTCATGGCAGTGGAGCCTTTCATCATTTTTCATGCAGACAGGGTGTCCCTCAGGACCAGTCCCTCCTTCATGCCTAAGGTGGTATCCAGTGTGGCCCTTAATCAGTCCATTCATTTGCCAACCATCTTTTCTAAGCCACAGAGCAAAACGGAATGAATACTGCACTCCTTAGATGTGCACAGACAACGTAGATTTTATTTGGACAGGACTAAACCGCTCAGGAAATCTGAACAGCTGCTGGTTGCATTTGCTGCAGAGGCAGAGGGGAAGGCCATTTCAAAGCAAACCATTTCTAAACGGATAGGCCATTGCATTCATTTCTGCTATAAGCACCATGGAAAACCTACCCCACAGGGAATTAGACCACATTCAACCAGGGCTGCATCTACCTCTACAGCCTTTCTCAGAGGTGTCCCTACCAGGGACATCTTAGAAGATGCTACCTGGAGTTCTATACATACCTTCACCAAGCATTACCATTTGCTAATTTTCTCTAAATCCAGAGCTGGTTTTGCCACTGCAGTCTTGCAGGGCCTTGTAGCTGGTCCCAATGCTATCTGATTTCCTCCTCCCATACTTAGCTTTTGGGAATCTACCCAAATGTGATGACTGCAACAGTGAAACACGAAGAACATAATACAGTTGTGTACTCGTACCATAAATGTAGATGTTCGAGTGTATTCACTGTTACAATCCTAGTTACCCTCCCTCCAGTCCCCTAACTTCTATTGGCTTATACCTCTATTCTTGCTTACTATGTTTAAAGCTTTTTGGTGAATTTGCTTTTTTGTTGAAGGTGTAACCTTGTATATATAATTGCTTCCCATTATGGGGGCACCTGATATCTGGGGCAAGAAAAACTGATGTAATGGCGTCGGCTGCATGGTTTATACCCCTGACTACGTGACATCATGGAAGATGAGACAGCAACCGACGCAGGACCCAAGACTTTGATAATCAGGCCGACTGAGGGCTACTGCAAGCAGATAACCCAGATGTGATGACTGCAACAGTGAATACATTCGAACATCTACATTTATGGTAAGTGTACACAACTGTACATCTGAAGAAGTTAACTTCATTTTATCTGCAACCTGTGGGTATTCGGATCCGAGACGGCATCTTTTTTTTCTAGCATCTGCTACAAGCTCCGAGCTCCTCCCCCTACCCATAATGCACTACCATCTCCTACCTTTCCTCAAATCTCGTTTGCCGCGCCAGTAGTCAGCATCGTGGTCTCCTTCGCTCTAAGCTCGGGGGATAGTAGGTTTACAAATACTTTCTCTTCAGTGTGTCTGTGTTAGTTGTTTCCCTTCCTCCCCCACTAGTATATCGCTTGTTCGTCTGTTAGTTTAAAAAAAAAAAAAAAAAAAATTTTTTTTGTTGTAAAACTTTGTAGAGTAGTTGTTAGCCCTGCCCTTCCCCTACGTGTGTGGTGATCTTGTAGGTAGTGGTGTTTGGTGCAGGACCATGGCTGATCAGCCAAAATCAGTATTTAAGAAATGCGCAGAGTGTGGCCATAAGCTCTCCCCGGCTAATGGTCACACTCTGTGTGTTATTTGTTTGGGAGTGTCATATTTGTCGACACAATGTGCAATCTGCACTGAGTTCAACCCTAGAGCCCTCCGGGATCGGAAGGCCAAATTGGTAGCTAAAGGCCTTCTCCCTGCATCTATGCTGGAGTCTGCTATGGCCTCAGTACCTATTACTCAACCTCCCACCCAGACAGGGACTCAAACTCCCATTTCTTCTGGTGCTGGGTCAAGCAAGGAAAAAGCTACAGTCAGTGTAGCGGACAAAGATAAGGACAGAGAAGGGTGCAAGGAGGATGAGAACAAGAAAAGGGATAGACCTCGCAAGAGATCCCCAGACAGGGAGCTCTTCCGTAGTCCCCCTTTTAAGTCCATGAGGCCAGTTTCTCCACGGCTTAGGTCTCCTCATTTTTCACCAAAGCTGTTGGAACATTCGGATCCTAGGCCTTCCTCGCCCTCACTTGCAGACCAGCCAGATCCGAGTCGGTGGCTTCTTTGCGATCGACTCGGAGCTTATCAGACTTAGACATGGACAGGATGATGCAGAGATTCATTCAGACCCAAATACAGATGGGAGTCTTGCAGGCCCCTCTCCCTCTGGAGGGGGGACCTCCATGCCTTTTTGTCTGCCCCATCTCTCCTTCCCCGATCCATACTTTGGCTTCGGAGCTCTTGATCTGAGATTTTTCAGAGCTGGTAGCTCAGCGCCGATGGTTCCCCCAACCTCGACTCCGGCTGTTACCTTGAGCTCCTCAGATCCGACTAGTTTGGAGCAGAGTGACTCTCGGAGCTGTAGACGGGGAGTCTGACACAAGGGAATAGATTCTTCGGCTCTGCCTCTTTTGGATCCGACCCGTTTCCTCGGACCTCAGGCTACCCTTGCTTCGGCTCTGATCCCTGCTTCGGATCCAAGGAGAGCTTCTTCCTTGCTGCGTGCCTTCGGCCTTTGAAGGGGTGGAGAGGGTTCTGTCCCAGGGATTGAAACCCCAGCCCATCCCATCAGATTCCACCCAGACAACTCTGGATTTGGCGACGACTCCCTTCATCCTGTCTCAAGGACACCCCGTGCCAGAGGATCCCCAGGTTATTTCCTCTGAGGAGCCGCCTGCGGCTCACGAGTCCTTTTCAGAGAGTCCCACTGAAGAGGGTCACTGTAAGCGCAAGTGCAAAAGGAGGCACTTGGACTCCCCCGAGTCCCTCATTACCGACACTGACTTAGATGGAGAAGGTTCCCCCAGGTCACCTCCCGAAGATGTTTCCTTCAGAGAAATCATGGAGATCCTCCACCAGAGAGGAGGTCAGTCATCCCCAAAACCTTCTGAGGATGAGTCAGTGTTCCTGGAGACTTTTGGCACGGGCCCATCTACTTCGTGGGTGTCTCTGCCAGCGGACCCTCTGGTGGACCTTATCACCACACGGGCATGGAAGGAGCCTGACACCGTAGAGCCCATCCCCAAACGCCCCAACAAGATTTTATCTCCCCCTGCTGACAGACAACCTTGGTCAAAAGGAGCTCCAGTTGACACTCCGTGGAAGGAGCAGCTAGGGCGGCCGGGACAGGCATAGCCATGAGGCGTCATGCCTGGCTCAGGTTGTGTCAGTTCGCGGACCCTTTCAAGGCGTCGTTTATTAATGCTCCCTATGACGGTTCTTCCCTTTTCGGGAAGACAGTAAGTGACACACTTGTCCAGAGCGAAAAAGACTGGAAGACTTTGTCTGCCGTTGGGATCCGCTTCTCTAACCCTTAGCGATCCTTCTCTAGGAATCAAAGAGGGCAAAAGAAGATGTGGTTCCGAAAATCTCCGTTTTCCCAGGATTCTCAGGGCAACTATTCCCCCAGAGGCAGAGGGGACAGGATCGACGCTGACCCAGAAGTAGAGGGGGTCCTAGGAGTTTTGGGTCTAGGGAACCTTTTTCTGATAGACCCGCTCAGCAGCCCTGAGGGGTTGCCTGGCTGTCCTACTCTGAAGGCAGTTGGGGGGAGATTGTCCTTACACCCAGCGGCATGGGAGTCCATTACGACAGATCGCTGGGTGTTGCAGATTATATCCAGAGGTTACACTATCCCATTTGTTGCCCCTCCAAATGTTCCAAAACACCTCCCGAATGTTCCACCTGCTCACAGGGAGGCCGCAGCTCTAGAGGTTTCAAAGCTGCTTCTCAAACGAGCCATCGAACAGGTCCCCCCCGACCAGTCCCGATCAGGCGTCTACTCAAGGATGTTCTTCGTGTTTCACTGTTGCAGTCATTACATTAGGGTAATCTGCTGGCAGGTTGCCCTCAGTTGGCCTGATTAAACAAAGTCTTGGGTCCTGCGTTGGCTGCTGTCCCTTCTTCCATGACGTCAGGTCATCAGGGGTATAAAACATGCAGCTGATGCCATTTTCATCAGTCTTTCTTGCCGCGCAGTGCCCAAAGCAGAAGCAGTTCGCAAGTGCCAGTCGGCTGACTCCTGAAATTTTTGTTTTTGAGTTTCAGAACCGAAGTCTTCAACCTAAAGCTAAGTACCCCGTTGAGGAAACTTTTTCTTGCTCCTTACCGATGTCAGTAAAAGTTAATAATTGTATTACTTGTGGGAAGCAAATACCTCCTAACAATTTTCATTTGTACTGTATTCCTTGCCTAGCCCCTGACCACAATGTGCTTTGCTGTTGGTTTTGTGCTAAATTTAATCAACACACTATTAAGCGTCAGTATATTTTTGCATCAAAATATTTTGGCTCAAGATTTAACTATCCAGAAAATGTTGTTGGTTAGCTACCGGAATACACAATAAATGCAAAGAAAAAGACAGAGACAGACCGTCGCAAAACCGATGACAAAGCTTCACCTAAGCCAGTCACCAGTTCACCGGTACTCAGTGAGGTGCTTTCGCAGCCCCTGATACCCGCTACTTTTGATTTGCAGGCCTCTACTGAGATCCATTTGGAGTCCGGTATGCCGCGAGACACTTTAAGTATTGAACCCGCGGATGTCTCTACCTTAGATGGGTCCGGAGCCACTGAGCAGGCATCGGCTTCTGAGGGTGTTTTCAGGCCTAAAGATTTGTATATTAAACCGACGCCATCTTCAAAACCTAGACCAAAATCAACTTCTATGTCTAAAAAACTGACGCTTGGGCCACGTGCACAGGCCACTATGCCTACAAAACAAATAATCAAAATGGCTGAGACTTTAACTACCTTGATCAGAGGTTCCTATCCCCCTCCTGCTAAGAGGCCTAGGCAGGGCCCTGACTATGAATCATCAGATCAGGTTTCTATTTCTTCTGATTCCTCTTCTGATCAAGAATTATCTATTCCACCTTGTGAAGACTCTGATGCAGAAGATTCTATCCCTTCTGCTTCTCCTCCTGAGGATTTTTCTTTTGAAGAAACTTTGCATACCTTAAGGGAACACTTTCACTGGGAGAGTCAGGATTTCTCAGAATCTAAAAAGAGGCTTAGGGATTTTCTTCTCCTCAGCATAGGCCTACCTCCTGTTCTAGACATTGTTGATGATGTTTTCTCAGAATCCAGCATGGCTCCTGATTCCCTGCCTCCAGCTCCTAGTAAGCCAGACAGATATTACAGGGTTCCTGACTCCCACACATTCCTTTTTAAAAACCCTACTACTGACCCTGAAACCATTTCTCAGGGTTCTAAGGGCATTAAGGCTTCTACTGCTAAAAATCCTACCCCTTCTGATAAGACTCCAGGGCGCTGGATAGATGGGGTAAGAAGGTTTACACATCTGCAACCGTGACAATCAGGGCTTTAAACTGTCAATTTCATACGCTTAAATATCAGCAGCATGTCATGGGCTTACTTAAACAGAAAATGATGTTGATTTCTGACTGTGTGGAAAATAAAGTTGCAGGATTTATTGCACTCAGCTGAACAAGTTGGAAAGCATACTTTGCAATGTGGTTTTGATTCCTTGGAGGCCTCTTGCAGGGCCGCTGTAACTGGATCTGTAATATGAAGGCATGCTTGGCTCAAGGAGCAAAATCTGCCTGATCATGTTAAAGCAAAATTGTTGGTTGCTCCTTTACAACAGGGACAGTCTATTTGGTAATAAGGCAGAAGAAGTTTTGAAAAAGATGGAAGATAACGCTAAATCTATGCGAACTGTAAAAGATTTCCTACAAGTGCAGCCACCCAGGTTCAGTAGGCACTGGCCTACTAGGAATTGGTCCTTTCCAGTACCCACCAGAGCTACTCAGGTCAAACCCAGACACTCCAAAGGCTCCAGGTTTCAGTCACAAGGAACTTACAGAACAAAACAATGGGGTGCTTCCACCTCCAAATCTGGAAGTAGCAAGGCACCTTCATACGGTTGTTGTATCTTTCGGCTTTTCCCAGTTAGGGGTCGCCACAGCGGAACTCCGGTCCGCTAATGATTGGCAGCAGATTTTTACGTACCGAGTTGCCAGCCCTGACGCACAACCTTCAACGAAGGTACGCCCATTCACGCATGTCTCCACACAGCAGACGCTTTAGCTGAGAATCGAACAGGACAACGTCTTACTGTGAGGCGACAACGCTACCGCAGCACCACTCTGTAAACATTCTCAATGACTTTCCTCTGCAATCACCAAGCACTTATCTTTTGGCAGCCCCTTTGGGGGGAAAACTGGCACTTCATGCATGAAATTGGCAACTAACTACCCAGGACAAGTGGTTTTAAATATAGTATCCCAGGGATACAGATTTCATTTCCACACGTTGCCAATCCCAAATGGATGGCCAGATCTGCCTCCAAATCAGTGGGCAGAGGCCCAAAAACAAGTTATGTCCCTCATGAATATGGGGGCTATTCAACCAGTACCAGAAAAGGAAAAGGGGCAAGGTTTTTATTCAAGACCTTTCCTGGTACCCAGAAAAGACAAATCATGGCATACAATCCTGGACTTATCCATTCTAAATACATTTCTGGACATTCCAAAATTCAAGATGCTGACTGTACAACAATTACTGCCTATGCTAGGCAAGGATGCCTGGTTGGTAACTCTAGACTTAAATGAGGCTTACCTGCATATCCCAATCAGGGCATCTTGCAGAAGGTACCTCCGCTTCAAAGCAGGCTATTTGCATTACCAGTTCTCTGCACTGCCCTTTGGCTTATCTACTGCGCCCAGGGTCTTCACAAAGTGCCTGGCACCAGTAATTGCATTTTGCAGACAAAGAAACATTCAAATTTATCCTTACCTGGACGATTGTCTAATTCAGGCAGAAAACAAGGACACTCTTCTAAAGCATCTGGCATTTGTAAAAAGGCTTCCTACTTGTCTAGGGTACACAATAAACAAAGAAATCACAACTGGTACCCTCTCAAATAATTACATTTCTGTGTGCAAGCTTGAATACAACTGCCCAGATGACTTACCTCACGCCAGAAAAGCGAACTCAATTGATGATTTACTTCAAACAAGTGGCCACAAAAACCCAGCTATCTGCAAGACAAATTCTGCAGGCCTTGGGGTTCATGGCTTCCTGCATTCTAATAATTCCATATGTAAGACTGCATATGAGGAAACTTCAATGGTACCTAAAAAGCTTATGGAGTCAACATTGTCACAGCCTGGAAACAATGATTCCTATCATCCCTTGCCTGCAACAAGTGTTCCTATGGTGGGCAGAGGCCTGTCACCAAAACAAGGGACTGTCATTCATTCCACCCCCTGCCACCCAAACCCTGACTACAGACGCATCAGATTATACTTGGGGGGCACATCTGGCAGGGAGATGCATTCAGGGCCAATGGAGCTCAAATCAAATGCACCTACATATCAACCAGAAAGAGATGCTAGCTGTACAGAATACTTGGACAGCCTTCATGGACTATCTTCATCCAGGACAACTACTGATAAAGACAGACAACACCATAGTCATGTGGTACATAAACAAGCAGGGGGGGGTACCCATTCCTACCCCCTTTGCAGACTAGCCATGGCCTTGTGGAACACTGCCTTGACTTACCAAATGCATCTGCAAGGTCAATTCCTGCCAGGAAAGTAAAATACTCTGGCAGACGAACTAAGCAGAAATCTTATGGACCCACACGAATGGAAACTGGATCCACAAATCTTCAGCATGTTGACACGCAAATGGGAGAGCCCAGACATAAATATTTTTGCCTCACCCCAAAACTATCGTTTGGACAAATTCTGCACAAGAATTCCTCACAAAAAAGCTTGGAAAGTGGATGCTCTATCCTTCAGCTGGAAAAACCTATCAGTTTATGCCTTTCCCCCACTGCCTCTACTCTCCAAGGTCTTACTAAAAGTCAGACAGGAAAAAACAAAAATGATTCTGATTGCTCCAGACTGGCCTCGTCAACACTGGTATCCGCTCGTATGCAATATGTCACACCTCCCTCCCGTGGTACCTGCCTCAGACACCTTATCTACTGTCTCAGCGGAACTATCAAATTCTGCACACTCAGCTCCAAACTGAATCTTGCAGTATGGCTAATCAACTAATTTCACCAGTTACATCTCTCAGCAAACCTGTGATGGATGTCATTTTGGAGACTAGAAGGCCTAGTACTAGAAAATCTTATGCTGATAAATGGAAAAAATTCTGTGCTTGGAACCAAGCGCAAGGAATAAGCACAGCAATGCCCAATATTCCTCAGATTCTGCAATATTTAACTGAGATGCTTCACAAGGGCCTATCTTTTTCTTACATAAAAAGCCATGCCCCTGCCATTTCAGCTCATTACAATACAGAGCATCCCCGCTTTTCTCATCCCCTGCTAAAGCAGTACCTCAGAGGTGCCAAAAATTTAAGACCTCCCAGGAGAGCACCTACTCCTGCATGGGACCTCAATCTTGTGTTGGAAAAACCTCACTCTACCTCCTTTTGAACCAGCTGCTACTACAGACATAAAATTTCTCTCTTGGAAGACAGCCTTTCTTTTAGTTGTCACTTCAGCCAGAAGGATTTCAGAACTACAGGCTCTCATGGCAGTGGAGCCTTTTATTATCTTTTACCCAGACAGGGTGGCTCTCAGGACCAATCCATCCTTTATGCCTAAAGTGGTATCTAGTGTGGCTCTTAATCAGACCATTCATCTGCCAACCTTTTTTCCAAATCCATAGAACAAGGGTGAGCGGATTTTGCATTCATTGGATGTACACAGACAACTAAGATTCTACTTAAACAGGACAAAATCTCTAAGGCAATCTGAGCAATTACTGGTGGCATTTGCTGCAGGAGCAGAGGGAAAGGCTGTTTCAAAGCAGACTATTTCAAAGTGGATAAGCCATTGTATTTGTTTCTGCTACATGCACCATAGTATAAACCTGTCCCCAAGGGGATCAGATCCCATTCCACCAGGACTGCATCTACTTCTGCAGCCTTTCTCAGAGGGGTTCCTACCAGAGACATTCTGTAAGCTGCTACCTGGAGCTCAGTTCATACGTTCACCAAGCATTACCATTTACCTCTCTTCTATAAATCCAGAGCAGGCTTTGCCATTGCTGTCCTGCAAGGCCTTATAGGTGCTCCTAATGCTGTATAACTCCATCCTCCCAACCATAGCTTTGGGATTCTACCCAAATGTAATGACTACAACAGTGAAACACGAAGAACTTAGTACAGTTGTGTACACATACCATAAATGTATATGTTCTAGTGTATTCACTGTTGCAGTCCTGGTTACCCACCCGCCAGCCCCCTGTTTTTCTCTTACTATACCTCTTCTTTCCTTTACTGTGCTCAAAAGCCTTCGTATTTGCTTTTGTTTGGAGGTATATTTTTTGTGTTCTAAATTACATGTATATATATATATATATATATATATATATATATATCTATATGTATATATATAAAATGGCTCATCTGGGGCAAGAAAAACTGATGAAAATGGTATCGGCTGCATGTTTTATACCCCTGACGACCTGACATCATGGAAGAAGGGACAGTAACCGACACAGGACCCAAGACTTTATTAATCAGGCTGACTGAGTGCAACCTGCCAGCAGATTTCCCTAATGTAATGACTGCAACAGTGAATACACTCAAAAATCTACATTTATGGTAAGTGTACACAACTGTACTTTCTTTTTAGTGCCAAAAAAAGACTAGGGACCTCAGGCCCATTCTAGACCTGTTAACTTTGAACCTGTCTGTAGCCAAACAGAAATTCCGGATGGTCACCCTACAGTCCATTCTACCTTCTCTCTGAGATTGCGACTGGATGTGCTCATTTGACCTCCAGGATGCTTACTACCACATCAAGATCCACAGAAGCTCCAGGAGGTTTCTGCGCTTCTGGCTGGGATCCAGTCACGAGCCCTACCCTTCGGTCTCACCACAGCCCCCAGGGTGTTCATCAAGGGTAATGGCAGTTGTAGCGGCTCACCTGAGGCTTCAGGGTATTCAGGTATTTCCTTACCTGGACGACTGGCTCTTTGCTGCGCCCAACAAGTGCCTGCTTTCTCTGGCCTGAGACTACTTTTATTCAGTTGGCAGATCTATTGGTGATTACAGTCAATGTTCAAAAATCCCAGTTGCAACCTTACAAGTTTAAGACTTCATTGGGGCACGGCTAGACACCTTGCAGATGAAAGTATTCTTAACTCCAGACAGGATCTTACACCTCAGGTGCCACATAGCTGAAATAGTGAACTTCAGGTCTCCAGAGGCGAGCGAGGTTCTCCAGCCACTGGGCTCCATGGCTGCCTCCATATCGATTCTCCCTTGTGCGTGCCTTCATATGTGGGTTCTTCAATGGACTCTGGCTGTTCAATGGTCTTTGCTAGACCTGCACATGGAATTTCCGATCAGGATCAGTCACGTCTGCAGAACGTCCCTTCTTTGGTGGTTAAATTCACCGGAGATTATAGAAGGACGCCCTTTCGCGTCATCTCCAGTCCAAGCCACAGTGACCACGGAAGCCTCCCAATTCGGGTGGGGGGGACACTGTTCGGGAAGGACAGTCCAAGGCACATGGTCCCAGTCAGAGACCAAGTTGCATATAAATGTTCTAGAGATGAGGGCAGTGCTTTTAGCGTTGGAAGCCTTTCACACTGTCCTCCCTCTCGGATTGATTGCAGTTCAGTCAGACAACATGTCCGTTGTCTGGTATATCAGCAAGCGGGGGGGGACCAGATCCTATCCCCTATGTCACGAGGCCATGAGTGTGTGGGAGTGGGCGATCTCCACCGGTCATTTTCTGATAGCAACGCACACTGTGGGGCTCGCCAACATTTTAGCAGGCAGATTGAGTCAGGCTATTCTGAATGCTGTATGAGTGGTCTCTGAAACAGTCAGTAGCGGAGGAGATATTCCTTGAATGGGGTCAGCCTTGCTACGATCTCTTCGCATCTCCTTCCAACGCGAAGTGCAGCGAGTTCTTCGCTCTGATTCTCTCACCAGGGGAAGCCCCCAGAGATGCTCTAGTCCATGCTTGGCCCCCCGGGCTTCTGTATGGTTACCCACCATTGCCACTCATTCCGAAGTTTCTTCAGAAAGCTTGCCGACTGCTCATTGCCCTGTTCTGGCCTCATCAGGTTTGGTTCCCATTCCTTTGGTCTCATCTCTTAGCTCCTCCATGGGTTCTGGATCCCTGCCTGAATCTAATCTCCCATCCTTCGGGTGTCTGCCCACCCGACCTGGGCAGCCTCAAGCTGACAGCTTGGGTGCCCCAGTTCCGTTGATCACCAGAACTCCCAGTCTTTCATCCCTGCTAAAATCCGTACTCGGGGCTTCTCTTAAAGATTCCACTAGGAAACTTTATTGCAGTAAATGGAAGCATTTTTCCATTTGGGTCTCTCAGAGAAACCTAGATCCCTTTACAGCCCCTGTTCCAGTGGTGTTGGATTTCTTGTCTGGCATTTTTCAGCAAGGGGCTAGCTCCTCCACAGTGAAAGTACAATTGGCAGCCATTTCTAATTTTCATGTTGGTGAAGACAACATTGCCTTAGCCTCTTCTAGGCTGTGTAAGGCTTTTCTTAAAAGCACTTTTTTGTTGCGCCCTCCTGTCAAGGATTCAGTGCCCCCTTGGGACCTTACTTTTGTCCTACAGGCATTAGTGGCTCCTCCATTCGAACTTGCAGCATCGGTGGATTTAAAATTTTTATCCTGGAAGACAGCTTTCCTAGTCGCCATTACAACTGCTAGGAGGGTTTCTGAGCTTCAAGCTCTGTCTGCCGTGCCTCCTTTTTTAGTCTTCCATAAGGATTGGGTCTCTCCGTACTAATCCTTCCTTCTTACCTAAAGTGGCATCTGAAGCAAACACAAACCAGTCCATTAATCTGCCTGTTTTCTTTCCTAATTTCCAAAACAAGGGTGAATACAAACTTCATTTGTTAGATGTTCATAGACAACTTTGCTTCTTTCTTCATAGAACAAAATCATTCCGCAAGTCTGAACAGTTTTGGGAAAAGCTATTTCTAAGGTTTCTTTGGCCAGATGGATCACTCTCTGCATTTCGCATGTCTACAAAGCAAAAGGTTTATCTCCTCCTGGTATTGTTAAAGCTCACTCTACCAGGTCCATGACGACTTCTGCTGCTTTTTTGTCTAGGGTTCCTTTGGACAACATTTGTGCAGCAGCAACCTGGGCCAATTCACATACCTTCATTTCCCATTACAAATTTGACCTGATTTCTAGGAGTAGAGCATCCTTTGTCTCTGCGGTGCTCAGAAATATCCTTCCATAAGGGCCTCCCAGGATTGGATTAGCTGGGGACTCTGTCCCACAGGTTGCAGATAAAATGAAGTTAGCTACTTCAGATAAAGAAGTTATGTACTCACCATAACGTTCCATCTGAGTAGTTCTACTTCATTTTTCTACAACCTTCCCTCCCTGCGTCCCCCGGACCTTGTCCCGTCTATATACAGGTTTGGTTCTTTGGGCTGAGCTGCTTATGTATTTAGTTGCAGCAAACTCGAACTGAGGGAAGGTAAGAGGTGTAGTGCATTATGGGTAGGGGGAGGAGCTCGGAGCTTGGAGCAGATGTTAGAAAAAAAGTTGCCGGCTCGGATCCGATATGGATCCGAATACCCACAGGTTGCAGAAAACTGAAGTATAACTACTCAGATGAAACGTTATGGTGAGTTACATAACTTCTTTTTTTCTCTTTCTTTGAGTTCGACTCCTTCCCTGATCTGTTCGCCTCTGACTCCCCTGGAGCAGGACGTGTCTCAGAACCAGTGTGTGTGTGTGCGTGTGTGTGTGTGTATATATATATATATATATATATATATTTTTTTTTTTTTTTTTTTTTTTTTTTTTGTCTGAGGTAATTCTGTGGTCAGGGGCATTATGAGCAAAGGAAGGAGCTTGAGAGTATGATCCTAGAGTCTACATTAATATGGCCAAGTTGGAACCGAAGATCAGGTCCGATCCCCATTTGTTGAGGAAGAATGAAAATGGACAACACAGATACATAGGGTGAGTGCATAACTTTTTTTCCCATCAGGGCGTACCTTTTTTATGATACTTTAAATACTTTTTCTCAATATGAAAGTGGTCCATTGTCTTGTATGATCATAGTATCTATACTTTTCTAATAGGCATCTGCATACTATTTGAATGTTGGTGCACATGTACCTTAGTTTTTTTTTAGCTTTCCTGGAGTCTCTTATTCACGACTTCATTCCAAGACTGCATAGTTCTTTAACAGCTGTCTTAGTGACTTGCCAATTCTACGTGTTAGGTACTTAGACGTACTGGGTACAAAGTTTGCAAATTACTGCATCATTGCTAGAAACCAGTTTAATGTGTGTTGGCCTTTTGGCTTTAGCATTTGTAGACTTGCTCTGACTTTTTCTGCATCAGGCTTCATTCCCTCTCTGAATTTAAGTATGGCACATTTTTTAAGAGTTGTCGCTTTTAATTTTAATTGTGTTCTAATTTAACTTGAAATTATGTTAATGTTTTTAGCAGCTGTTTCAGATTCATTTCATGCTGTTTTTGTCTAACCCCACAGTAACTGATCATTAGGTGTTCACTGCATGCTTCACTGTCAGTCTTTATCTGTGGGATATTTTGTGTGCATGTAACTTGAAGATTGTCATAACTTCCAGAGTTGTATCTTCCCTCAGTGGCTTTGGCCAGCTCTCTGCCTCTCAGATGCAGTGCCATCAGTGGTATAAGAGGGGTTGTGGATTACACCATCTTCAGAGATTTTTTTTGCACACCAATAATATAGTTGGTTATGCTCTAAGCATCATCAGTCCATTGGTGGCCTGCTTCCAGGTGACAGACAAGTACCCCACATGGTGGGGACATTTCTTAATCCCTTTGTAGCTGAGTTGCACAGTGTTTTCTAATGTCTGATACCGAATTTAAAGCTTTGCTCCATGGAGCAGAAGGATGGAGTTCTGACTGGTGACCAGAGTAATTCAATTTGATTAGTGGTCTCTGCACTGGAGGTGCAGGGAAGGGGAGAAGTAAAGGGGTGCAGCCTGCTCACTTTTCCCAGAGATGACTAGGGTTGCATGCATTTGAAAGCACACAAAGTCAATGCAATCTGTCCTGGTGGAAACTGCAGAAACCACCTCTTGAGCTTCATGAGGGGGATTGGAGTTGCATGGTAGGAACATCCCTTGCAGAAATTAGGGGAACTTTCTCTGTTCTCAGTCATTTACACACCCCTTCCGTGAGCTAGGGATAAGGCTGCATAACAGAAAAACACTCCAAACCAACTGTGGTGGATGTCTGATGACCCTTCCTAGTTGGTCTTCACCCCATTTATGGGGGAGGGGGCAAATGGGCTGATTGAGCTGGAGTGGAGTTATGATCGATAGACAACAATGGCAAACATGAGCAAAAAAAATCTCTAAAAATAACTCTGAATTGGAAACTGTGATTAAGAAAAATAACTTACAACTGTCATTTATGGGAAGCAAGTACTGCCTAGAAATTTTCATTCCTAGCATTTTTACGTTTTACGTTCCACACAACATGGAAGCAAGTCTGCATTATAGCAGGTTTACCCAGAAGATGATCGAAAGGAGAGCTAAACTCCCCCTAGGAGCATTAAACTCGAGAGATGGTGTATCTGGTACCATTTCACCAAGATGGTGTGGTAGCCAAAGCCTCCAGGAATCTGCCTGCAAAAGTAAAACATAATGAAAATGGAGGACAGTTAATTTCTGGAAACACCCAACTTGGTGAGGTGTTTTTTCAGTCCCTGGCTTTGGATTTGTTTTTAGGTGACACCTCTGGTACTATTGCTTTTCAGACTTCCACAGTTTTGGCTGCTAATATATGCACCTGGACAAGCAGGTATCTAGACACTGGCTGGTTCTGATGGCTCTCTGAAGGCCCTGGCTCCCACCACCTTGATTACTGAGGGTGAGGGTATTAATGAGGACATTTCTGAAGTCCAGAGGAAGCTCTTTATGACCTGCCCGAAAATCAAGGCCTCCAAGGCCATTTCCCCAAACTGCTGTACAAAAAAGCACCAAAGGCAAAAACTGTGGTTGCTAGCTAACTTCTGCTTAAGTTGAGCAGAGAAACTGAGGCACAAAGAGCACCAAAGATAAAAATGGTGACTGGTAGCTTGCCTGTACCAAGTCTTCAGTTCTTCCACTTCCCAGGCTTTACAACAATCTTTTCAGCTGACCCTAGATTTTGAGTTTTAAGCAGACAGCTTTGAAAATCCCTGAGGTGTTGGGGGTCTTTTTTAAAAGGCGAAGGGTGGAACTGCTACCCATGAAGGATCTAAGTGCCACAGAGGTGTATGAGCTGACTTAAGTTGGTCTTTGCCTTCCTTTCTTCTCCTGAATGATTCTGACACTGAGAACACACTGCCAGAGGATCTCTCCTGTGGAAGCACTTTTCACAAGTTAGAGTTCCAGTGGGGTGTGTAAAGAAGTACTCTCAAGTGCATGTCAGGATATTTAGCTGTCATGGGTCTGCCTGGGCCTAGAACATTAGGAGTTCCTTCAGTTGTTTTTGTCATGAAGGACTTGTTCACTAATACTTTTTGGAGCTGAATCACCTTTCCTCTGCTATTAGGAAACCTGACCGTGTCTGGAGGGTTTGGGATTTCGATAAAGTTCTTTGATAAGCACCCTTTGACTAATCCAGCTGTTGCTTCTGTGGATTATAGCAGACTGATTAATCTGTTTGCCTGTATTACAAGGGGTTCGTTTTGGCTCCAGCTAAGAACTCTTCTCAGTGACCAAACAGGATAGTAGGATTCTCAACCAGTAGAGATGAAGAAGAAATATAAGCCCTTTCCTTCAATCTTTCATGATGTCAGACTGCAAAACTCATGCTCAACTGCCAGCATATCCTGCTGGAGAAGAACGTCCAAGGCTGAGGAGATTACAGGCAAACATCTCAATCAGGAGATGCTGGAATTGTGATGTTTCAGCCCATGTCACCAGCCATTGCAAGACATTTGGTTATGATTTAGTGAATGATTCTTGTATGCAGCAACAACAGGTTCAGTTATTAAGAATCATGCTTGGCTGAGGACATGGCTCCTGCCAAATCACATGAAAGCAGATCTCTTTAATGCATCCCTGTATAATGACCTTTTCAGCCTCGTAATGAGGGTGCCTCTGAAAATGGAGGAAAAAAAAATAAGGCGGTGCAGTCTGTCAAACAGCTTTTTTTACTCACAGGCATTTAAATTCAGCAGAAAGTACCCACTGAAATCAAGGCCTCTGTCCTATAAGAGAACACACCATGCAGTGGTAAAAAGACCAGATTCAGGAGAGAATGATAGGCCAAATCCAAAGTGAAGTCTGGGAGTCATCAGGCTTGAGACTTCGAGGGAGCAGTCATGACTCGAACTGCCTTACCCCCCTCCCTCCCTCTTCCACACAAATTTCATCCCAACTCACCCCTTCGCTAAGCCTGGTCTACCCCCTCCCCAGAGAATAGAAAGGCATCTAGCCTTTTTAGACCCAAAAAATGGGAGGATAACTCATGACCTGTGAGTCCTGAAAAATCATAGCTGATGCAATTTACACTTTCAAAACGTATCATCTAATGTCCTTCTAGTCCCATGTTGCAGTATTCTTAGTGTGGGATTCTCTGCCTCAGACGACCCAAACGTCGGCTCCTATTCAAAAGCTTAAGCCTGGTTGCTGGTGGTGCAGGTGATGTCATACGTAGGTCCATAAATCAGGAGTCTTAAATGTGACGTCTGTAAGCACAGACCTCAGAACTTTTCTGCCGCAGTCGAATGTCAGATCTAATCGCTCCTCTACTATCAAGACGTCTAAAGCTAAGTACCCTATTGGGAAATTTGTTCTTTTACTATTGCTTGAACTTGGTTTGCTGATTTCCCTTTAGCTGATGTCTGCCAAGAAGGGTAATTGCCGATGCGGATGCCAAATTCCGCATAAAGACTCACATGACCATTGTGCTTTTTTGTCTAGGCCAGGAACACGACCATGCCTCCTGTCCCATTTGCCAATCCTTCGTCCCAAAGACATTCAGAAGCTGTCTGGCCGCCCTTAATCTTTACTTAGAAAACCAGAGGCTAAAATAATTGGCACTCGGTATGGATCCCGAGTCGGCCGCCCAGGTGGAACCGCCACAGAAAAAGGACAAGATTCCTCAGCCTACTTCGTCTGCCTGTCTAGTGATGGGTGCCCCACCAGCCACCAATGTAGCGGTTGAGGGATGTTCGCTAGAGCCATCTACTTTGACTCCCCTTGAAGTCGCTGCTGATGTACTGGCTGGCACGTCCACGGAGATTGCTCTGACGTCAGTTTCAAAAAAATACCATCTTTCAGAATGTTATCCCCCTCCAGACCCTCCTTCCACTGTTGCCAGCCCAAGCATTCATGGCCACACTAGATCTCAAGGAGGCCTACTTTCACAGAAAGTACTTGCATTTCACTGGGCCCTGCTGTCACATTCAGTTTACTGCCTTGCCCTTTGGTTTATCCAGTGCACCCTGGGTCTTCACCCAATGCCTTGCTCCAGCCAAGGTATATTGCAGGACCAAAGGCATTCATATCTACCCCTACCTAGACGATTTCCTCATCCTGGCAGAAAGAAGACGCCCTAAAAAAACACCTGCAGTTTGCCATCTCCCTGCTACAAAGTTTGGGGTTCACCCTCAATCTCCCCAAATCATCCCTAACAGCACAGCAGGACAAAATCTTTCTGGGATGCAGGATTAGAACAGACCTGATTACAGCATTCCTTCATCAGGACAAAGTAGCTTTCTTAGCCCATTTCCAGGACCTGCTCCAAGTCCACCAACTATCAGCAAGACAATTCCTGTGATCTCTGGCCTTATGGCAGCCACCATTCCTAGGCTATCTTTAGCCAGGATGCATATGAAGAAACTGCAGTGGTATTTAAAGAATGTGTGGTCCCAACACAACCACCCTCTAGAGTTCCAGATTCCATTCCTAAAGGCTGAGTTAAGGTGGTGGATCCAGCAATTTCAAATGAACCCAAGCCTTCCATTCCACCTCCCCACACCAGCTCAGTACATGCATACAGACGCATCAGACCTGGGCTGATGGGCTACCATGAAGGACCTCAAAGTGCAAGAGAGCTGACAACCATCCCTATGGAAAAAGTACTTCATTGTGAAGGAGATGACTGCAGTCCTTTTGACAGTGAAAGCCTTTCTTCTCATCCTACAGCCAGGTCCCCTTCAAATCATCACAGACAGCACCACAGTCATGTTGTATTTCAGCAAATGGGGAGGAACCAAGTCCTACCTCCTATGCAGGCTAGCAATCCAGATTTGGGACTTATGCAGGCTAGCAATCCAGATTTGGGACCTACCCTCCAAAAACAAATTATCCCTGCAGGCAGCCTACATCCCATCCCAGGACAACCACCAAGCGGATGCTCTCTGCAGAGCATCCTCTCTGCATTACGAGTGGATGTTAAACAGGGAAGTTTTTCTAGACATTGTCCACTAGTGGGGCACACCAAGTAGATTTGTTTACCTCCTCCCAGAACAGACAATTGAACCACTTCCCCACTAGCTTGGAGAGTGGATGCCTTCAATATTTCATAGAAGCGACTGTTTCTATATGTCTTTCCCCCTTCCCTCTCATTCAAAAGGTGTTCCTGGAATTCAGAAAGGACATGACAAAAATCTTGCTGGTGACTCCCTACTGGCCAAGGCAGCATTGGTACACCCTTCTACAGTCCATCGCCAAAGGCAGTCGCCACAAGTTACCCCACAAGGTTTACCTACTCACACGGCAGAAGGGGACACACATCCACCCTCACTTACAGAGTCTAGTATTCTGGGTGATAAACTTTTAATTCCCTTCAGACACCACCTTCTGAGAATGTGCTTTTGGTCATGAGGGAGGCTAGGAAACCTACCACAAGGAGATCTTACATTTCAAAATGGGAAAAATTCTCCAAATGGCATCTCCAAAGACATAGATACCTTTCTAGCTGGTGTTGTAGTCTTAACTTATTGTGTGAACTTATCAAGGCAGGGCTTTCATACTCCTCAGTGAAAGTCCACCTGTCTGCCTGCTTGGCCTTAGACCCTAAGCTTTTGAATAGGAGCCGACCTTCGGGTTGCCTGAGGTGGAGAATCCCACACTAAGAATACTGCAACGTGAAAGAGAAGGACATCTATGGTTATGGTAAGATTCTACACAACTATTCTTTGCAAAGGATCATAAGGAACCTGGTCCCTTTTCCATCAACAGAACTCTTAGAACAAGGGTCCATAGAGAGAACCCAAAGCAGACAAAAATGTAGGTTTTGTTGACAGTTGTTTTTAGTACCCTGAAAAGAAGGCATATGGAGGCAAGTTCTGGACTAGGCAATCTGATTTTGTGGATAATTAGTTGACACTTCAAGGCCTGATGCCTCTGTTAGTCCCTCAGATCTTTCTGGTAACTCTGGCCCTGAAGGATGTATATTTGTATATCCCCACAGCAAGTAAGTACAGAAATTGCAGAGGGAGACCACTGCTAATTAAACTCCTTTTCCTTTGGCTTTTCTCCTGAACCCAAGGTCTTCATAAAATGCCTGGCTGCAGCATTCATCAGGACAAAGGGCACTCATGTTTAGCTCTACCTGAATAATTACCTCATTCAAGCATATTTCCTGAAGAGAATTCAGAATGCATTGAATTTCACTCTGTCTTGCTGTCAGATGGTGGGTATCACTGTTAAGCTAGCCAAATCAAATTTAACCCTAGCAAAGAAAGTGTCACCCCTCATTGGACCTGCAAGATGCAGTTACAGGTGATATCCTTTCATTTCAGTGTTGCAGTATTCATTACAGTTGGTATCCCCTGCCAAGGGTGGCCTGACATCCAGCCAGTATACCAAAGCTTTTAAGTTTCTTTAAGGTATGCCGTCCATCACACGTAGGGCATAAAGGCGAAGTCCGACTGTACCATCCTCAGAACTTCTTTGCCACCA
The DNA here is from genome assembly GCF_019279795.1 of Protopterus annectens. Classification (NCBI taxonomy): domain Eukaryota; kingdom Metazoa; phylum Chordata; order Ceratodontiformes; family Protopteridae; genus Protopterus; species Protopterus annectens. The sequence continues at coordinate 1,197,731,825 of NC_056745.1, forward strand.
GTCCAAATGCCATCTTTTGATCGTATGAACTCCCGTTTCATTGCTCATTCGCCAAGCCATTGAAGATGTCCTTCATGGATGCATCTGCAGTTATAACAACTGGGTTGTCCTGTCAGGCAGCCCTTCGGTCGGCCGGATTCCAAAGTCCGGGTCCGGCTTCGGCTGATGTCGCACTTCACCCGACGTCATCTCTGCTGGTCTTCGGGTATAAAGGCATCAGCCGACGCCATTTTCTTCAGTCTTTCTTGCCGCGTGGCGCCCGAAGCAGAAGCTGTTCGCAAGTGCCAGTCGGTCAGATCCAGAGATTACTACTACCGAATACTCCTTCGAAGACTTCTAAAAGCTAAGTACCCCGTTGGGGACTCTTTCTTGCCTCAGCCGATGTCAGAAAAAGTCAATAACTGTTTAACTTGTGGGAAACAAATACCTCATAAAGATTTCCACTCTTACTGTTTGCCTTGTTTAGGCCCAGACCACGACGTAGCAGCCTGTTCGGCCTGTGCTTCTTTCAACCGACGAACGCTTAGACGTCGGTCGGAGTTTGCTGAACAGTTTTTCGGCTCTGAATTTGCGTACATTATGCCATCGGATCCTCCGACTACCCAAATTATTAAAAAACGCAAAGAAAAAGACCGACACTCGCGGTCCGCGGTTTCGGCCGAAACCATGGTTAAGCAAACCGCGAGTGTCTCGGTTTCGGCCAAAACCGAGAAAACTGATCAGAGTACAGCCGAATCAATGACTACTACTGAGGTTCCGGTTACCTTACTTGAATCGGCCTCAGAAATTTTACCTACTACAGTGGTTACTAGTGACTTATCAGACACCATCCCTTTGGATGTCTCTACCCCAGCACGTGGTGCAGCTAGGCCTCCTGCAGCCATGTCTATTAAGGCCTTCGCCAGGGCTAAAGCAGCCAAATCTACTAAGTCAGTGCCTGTTAAACCCCCCTCAACCAGGCCCACTTCTAGTTCACAAATGCTTACTCTGGCAGAAGATTTAATATCCTTAATTAGGGGATCTCAATCTCACCCAGACAGGGCCTCTCAGCCCCCAGAAAAGAGACCTAGAGCAGAGCCCCTCGAGCCTGTGTCCTCTGATGATTCTGCGGAAGACTCAGATATTACAGACCAGCCAGAGGCTCCTTTCTCCAATTTTGAGGACTCAGATGCTGAAGAATCCATTCCAGCTGCTTCCTCACCAGAAGAATTCTCCTTTGGGGAAACCTTACATGCCATGAGAGAACATTTCCAATGGCAGGAACAGGATTTTTCAGACTCCAGAAAAAGACTTAGGACTTTTCTGCACCTACCACAACACAGGCCCTTAGCTATACCTCCTGTCCTCTGTTGTGGACGATGCATTTAATGATGTTTGCACTGCACCAGATTCTTTACCTCCAGCACCTGCCAAACCAGATAGATTTTACAGGGTGCCAGACACTCATCATCACCTATACAAGGCCCCTCTTGCAGACCCGAAACTATATCCCAGGGCCCTAAGGCAGTAGCCTCAACCACAGCAAAAACCCTATTCCTTCTGAAAGGGAAGCCAGGTCTTTAGACAGATGGGGCAAAAGGTTTACACCTCTGCTACTCTCTCAGCTAGAGCTTTAAACTGTCAGTTTCACATGATACAATACCAAGAGTTTATGCTTGATCAGTTAACTAAAAGCTATCCTCTGATGACGCTATAGATAAGAAAAATCTATTAGAAATGGTAAATAACATACAACAGGTTAGTAACCATTCCTTAAAATGTGGCTATGATGCACTGGAGGCTTCATTTAGATCAGCCATGACTAGCACAGTGATAAGAAGACATGCATGGCTGAAGGAACAAGTTTTACCGGATCATGTTAAAGCTAAGTTATTAGATGCTCCTATGGATAAGACCAGTTTGTTTGGTACACCTGCCCAGCAGGTAATGAAGAAAATGGAAGAAAAGGCAAAATCTGTACAAACGGTTAAAGATTTCTTGCAGGTTCAGCCCCCAGGTTTAGCAGGAACTGGCCTGCCAAAAATTGGTCCTTTCCTGACTCCACAAGATCCCAAAGGGGCAGGAATAGACGTTCCAGAGGCAGAAATCAAACCAGAGGGGTGCCTACAGAGGACGACAGTGGCAAGGTAATAACAGAGCCACAGGCACAGCCACTACCACTACAACAGGGCAATCACAGTGACTTGATTCTAACTCCGCCTACCAGGGAACAAATAGCAGCACCCTTAGGCGGAAAATTAACCTTATTTTCAAAGAACTGGCACTATATCACAAAAGACAAGTGGATTTTGCAAACCATAGACCAAGGTTACCGGTTCCACTTCCACACTATACCAGTCAAAAGAGGAATGCCAAACCTACCTCCAAATCAAAAAACAGTAGCTCTACAGCAGATAATAAAATTAACAAAGATGAGAGCTGTGGAAAGAGTACCAATAACAGAACAAGGCAAAGGATTCTACTCCAGACTATTCCTAGTTCCAAGAAAGGAAAAAAGCTGGAGACCTATTCTCGATCTGTCCACCTTAAACACATACATCATTGTCCCAAAATTCAAGATGCTGACCCTTCAGCAACTTCTTCCCATGCTGGGCAAGGAGTGTTGGCTGGTAACTCTAGATCTCAAGGAGGCATACCTGCACGTCCCCATTTGACCAATTTGCAGAAGATACCTCAGATTTCTTGCAGGATCAGAGCACTATCAATTCTCAGCATTGCCCTTTGGCTTATCTACTGCGCCCAGAGTATTCACAAAATGCCTGGCATCAGTAATCGCCCACTGCAGACTACAGGGAATCCAAATTTATCCATACCTGGACGACTGCCTGCTACAAGGGGACAACAAAAGCAAGCTGACAACAGATTTACAAAGGGTCATTTACTTCCTACAAGCACTGGGATACACAGTCAATTTGCAAAAATCAAGGCTGATTCCATCCCAAACAAGGACATTCTTGGGCGCGGAATTGGACACAGTAAAACAAATGGCATTCCTAACTGCAGAAAAACAAAAAGATCTCGCTCTTTACTTCTTGGCACTAACAAACCACAGCAAGCTAACAGCAAGAAAAGTTCTGCAGGCCTTGGGCTTCATGGCATCATGCATAATCTTGGTTCCACATGCCAGACTGCATATGACAAAACTACAGTGGTACCTAAAGAATTTATGGTCCCAACACAGGCACAGCCTAGAAACAGAAATTCCACTAATTCCATGCCTAAAACAGGAGTTCCTATGGTGGGCTCAAGCATGCCAGTCAAACCCAGGCTTACCCTTTCACAAATATCAAGCAAGCCAAACCATCACAACAGACGCCTCAGACCTAGGATGGGGGGGCTCACATGCTGGACAAATGCGTGCAAGGATTGTGGACGCAGGACCAACTTCACCTGCACATCAACCTAAAAGAAATGCTGGCAGTAAAACTGGCAATCCAAAAATTCAGACCATTTCTCAAAGAAGGCCATTTGATGATAAGGACAGACAACACCACAGTCATGTGGTACATCAACAAACAGGGAGGCACTCATTCATACCCCCTATGCAGAATGACTTTGGACCTTTGGAACCTGGCACTCAGCTACAACATCCAGTTACAGGCAATGTTTGTACCGGGAAAGGAGAACACTCTAGCAGACATGTTAAGCAGAACCACCTCGGATGCTCACGAATGGATGCTACACCCGGACATCTTCAAGACCATCGCAAAGAAATGGGGAATGCCACAAATAGATCTATTCGCTTCCCCTCAACCACCAGCTCAAAAAATTCTGCACAAGGACATTCCGTCCACTTGCATCGAAAGTGGATTCGCTCTCCTTCAGCTGGAAAGGCCTGACAGCATATGCATTCCCACCTCTTCCCTTGATACACAAGGTATTACTAAAAATCAAGGAGGAACGTCCCAAGGATAATCCTGATAGCTCCAAACTGGCCAAGACAACACTGGTACCCATTGCTGAGGAGGATGTGTCGGGACAAAATGTGGTCAATACCCCTGATGCCTTTGATGTTAACTCAGAACAACTACAGCATCATGCATCCAAACCTAAAAACGTTGCAGCTGACTGCATGGCACATCACATAGCAGCAACTATTCCAGATCTCTCCCAAAGGGTTAAAGACATTATACTTGAAGCCCGCAGACCTTCAACAAGAAGGAACTATGCAGGGAAATGGAAAAGGTTTGTCATTTGGAGTGCTGAAAGAGGGAAGGATGTGTCGAATATAGATATGGCTAACATTCTGGAGTACTTGGCAGAGCTTCTACATACAGGCCTGTCCTATTCCTCCATCAAGATACATGCATCAGCTATTTCAGCAGAATACAGCTTTGATCCACCTGTCTTCTCACATCCTCTACTCAGGCAGTTCCTCGGAGGGATCAAGAATGTAAAACCTCCTAGGAAACCACCTCTGCCAGCTTGGGATTTGAACTTTGTGCTAGAAAAGTTGACACTCGCACCTTTTGAACCAGCAGCAACAGCAGACCTACAGCATCTTTCATGGAAAACTGCTTTCCTACTGGCAATAACCTCAGCAAGGAGGGTTTCTGAACTTCAGGCCCTAATGGCAGTACAACCCTTCCTAATCTTCCACCAAGACAGAGTGTCCATGAGGACTAATCCTACATTTATGCCTAAGGTGGTATCCAGAGTGTTCCTAAACCAGGCAATCCTCCTACCTACCTTCTTCCCCAACCCACAAAACAGAGGGGAAAGAATGCTGCATACCTTGGATGTACACAGACAGCTACGCTACTACCTGGACAGAACAAAAAGTAACAGAAAAACTGACCAGCTTTTTGTAGCCTATGCAACAGGAAGGGAAGGAAAAGCAATTTCCAAACAGACAATCTCCAAATGGATAGGAAATTGCATACGATTCTGTTACTCCTTCCATGGAAAACCAATTCCACAGAACATAAGACCTCATTCTACAAGAGCAACAGCCACTACCACAGCCTTCTTACGAGGAGTGGCAACCAAGGACATTATTGAGGCGGCTACTTGGACCTCCGTGCATACATTTAACAAGCATTATAATTTACCTCTGTATTCCAGATCCCGAGCAGGGTTTGCCACTGCTGTACTGCAAGGGATCCTAACCACACCATAATCTATTCTTCCTCCTCCCCTAGTTGGCTATGGTATTCTACCCAGTTGTTATGACTGCAGATGCATCCATGAAGGACATAGTACAGTTTTGTACCTACCATAAATGTAGATGTCCGAACTGGATAGCATCTGCAGTCAGGATTACCCTCCCTCCTTCCCCTCTGTGGTACTCCTAGGGTATTTACCCTCCTAATAGCTAGCTGGTGGGGGGGAGTCTCTTATGGTGTATTTGTTTGTATATATGTACATACATGCTTATTTTTGTGTTTGCCTTCTATCCTTTGGGAAACATTGGCATTTTTACCCAAAATTTAGCCTTCCAAGAGGGCAACTGGCATCTGGGGCAAGAAACACTGAAGAAAATGGCGTCGGTTGATGCCTTTATACCCGAAGACCAGCAGAGATGACGTCGGGTGAAGTGCGACATCAGCCGAAGCCGGACCCGGACTTTGGAATCCGGCCGACCGAAGGGCTGCCTGACGACAGGACAACCCAGTTGTTATGACTGCAGATGCTATCCAGTTCGGACATCTACATTTATGGTAGGTACAAAACTGTACTATATAACTGCCCCATTGGGAGTTTGGTTTTTTAGTTATCTTCCTTTGTTTTTTTGTTGCTTGCGGGGTTTCATGTCATCCAAGACAGGTAAATGCCAGTGTGGGAGACAGATTCTCCATAAAGACTGTCACGAACCCTGCTCGTTTTGCCTTGGTGCTTCCCATTTTTTCATACTGTGAGTTGTATTTTCTGTTTGTGAGTGCTCTGTCTTGTGCTTTTCTGTGCATTTTTTGTGAAGTTTCTGTGTTGTAGTCAGGTAGCATAGTCTGGATAGAGGCCTGCTGTTATCCAGGCCTGGTTGGTTTGTTTGTTGAGTTTCTTGTGTTTCTGGCAGCCATCTTCTGCTGATAGAGAACACAGAGCTAATCAGAGGAGGGGCATTGACCACAACTCTGATCTGTGATATATAACAATAAGTATCCTGTTTTTTTGCTTATTTTTGCTAGATGTTCATCGTGCTATATTGCTGCAGTCATCACACTTGGGTTATCCTGCCATCAGGCTGTCCCGCAGTCGGCCTGAATTCCAAAGCCTTGGTCCGGCGTCGGCTGTCGTCGCTTCTTCCCTGACGTCAGTGCGACAGGGGTATAAAAGAGGCAGCCGATGCCATTTTCTTCAGTCTTTCTTGCCGCGCGGTGCCCGAAGCAGAAGCAGTTCGCAAGTGCCGGTTGGCCAGCTCCTGAAATTTTCGATCAGAGTTTCAGCCGAAGTCTTCTGTAAAGCTAAGTACCTCGTTGGGGAAACTTTTCTTGCCTCAGACCGATGTCAGACAAAGTTAATAATTGTATTTCTTGTGGGAAGCAAATACCTCAAAGATTTTCATTCTTATTGTATTCCTTGCCTAGGCCACGACGTTTCTGGTTGTCGGTTTTGCGCTAGGTTCAATAAACACACTATTAAGCGTCGGGTTTTGCCCTTTCTGTTGCCCCAAGAGTATTCACAAAATGCCTCACTCTGTGATTGCTTTTTGCTGGCTAAAAGGGGATCCAGGTCTTTCCCAATTTGTACGACCTGTTTCAGTCATCCTGTCCAGAGATCGTATTGCAAAATCTCCATTTTGCTATTTCTTTTCTGCAAGCCTGGGATTTACTATAAATTTCAAAGTCCTTTCTGAGTCCTTCTCAAGATCATGTCTTTTTGGAGTGCAGGATCCAGACTGTGCCTATGCTGGCATCTCTTCCTCCTCCCAAGGCCTTAGCTGTCATTGCCTTATTTCAGTCCCTTCTTCCTCTGGCTTCAGTAACAGCCAGGGAATTTCTGAGAGCTTTGGGGTTCCATGGCCTCCACCATTCCAATGTTTTCATTGACAAACTCCACGTGAAGCAGTTTCAGTGGTGTCTGAAGTTGCTTTGGTTTCAACATGCTCATTCCCTTGAATTTGTAGTTCCTCTTCTGCCTTGTCTCAAAAAAGAACTTCAGTGGTGGATTCAGCAGTTGACTTTCAATCCAGGGCTTCCTTTTCTTTCACCTCTTCCCTCTCAGGAGCTGTTCACATATGCTTCAGACGTGGGATGGGGAGCAACATTTCACTCCCTAAATATGCAGGAGTTTGGTTGCTTCATCAGCAGAATACATCATTGTCAGAGATGAGAGTTCTTCTCCTGACTCTTCAGACTTTTCATCCTGTCTTATCCACAGGACCTCTCAAGGTGTTTCCAGACAACATCACAGTGATGTGGTATGTAAACAGGGGGGAACACAGTCCTATTTTCTTTGCCAGTTGGCACTCCTAGTATGGGAGCTGACTATCCAGTATCAGGTGACTGTTTGGCAGTCTGCATTCCCTCAGAACAAAACATTATGGCAGATTCTCTGAGCAGGGTCGTAACTCAGTCCCACAAATGGATGCTTCACAGGGATGTGTTTCTGGATATTGTCCACCAGTGGGGTACTCCTCAAATAGATCTTTTTGCCTCCCCTCTGAACAGATAATTTACTCTCTTTTGTGCCAGAGTCCCAGGTTCTCTGGTCTGGAAGGTGGGGGCCCTATCTTTTTCTTGGAAGGGGATGTTTCTTTATGCCTTTCCACTCCGTCCTTTCATTCCAAAAATCCTGTTCAGAATTCCACAGGATGCTGCCTAAATCTTGTTAGTGACTCCATTTTGGCTGAGACAGCATTGGTTCGCTCATCTGCATTTAGCCAAGGGCAATCATTACAACATACCTCACAGGGTGGACCTTCTCAGACAAGACAAGGGATCTCTCATCCATCCCCACCTGTCCACACAACTGACACTGTGGGTGATAGGATTTTTATTCCACATAGACATATTTTTTGTCTGAGGACATGCTTAGGGTCCTGTAAGAAGCCAGGAAACCCAATACTAGGACATTCTTACTTATCCGAATGGAAGAGGTTTTCTGTTTGGTGTCTTTCTCATAACCTGGATCCACTTTTGGCAGATGTTCCTTTGGTTCGTATCTGTGTGAACTGCTGAATGCTGGATTGGCTTATTCTGTGAAGACCCATTTGTCAGCTATCTTTGCTTGTGTGCCTTTATCATCTCCTTTAGCTTCTAGATTTGAAGCAAAACAATTTCTTAAAAACATCCTTCATATTAGACCTCTCAGAAAGTCTGTTTCTCCTCTCTGGGATCTTAATTTTGTATTGGAATATTTGACCCAGGCTAGCCTGCATATTAAGTTTCCTTGCAACATTGCTGTTGGAAGACTATACTTTTATTAGCCCTTACTTCTGCCAGACGAGTGTCTGACCTGCAGGCCCATGTGACTTGTCCTCCTTTTTTGGTGTTTCATAAGGACTTTGGTATCTCTTCATGCTAATCCATCTTTTATGCACAAGGTGGTAAATGAGTTATCCCTTAATCAGTCTATTCATTTGCGTACTTTTTTTCCTTTCTCCACAATCTTACCAGTGAGAAGGTACTGCGCATGTTGGATGTGCATAGACGACTTAGATTTTATTTGGATAAGACTAATACTTTTTCATAAATCTGATCAACTTTTTGTTTCCTTTCATCCTAGGTCCATAGGATTGGCTGTGTCCAAGCAAACCATTTCTTCTTGGCTTTCTAAAGCCATTTCTTTTTATTTATTTCATAGGAAGAGCCTTCCTTCTCTTAAAGCTCATTCTACTAGAGCTATGGCTTCTGGTGCTTTTTTCAAGGGGTTTGATACTAATTCTATCTTTGAGGCAGCCTCCTGGACTTCTCTGCATACTTTTACCAAGCACTACAAGTTGGATGGTATTTTCAGAGCTAGAGCTGTTTTTGCTAGGGCCATCCTTTATGGCTTCCTAGAGAGCTCTGCTGGTTCTTCCTCCCCCCTGTCTGTTTCCTGAGCTTTGGCACTCTCCCTATTGCAATGAATACTGCAACAGTAAAATGGAATGACATAGTATAGTTGCGTAAAATCTTACCATGACTGTAGATGTCCTTCTCGTCACAGTTGCAGTATTCACTCCCTCCTTCCTCCCCTGATCCATTTTCTTCTGGACGTCTTGTTTACCTCTCTTCTCCTTGGACTGGCATTCCTACTGGACTCTTAGTTCTGAGGATGGTACATAAGGATGTCATCTTTGGGCTCTATGCTATGAGAGGAGCATATGTGTGATCTGCGGTGTACCTTAAAGCAACCTAAAGGCTTTATTATACTGGCAGGATGTTGGGCTTTCCTTGGCAGGGGATCCTATTGTAATGAATACTGCAGCAGTGAAGAGAAGGACATGTACCGTTATGGTATGATTTTATACAACTGTACTTTCCTGTGAGATGATATGATCCCTGCTGCTCTGTCTCGATTTCCTGGTAAAGGAGTTCATTGTAGCCAGGGATTTCCTCAGGATCCTGGGGTACATGGCATTGTTAAACCTGATGGTGCCTCTTGCAAGATTGCACATGAGAACATAACAGTTTTGTCCCAGAAATAGGTGGTGCTAGTCTAGATCCTTGAGTCCTGTCCTTCCTGCATAAACAAAGAGCTGTTATGATGGAAAAAGCAGGCGCAGCTCAACATAGGGATACTCCTCAGGTTAGCACAACCTTCTCAGACTCTGACGAAAGACTCCTCAGATTTGACCTGGAGAACCCATTTGAAGCCTATGAATGTACCACATGGGACATTATAATGTGAAGGAAACACGCAAATGTGAAAGGTGATGACAGTGTTGTAGATCAGTGTGTAACGTGTGTGTGTGTGCTATGTCTTTAAGAAGCATGCAAGGCTGTGCGTGCACATATAAATACCAGACAAGTGCAATCCTTAGTGCCATTTTGTAGAAGCAGCCAGAGAGAGTAAGCATGTGTGAAGTTTATATATAATGTATAGCCATAATCAATAACTCTCTATAGTGATGTATTTGTATAGAATAAATCTGCTTAAACATAACTCACGAAGAGTTGTTTATTTGTGTACCAACACGAAAGCAACAAGTGTTATAGCACTAAAAGCAAATTTGTGTGAAGGGAGCTGTCCAGATCCTAATATACAACAGTTTATGGTACATCAACAAGCAGGGGGACCTGTACTCCTGCATCCTATGCAGACTAACCATTCAGGTGTGTGAGGTGGTGCAGGGATCAGGCCTGACCCTCAGGAAGCATACATCCGCTCTCAGAGAAATGTCATATTAGATGAGCTGAGCAGATCCCATGTAGACCCACGTGAATTGATGTTGCATAGGGAAACTTTCCTGAATCTGACCTGCCCTGTCTGAGGTCTGCCAGAAGTAGACACCTCTGTTTCCTTAGAAAAGAGACCGGTGAGGAAGTTCTGTTGCAGAAGAGCAGCTTGGAAGACAGATGCTTTCTCCCTAAATTGGAAGGATCAGTTTTTTTATACTATTTTCCTCCCAGTACCCTTGATCCCCATTGTAGTGCAGATCATCAGACTGGTCAAAAATCATACTGATAGCATCCTTTTGGCCCAGACAGCATGTTCATGGTACTGTACACTCTTGCAGTCCTCTGTGGGATATCCTGCAAGAGTCTTGACAGTTGGCCCAGCTTCTGTTGCATTTACCTTCCCCCAAAGCTACATGAGGACATATGTGGTACAACAGAGCCACCTTTGGAAATCCAAGGCCCCCCCTTTTTTTTTTTAAGAAAAGTGGAACCTGACTTGGATTCACACACCCCTTAAATATTAAATTAACTTGCGCGGACCATTTCCCTTCTTTGTCTGTCTATTATGACAGTAAGGATGTCTGGTTCTCTGCTTTACTTCCAGAGTATTTCTTCCTTGAGAACATCTTTCATAAAATGGAGGAGTTTTTCTATTTTGAGTCTGAGGAGTACTGATATGCCAATTTCATACACAGTTTTTTGGGGCCTGTTGTTTCTTCAGTCATGGATATCCTGGAAGATGCATTTGTTATTGCATCATTGGAACTAGTTTCTACTTTCCTCAACAAACTTCCAGGAAGCCCTTTTTTTTTTTTTTTTCTGAGATGGATTCCCATAAATTCTTATACAAGAACCCTTTGGCTGATCCATTGTTGGAGGAAAAATGTTTACAAATTTGTTGCCATGACTTTGCATCTTAAACTGCAAGACTGACATGCTTAACTGCCAACAAACCTCACTGAAAAGTGAGTCTGCAGAAACAAAGCTTGGTGGGGGTGAAAGGGGGCAACCACACAGGTGAGGAGGTGCTCCTCACTCTAATGGTGGGGAGTGCTGTGATTGGCACCATATGCCAAATGAGTCTGCTAGTGTTCCGACAGTCAAGGCAGTGGGTATGTCCGTCAAGGATGTGAAGAAGGTGATGCTTGAATTGTTTTGTACTCAGTCCTGGTTGCCAGGCAGTCTCAAGAAATGCGGATATGAAGCTCACCATAAACATAGGCTGGCTTCTGTGGCTAAGGATAACTGCAAGTCCTTATTTAGCTATGTTAGGTTCAGAACACTGTTGTGAATTACTCCTTAGTTTTCTGTTTGTAGTGGGACCTTCCATTCCAGTCCAAAAGATGTTGCCAACATACTAGCAAATAAGTTTGCTGCAGTTTTCTCCCCTGAAAGTATCACCCCCCCCCCATCCCTGAGTCCCTCCCCCATCCCGATCACAAAATATCATATCTTTAAAGCATTCTCCAAGACCAAAAACATGTCTTCAGTGGGATCCTGACAATATTCTGGGTTATCTGATAGTGTCACACAGGCTCTTGCTGATCCCCGTCCTTAAGTTGTTCAACCTAAGCCTTTGTCATAGGATATATTTCAGAGTCTTGGTGTACTTGTCTATAATGCTGGCCCCAACATTGACTTAAGTAACTACAGACCCATTAGCCTTATTAATCTTGTCTGTAAAACCATAGAATGCGTCATTAGTGACCTCATAAACCAGGACTTTAAAAACTTTGATCACTCTTAACATACAACAATTTGGATTTAAGATTGTTGTCTTGCCTGCTAAATCATGTGCGCTGTTTTGAAAAGATCATGAAGATGTTGGAAAGTGGTCCCACTGTTCATGGTACTGGCAAAAGCATTTGTGACACCATATCACATGATGGGATTACTGATAAGCTAAGGGCCTTAAATATTCCTGTGTGGTAAGATAAATTGCAAACTCCCTCATGGATAGAATGTAACTTGTCAGGGTAGGTGATGCGTCCTCAGTTAGGGAGAAGGTGACCAGCGGCATTCCCCCAGGGTTCCATCCTATTTCCCATTATTTTTGCATTTATTTCCTAAACACTGACAAGGGTCAGTAATTAAGTTAGCTGGTGTAGTTGTTAAATCAACCTGTGATACAAATACCCTAGTACCCTGTAAAACAGAACTAACACACATTAACTCCTGGTGGAGCAAAAAAGGGCTCCAACTATATGCTAAGAAATGAATGTCATCTTCTTCAGAAGACAAACTACTACCACATGCTGCATCAATGTCTCCCCACTCTCCGGTGTGTCTGTGATCACAGACTCTGGCACCTGGGTTGATGGATCCCTTTGACCACCATGTAGTAACTTGGAAAACTTTATCTCATAATTAATCACAACGGACATCTCATCTAAAACCAAGGAAGGTTTTGCCTGTATTCTGTTGTGGTTAGACCCATTATGTAATGAAAAAAAACTTAAAGGGTTCCTAACAAAAAAGATGTCTGACCTCAAAAATCATTCTTGTAAAGAAAGGCTAGAATTATTGTCTTTGTAGTCCTTGTATATGCTCTTTAAGCATAGATCTGTGTCTTGCTTTCCATGATTCTTTTATCTTGATGTACCAAATAGTGCAGCCAACACTAGAATAAGAGCTCTCAGTTTATATTAGGCAGTAAACAAAACTAAATTGGGAGAGAGGTTCCTTTACACATCATCTCCTCCTCCTCTGGAATATACTGTCCTTGCATTTCAAGTAGTGTGACTCAGTATTGGCCTTCAAGCATAGCTTAGACAAATGGGTGGGTACCCTAAAGTGCAGTCTGAGGCTTACATGCCTTGTAGTCCTTGAAAAGGTTGGTAGAGCCTGAGGGTGGTTATTGGGGTCTATATTGAATCAGTGAACGCTTAAAAAAAATGCTGATTCATCGACCCTATGTAAGCGAAAGCTTACAATCCTGAACACCCGGAACAGCGACCCCACCCCCACCCCCCAGGGAAAAAAATCGCTGGGCTGGTTTCAGGAGTTTGCCATTTCTTCCACTGAGGTGCGATCTCTGAGTTTGTATAAGTAGGGGGGCTGAGGTGGGGCGAATCCCCCCCCCCCCCCACATTATATACTGTTTTACGATTTTTCTTTTCCTGGGAAAAAAAGTCACTGTTCTGAGTGTTCGGGATTGTAAGCTTTTGCTTACATAGGGTCGATGAATCAGCATTTGCTTTTTTAAGCGTTCGCCGATTCAATATAGACCCGGTTATTGGCATCTGGTCAAACAGCCTTATATGTCTAACTATTCCTATGTAGGCACATATGGCAGGGTAGGAGCTACAGGGTTAGTAATTCAGAGAGATGTCTGGCTAAGTACACAGCCCCTGCCAGACCACATTTTTTTGCACTCTGGTGGGAATATTGGGCTGATTCAACCCACCTGGGTTGGGAACTTCTGGACCTACAAAGCTCATATAAGCTATTTAACACTTCTGTGCTGCATTTATTGATTTGGTTGAATTTATCACTGTTTTTTCAGCCTGCACTTGTTAAAGAAATACCATCCATTTGTTACTGTACTGCTCCTATGTTGTTTTAACAGTGTTTTGATTTTTCTAACCTCCTCTGTTAGTGCAAAAGTTGTTCTGAATTTGCCAAAGTTCTCAAGTTTTTGCAAAGTTTTGGTGTTGATGTTCTCATATGTTCGCACAGTCTTTTTCTGTATTTTGTGAACATTTCTCGGTGTTAGTGAACTTATTTCCAAGGATTCCTGATACTGCAGGAATTATGCCTTTTGTTGTAAAGGATTTGTTACTGCACCAGTCCGTTTTATATTGAGGGTTTTTTTGCACTGTGCTGGGAGCAGAGGGCTGATTCAACCCATCTGAGTTAGAAACTGCTGGTGGAAAGCTTGTTGTGCATATATCTGATGGCCTGAAGGCTTAACTGTGCAAAAGTCTTCCATCCTGCTGGTATAAAAGCCTCGAACAAACATGGTTATCCAAAGCCAAGAAGGAACAGACAAATCAGTGCAAAGAGACGGTCACCAGTCTAATCATTTAAGGAGCTGTTCAAATCTACCAAAGCAAATGGTTAACTGAAAAGTTAACCATAAGGCTTTTTTTAATTGTGTTCGTAACCTCGGGGAAATGCTCAGCAATGTACAGAGTTGATCATGAATGGCAACACTTACACCCAGCCTGAAACTGTAGCAAACCTGCTGGCTGACAAGTTAGATTTATTCCCCCATTACCTCCTACCCCACCCAAAGAAATAGCCACAACCTTTCCACTACCAGTCATCATGAGTGAACAGGTCCTTACTGCGCTCGCTAAAGCCAAAACCACAGTCTCCGTGGGTCTCGACAAAATTCCAGTGTACATTTTAAATAGCTTAAAACGGAATCTATTAAGGTCACTAGAACCTACCTTTAACCACAGCCTCTGGACAGGTTTTCTCCCAGAGAAATGGAGGACTGCAGTAGTTATCCCTTTGCACAAGGGGGCCCAAAAACTGACCCAAGGAACTACAGACCCATATGCTTGATCAGTTTATCTGCAAGGCCATGGAGAGAATTATCATGGATCTGATCAGTAATGACATAGGAACTCTCCTAAAACTGGACCAGACCCAATTTGGCTTTGTCAAAGGGAGGTCTTGCTTGCTCAGTCTGGTGGATTTCTGTAAGAAAGTCACCAGCACCATAGATGAGGGTAAAACTGTACACACTATTTATCTAGACTTGGCCAAAGCTTTTGACATAACCCCCAACTTGGGGATCCCAGATAAACTTACTGAGTTAAGCATAAACCCCTACATCATCAGATGGCTAGCCAACTGGCAGACTGACAGGGCACATGCCCGGACAGTTGAACCCACTTCCAGTAAGAAACCTGTTACTAGTGTTGTCCTACAGTTCTCTGTATTGGGACCCCACCTGTTTGCCCTTCACTTCAGAGAAGTTTTTAACAATATTAGGCACCTCTGGCTCACTAAATTTGCTGATGACTGTAAGCTGGAAACAGTCATTTAATCCTCAAATTATGTTGACATTCTACAAACATGCCTAAAAATGACAAACAACTGATGTCAAAACTATGATCTGACAGTAAATGCGGAAAAAATGCTTACTCATACGCTTTGGGAAATCAAATATCCCTGCAAATTATAATATTGATAGCATACCCCTAAAAGTAGACCCAGTGGTGAAGGACCTTGGAACATGGATAGATAGTAACCTAAACTTTGACCACTAGGTAGCTACAGTAGTGAGGAAGTCTTCTGTGTGGCTCAACTTGTAAGTAAAGGCATGGCATCAAGATCAAAGGAAGTCATAGTGCCGTTGTACCCGGCCCTCATCAGTCCCGTAGTAGAATACAGTGCTGTCTTCTGCATATACCTAACTAGGCACTTACACCAATTGAAGTGACCCCAGAGGTTTCTCACTAGGAAAAAGTACAAAGCTTAAGACATGTCTTATGCAGACTGACTAAAGGCTTATACTTTTACTCCATATTGTATTGTTTATTGAGAGGAGACTTATGCCTGACATACAAGGCATTCTGTGATCCAGTCCTGATGAACATTTTACATATTCACAAGAAAAATTGTACAAGGGTTAATTGTTCAAGGTCCTAAACCTTATTTGTGACTCTAACAGAACTTGCTGGAGAGACAGGTTCATATCCCAAAGGGCTTCCTTGTCTATGGAATAAACTTCCCATCTTCATAAAACAAAGCCCATCCCTCACTCTTTTTAAAAAAAATTGAATAAATGGAATGGGAACCATAAATTCACTTCTGGGGCACTGCCCATGTCCTTTATGGACAGAGGCAGTCTGTAAACGGACTCAGGGCTCCAGTACCCAAAGACCCACTTCTCTGATACTACCCCATACCATATCTGGGAAATTAAGATATAATATTGTCATATCTGGGTATTATTGGCTAGGCTTATCAAGACTCTTGTGAACTTATGAAGATGGAGCTCTTGAATGCCCTTTTAGATAATGAGCTCCTCTTCAGGTACGCTGCAGAAGGTGTCTTTGAAAGACTGGAGGAAAAAGCAAGACTTTGCAGTTAGGCACAGCTTTTTTTCAGTTTTAGGCACAAAAGTTTAATTACAGTTGCTAAAACAGCTGGCATTATTTGTAGAAAATTGGGAAAAGATGACCAGGAGCAATGGGTCCTAAAATTCTACAACAAGGTTACAGATTACATTTTCTAACCATTTATAGAGTATGTTTTCTAACCATTTATAGAGTGCAGAAGCAAGAGACCAAGTGTACCCAGTGCCCCTTTTTAAGAAAGCCTTCTACTCAAGGCCCTTTCTTTTGCATAGAAAGAAAGAAGCATGTAGGCCCACACTAAATCATTCAAAGCTAAACAAATTCCTGCTTGAAAATTCAAGATGTAAACCCTTAAAGGCCTAATTCCCTGTTCTATCCTACAAGCATTTGTGGTCATTCTTGACCCAAAATACCTACTTATTCTTATTTCCTGGGACCACAGAAACTGAGGTGTATAGTTGGGGGAGAGCATTACCAGTTCACTTCCTTGCCCTTTGTCTTGTCTGCTACACCGAGGTTGTTCAACAAATGCCTGGCTCCAGTGATAGCTGTTTGCAAGACGAAGCACATCACATCTGCCCATAAGTGGAGGATTGTCCCTTTGAAGCAGTGTCTTTAGAGGAACTCCACATGACCTTGAACTTTACCTTGACTTCCCTAAAGGAGCTGAGGCCTTCCATCAAACCTAAAAAGTCTGGTTTAACTTCAGTGAAGAGACCCTCCCTGGGTCACTGTTAAACACAAATACAGAAGGACCATACCAGAGGACAAAATACTCAGCACTTTTTTAAGAATGTCATGAAAAGGAAAGTCAGCAGAGCAAGGAAGTTCTTTAGCATTCTGGACAATTCCTCAGTATTTTGTGCTTCTTGTATCATGATGGTGCCTCTAGGGAGATTACACTTGAAATTGCAGTGGTACCAGAGTAACAGATGATGTCAGCATTACCAGTTTCTCAAGGCCCTAATCTCTCTCTGTTCCTTTGCATAGTGGAAGAGCTCTTGTGATGGAGAGGGGTGGTTGCACCTCAGTTTGAGGATGCTGATTCTGATCCACAGTTTCCTGTTGTCTAATTCGGGGATCACACATGAGATCACTGAAAGTACAGAGCAGATGGGAGCAATGCACAAGGGTATAAGTATAAAAAGAAATGGTGACTGTGAGAGCACTCAGAATTATTTGCAATGACCCCATCAAATTATAGAAAATGTCACAGTGATGTGGTATATCAACCACCAAGGTGATACTTACTTCTGCATCCTGGGCAGGTTGGTCAGAAGGCAAGTATAACTCTCAAAGTAACTTACATTCCTTCCCATGTTTTTCTGAATCTGACCAAAGGTAATGGTGTACCAGAAGTAGATCTTTTTTTTGCTTCACCAGAAAAGAGCAGCTTAATAGAGTTGTGCAGCCGAAATGCAACTCCAGATGCTTGGAAAATAGGTATAGTGTCCTTCAAAGAAGGAAATCTCTTTCTGTACACATTTTCTCTTGTACCATTGGTTCCTGAAATTATTACAGAAATCAAGGAGGATAGGGCAAAAGCCGTTCTGATTGCCCAGTTTTGCCCTGACAATCCTGGTTGTCCTTCCTAGTGGACTAAGCAAGTGAAATGCCAAGGGTATTATCTCAACATGTAGACCTTCTCACTCGGAACAAAAGGCCCCACATGCACTCGACTGACCCACTCTAAAGCTGACAGCATGGATGATCTTACCAGATACATGTAGTTAAAAGATGTACTTAATATTGTGAAGGAAGCTAGAAACCAAACGCAAGGAAATATTACCTCGGGAAGTGCAAAACCTTCTCTAGCTGATACCTGTCCAGGACCGTGACACAAGCACTGTGCAGCTTTCAATGTCTGCTTTTTAACCAGCTGCAGTTTTTATTCTGGAATGCGCTGTCCTTGGTGACTCGCATCTGCTAAAAGGTTTTCAGAATTTTAAGAACTGATGTGCAGGGAGCTGTATTTTGTCTTTTACAAGGTGGGGTGTCTCTTCGCACTAATACCTCTTGATGCCAAAAGCAATGACTGGGGCATCCTTGAATCGAACCATCCACTTAACCTGTGTTTTTTCCTAAGCAACAGAGCAAAGGGAAAATAACCCTTCACTCTTTGGATGTACAAAGGTAGCAGAGATTTTATTTGAAAGAAAAAAGGAATTCAGAAGATCCAGTTGGTCCATGTTCCTTGTTAAGGGTAAGGAAGAGGAAACTAGATGCCGCCTAAATAGCTTCTATGTTGCATTAGCTGATGTTACTCTTTTCAGGGTAATAAACCTGTCAAAGGTATTGTCAAAACTCATTCTCCCAGAGCCATTGCAGCTAATCTGTCATTTCTCAGGGGCATCATTACCCCCTCCATTTTAGAAGCAGCTTCAGCGGTCTTCAGTTCACACTTTCAGCAAACACTACAATGTAGGTGTTGGACCTAGGATTAGTGTGGGGTTAGCCTGTGACACTTCACAGTGTGTGTTTGCCTAAACCACATTTTTAGTTACCTACGCACTACATGTATGTCATGGGAGTCATTCCACAGATGAGAACTGCAAGAGTGAATAGTACAATGAGCATTATAGTTATTGGAAATCCATTGTAAATATGGATGTTAAGGTGCATTTACTATTGCAGTCCATATTCCCACCCGCCTTCCCCGTGTGCTCCTTTCCTGACACTTGAATGTTGGGGAAGGGCCCATTTTCTGCTTTGCTTTCTCTTCAACTGTACCATGCTTTCCCTCCCCATGATGATCTTGATGTACTTCCAAGAGAGAGGGAGACTGAGAACGTCTGGGTTATATCTGTTATCAGCAATTCTCCCTCCTAGTCCCACTCATGTTCTGGTGCAGGGCTCTACCCCTTATCATAGACAAGACGAGGATTTGGGAAGTGTGTTTACTTTTCATCTACTTTTTCAGTGAGACTGTTGAATTACTTGGCGCATGTAATACATTTCCAGAGGGGCTTGACTAAGGAGCTCTTCAAATCACTGTCAAGGTCTTTGTCTGTGGATCAACAGAAATCCTTTGACTCGCAGTTGGCTACCTTCCAGTCTTTGTTTCTATGCGCCTCATCTCCAACACCACAAAGGATGCATCTAGAGCAGTTAGCACAGCCATATCCATCAGGAGACATGCTTAGATACAACTGTGCAAATATGACAAACATTTCAAGATGTCCGTCATAAGTATCACCTACAGTAGATCAACACGTTTTGGTCGTAAAGTAAAATAGACTATCTCTACGAGTGGGAAAGATGGAAAGTCCCTAAATTCTCCACACATCAGAGGAGGAAAGTGAATGTGGTTTTGTGAATCACACTGATATCCGCTTTATATTTCTGGATTCAGAGCCTCCATTGGCAAAGGGGAACCTCTTTTATAATGGACATTGCCCTGGAGGCAGAGGTGGTCTGCAAAATCAAGGTTTCAGGAGACCATTTTCTGGGAAGCCTTTCCAGCACTTCTAAGTGGTTGCCCGACTGCTGCACTCTGGAGACAGTTGGGGGGGGGGGTTTACCCTGGATCCAGCAACCTGAACATCCATCACTCAAGACAAATGAGTGCAGGAGGTCATCACCATTGACTACTTTCATTTTCACTCTTCCGCAACTGCCCCAAAAAGACTTCCTGACATTCAATCCCTCAAAGGAAAGCTGCCTTTTCAGAATTAGAGAAGGTCTTAATAATAATGAATACAGTCATTCAAGAGTCTCCCCTAGACCAGAGAGGATGCAGAATTTACTGAAGGTTCTTTTTAGTGCCAAAGAAAAGCTGGGCCCTAAGCCAATTCTGGACCTAAGTCACTTGAACAAATTTATTAAAAAAACAATTTCCTGATGGTAAAAATGGGCAGATGCTCCAGAAAATATGTTCATCATATTGATCACTGCTGCAGTAGCTTGACATATATGGGTTATGTCCTGCCAAGGATATAACAGCTGGCCAGCTTCCAAAGCTTCAGGGCACCTTCCATGTACCCAAATTGTCAAGCAACTCAAGCTGAGCTAGCTAAAAGACAGGTTAGGTTGCAAAGCCGTTTCAGCTGAGCTGACTAAAGACAAGTTAGGGTGCAAAACCCTTTAGAGCTTTCCTGCTGCCGAACAGTATACACCTCTCAGGTTTTCAAGGCTCAACAGTCGTATTTGTGCTTTCCTTTGCCTGACAGGTAAATTCCCTTTGTGTGTGTGTGTGTGTGTGGGGGGGGGGGGCTTATATTTTCTTATACTTACTGATGCTTTATAATAATTTTTCTGAAGAGAAAAGTAGTAAAGTTAGGTAGGAGTCTTGTGTTTTAAAGCACTGTCTCAGTACTGTAACATAGTTCTAAACAAAGCACTCATTTATTTTGTTTAATAGTGGTGTAAATCAACTCCTAACACATAATTAGTGAAGAAATTGTTGTGGGGCTGTCATAATGTTTGAAAGTGCTTTTTCCTGTGTGTTTTTTCTGTCAAAAAAATAACAGTTGTGAACTGATAGTTTTACCAGCATTTGTTGCTCATTTTCCCTGGGAAGGTGGCACCATTTTCAGCTTGACCATAGAACAGATTGCAAGTTCCACGGTCGATCCCTCTTCCAGCCCCATAAACAAAGTTTAAGCAAAGAACCTTTGCCACCACAGCAGGCTAACAATTTTACTCTGCTGCAGATGAGTGACTCTGCTGTGGCTGTTGTACTTCAGGCAAGTTATCTTTTACCCCCTCTGGTGTAGCACCTTCAAGCCACTATGGTCTGGGGGTTAGCCACATCCTTTGCATTTATTGGAGTCCCCTCAGTGGGCAAGGGAGATGCCACTGTTGTTGGTCCTGGGAGAGTTTTCCCTGTTATCAAAATGCTTTACCTGTCCCTGAGGAACCAGCTGCTGCCATTCCTAACATGGTTGGCCCGATTATTCCTGTCAAAAAGAAACTGAAAAGCAAACATGTATCTACTCCTCAAATTTTTTTGTATGAGGAGTAGTTTACTGGTACTGGCTTAAGGTTTAATTCAGGCTGTCAATCCTTCTTGTAGAGTAGTTTGTAGTGAAAGAAAGAGTGGATGCCACTTTTCCTGAAGAGATTCAGTATCGTGAATCTGAACAGGAAGATTCAGGGACAAATTTGGGGTTTTGTCCTCAGATTTTTTATTCAGATGTAGAACCCAGTTTCTGATTCTCCTTGTAGAGGTTTCTCTTTCTGTGAGACTATTGCTAGAATGTGTCAGTGTTTTTCAGTGTGAGAGAACTGAGGTTCATCAGTCCCTCAGAAAGATTTTTCAGAACCTACATTCACTCCTCCTGTGCTATCTGCTTTAGAGGATCTCTGTCTGCCTGCAGTTTTCCTGGTAAGTCAGCCAACTGTCCCTAAAAAGGATGATAGAATGTATAAAGTTCCTCAGTCTTTTAAAATTGTATACACTGTTTTCAGACCTAAAACAGCAGCAATAGGCTTAGTTGACTCTGCTTCTGCTAAACACTTGGTTAATTCCAATCTTACTCTTTCTAATAAGGATGGTAAAATCATTAATAGATGTGGGGAAAAGTGTGTACTTCTGTAACTTTGATTTTAAAATTTTAAATTGTCAGACTCTAAAAGTTTATTTTAACAAATTGTGAAAGAATGGGTAAAGGGTGGCCACGGTGGTGCAGCGGTTAGCGTTGCCGCCTCACAGCAAGAGGTTCTCTGGTTCGATTTTCGACTGGGGTGCCTTCTGTGCTGAGTCTGTATGTCCTCCTTGTGGTTGTTTGGGTTTCCTCCGGGTGCTCCAGTTTCCTCCCACATCCCAAAGACATGCAGTAGGTGGATTGGACACTCTAAATTGGCCCTAGGTGTGAGTGTGTGCGTGTGTGCCCCTTCTGTGGAAGGTTGGGTGCCAGGCTGGCAACTTGACACCGTAAAACTCTACTGCCAATCATGAGCAGACAGGTGATCCGCTGTGGCGACCCCTAACCGGGAAAAGCCGAAAGAGGAAGAAGAAGAAGTGAAAGTACGGGTAATATTTTAGCTTCAATTTCTTCTTGTTAAGAAAAGGCTGCTTTAAGCAACTTAGTTTCTTCTGTTGCACAGGTTACTACTCCTTGTGTGCAGTGTCTGCCTGATACTAGTTCCAGGGCTTTGGCCACTGAACTGTTTTAAGGAAGTCTTCTTGGCTGCATTCTCAGAACCTCCCAGATGCAAAAAATGAGAAATGAGATTTTAAATTCACATTTGGATACAGATTTAGTGTTTGGCCGCTCTGTTGTAGAGGTGATTAAAAAGTGTGATGAAGGGAGCAAGCTGATCCAGGGAATCCACGATTTTTCAGCCTTCCTTTTACAAATTTTCTGGGGGAGGGTTATTCAAGGATGTTCCTAGTGCCAAGAAAAGAAAATGTTGGAGACCAGTTTTGAATTTATCTCTCTTTCCTAAACCTATTTGTGATGTTGCCCAAATTCAAAAGAATGTCACTTCACACCCTGTTACCTTTTCTTCCTCTTTCACATTCCCTGGTAACACTAGATCTGATATTGTTAATCCTCGTTCATTTCTTATGCATGGGTATCAGTTCCGAGCTCGCGTCAGCTTCAAACTCTCGAGCTAAACTCTTACCCACAACCCCCCTCTCCCTGTTACCTCAGATTTCGTTTGCCGCGTTGCCATCCGGTCGTGTCAAGCTACTTCCCTTGAGTTAAGTGCAGTCAGTTGTTGTTTAATTGCTTTACAAATTACTTTTCTGTCAGAAAAGTTCATATTTGTCTCTTACCCTATCACATCTAGCATTCCTAATTTCCACAGGTTTTTCTGTTTTTTTCCTTACTACTTTTACTGCGAGGTATTCTCTCTTTACCATCATTGTTAATCTTTTTCCCTTTCCTCTCTCATACCTTCGGGTACTGATGTGTCCACTGTGGTACAGCGGTTGTGTTGTTGCCTCACAGCAAGAGGCTCTCCTGTTCGATTCTCGGCTGGAGTGCCTTCTGTGTGGAGTCTGCGTGTCCTACCCGTGGACGAATGGCCTCCGAAAGACCTGCGTGAATGGGCGTGCCTTCGCTGAAGGTTGGCCGTCAGGCTGGCAACTCAGCACCATAAAAATCGACTGCCAATCATTAGCGGACTGGAGTGCCGCTGTGGCGACCCCTAACCGGGAAAAGCCGAAAAGACAAACAACCTTCGGGTACTCTCTTGTACCATTGTTGGTACTTTTCTATTAATTAATTTGCTGTCATGGCAGATAAAAAAGGTAGTCCGGGGTTTAAGCAGTGTTATGATTGTGGACACAAACTGCCTACTTCTGATGCACACTCTCTTTGTGTGTTTATTGTTTGGAAGCTTCCTATTTATCTGTTGAACCACCCTGCACTATTTGTGAGAACTTTTCTAATAGAACTTTGTTGGAAAGAAAAAAACAAGCTGATACTGAAGGGATTTCTAAAATATCCCTTTTTAGAGGCTATTTCTGGGTCGGAGGTCTCAACCCCTCCTAGAGCCCATAAGAAAATGGATGTTTCTACTAAGGCTAAATCTTTGCCTTCGTCCCCGGCTGGGGACTCTCACCAACCAAAACCTAAAAAGGCTAAATTTTCGGCTCTGGAGCTCTGTCAGCCCCAGTGTTTTTGGTGCCTAGACCTTCGGCACCGAGGCCTTAGGCTCCATTTGTGATTTTGGCTTCGTCTTCTCCTGCAGCCTTCTATATATCGGCACCGAGGGGCTCCTCGGTTCAGACCATTACCACTGTATCGGCACCGACCATTCAGTCGGCACAGACCTTGACCGCGTCTGCTCTGAGATCTTCCTCGGAACCGAGTCCTTTATTGTTGACTCCAGTTTTGTCGGTTCCAGCTTCGGCACCGATCCCTGTATCGGTGCAGACAATGACCTCGGCACCGATGACTTCTTCGGTGCAGACAACCATAGTCCAGTCTTTCTCGGCACCGTTGTCCTCGGTGCGGTCAGATGAGATGGGCACAGAGTCTGCCTCTTCTGTGGACAGGCCTGTTTCTCCCTCAGTCTCCGTGAGGTCCACTAGAAGCCTTTCCGAACATGATGTGTTGCGTCTTGTGGACCAGGTACTCTTGGCCAGAGGTATCCCACCCCTCAGGAACTATCATTCCTTGGGAGGTGATCACCCATCTCCAAAGACACCTTCTTATTCTCCTCCTTTATTGCCTTTGAAGTCCATGGATATAGCACAGTCTTCCCCTTCTGTGGTTCCCTTTATGGATCTCACTAAGGAACCACAGTTGCCTTCGTGGCAGGAAAGTTTTGCTACGACCCAGGATGTCAGCAGTGACACGCATAGCTTGCTGCTCCACAGCCGTCCAGGGACTCCGGGTCGGCGTGCTGAGCCACTTAGGGGAGTGGTGACCCCTGCCCTAGACATACACTCCTCTTCAGGTGGACCAGCCTTCCAACTGATGGAGAAGGCTTTCGCTGTTGCTGGCGTTACCAGACTGTCTATACCTCCACCCTCCTTTGGTACACTGGTCCCATAAGTCGCATCTAGCGGACTCCGGGTGCAAGGGCTGCAGGACATATTCTCCAGCTTCTCCCGCTGAGGAGGTCCACCAGAAAAGTTCGTGCAAGAGGAAGCACATGGACTCCACAGAGGAGTCCCTCACCGAAGACACAGATTTTGATGAGAGGGAAGGATCCCCTCGGTCACCCCCTGAGGTATCCTTTGGTGATATCCTCGAAATCCTGAAACAGAGAGGTGACTGGCAGTCCTCTAATCCGACCTCTGAGGAATCTGTGTTCCTGCAGGCCTTTCACGCCCGGCCCCCTACCTCCTGGGTTACTCCACCTGCTGATGAACTTGTCTGGCTCATCGTGCAGCTTGCTTGGAAGGCTCATGATACCGTCAAAGCTATTCCCCGGAGGCCAGATAAGATCTTGTCCCCTCCTGCTTCGGATCCCCATTGGTCCAAAGGTCTTCCTGTGGATGCTTTGGTGGTGGCGGCCGCAACAAAAAAGGAACTGGCAGAAGAAGAAAGCCAGACTGTCCATCCGCCTAACAGAGTTCCAGGCCCTGGACAGGATAGGGAAGTGCACCTTTGCTTCAGCGACCTTTGCTATAAGGTCCCTGAATTATATGGCACATTTCACCAGGCTTCAAAGGGATCTGGTTTCTGAGCTCTCTGAAACCTTGGCTGGTGCCGTGTCTGAGGTCCGTAACAAAGTGGCCTCTCAGCTGGCCACCATTGAATCTGTATCTAATTCCTCTATGCGACTGATATCTCACGCATCAGAAGGAGCAGCTAGAGCAGCGGGTTCAGCTGCGGTTTTGAGACAACACGCCTGGATGCGCTTGTGCAACTTCACGGAACCCTTTAAGTCTTCTTTTCTTAATGCCCCCATTGAGCCCTCCTCGTTGTTTGGGCCCAAAGTTAAAAGCACACTGGCCAGATGTGAACAGGATGGTAAGACCCTTTCTGCCGTAGGTGTCCGTTATTCTTCCCCTCAACGTGCTTTCTCCTGAAACCAAAAGAGTGGGAAGATGTGGTTCAAGAAATCTCAGGGTCCTTTCCATGACACACAGGCCGAGTTCTCCCCCAGAGGCAGAGGGGGAAACTCACAGGGAAGACCCTCCTTTTGGGGCAGAGGGGGTCCGCGTAACCAGGGTTCCAGGGATTCTTTTCCTGGTCAATCCTGCCAGTGCTCCTGAAGAGCGGCCCAACTCCTTTCCTCTGGAGGTGGTTGGGGGACGTTTCTCCTTGTACCCTTCTGCCTAGCTAATCATCACCACCGATTCTTGGGTACAAAGGATCATAACTAGAGGTTATCATATTCCCTTCGATCTTTGTCCCATCCCTTCAAAAAATCTTCCCGACGTTCCACCCAGTCAAAGGGAAGAAGCAGCACTAGAGATGGAAAAGCTGCTAAGAAAAAGAGTTATCCAAATAGTCCCTCGAGACCAGATAGGATCCAGATTCTACTCAAGACTATTTTTGGTGCCAAAGAAAACCGGGGACTGGAGACCAATTTTGGATCTCAGTGTATTGAACAAGTTTGTGAGAGTACAAAAATTCCGGATGGTCACAATACAGTCTATCCTCCTGCTTTTGGAAAAAGACAATTGGATGTGCTCTATAGATCTTCAAGATGCGTACCACATAAAAGGTGGACAGGCCATCAAGAAGATTTCTGCGCTTCCGTGCGGGAGCCAGTCACTACCAGTTCAGAGTTCTGCCCTTTGGACTCTCTACAGCCCCCAGAGTGTCCACAGAGTGCATGGCAGTTGTCACAGCTCACTTGCGACTTCAAGGATTCCAGCTGTTTCCATACCTAGATGACTGGCTCATTTCCGCCCCCACCAGACATCTACTCGAAAAAGCCCTGGCATACTCTCTTCTCGCTGCTCAAAGGTTAGGCATAACCATAAACTGGCAGAAATCCAATCTCATCCCATCTCAGTCGACAGAATTCATAGGGGTTATCTTGGACACAAAAAAACTGCAGAGCTGCTATTCCAGAGCACAGAATTCTAAGAATAAAGCAACAACTAATTCCAATCCTTTCAAAGGAAAAATCCACGGCTCACTCGGTTCTACAGCTGTTGGCTTCCATGGCAGCCTCCATCACCATTGTTCCCCTGGCCAGGTTTCACATGAGGCTTCTACAATGGCTACTGCTCACCCAATGGTATCCTTTTCAGCATCCTCTTTAAGCCATGATTCGAGTAACCCACAGGTGCAAACAGGATTTAAAGTGGTGGATGATGCACAATCTGTCACAGTGGTCTCGCCCCTTCTCCCCCCAGCAACCCAAGGCCACAGTGACCACGGACACCTCCCTGATGGGGGTGGGGGGGGCTATGTCAGGGACAGACAGTCCAAGGCACTTGGTCCCAACTGGAGGCCCACCTGCATTTAAATGTTCTAGAGCTGAAGGCGGTGCTTCTGGCGTTGCAAGCATTCCATCCCCTGCTGCCATCTGGGACAATTACGATTCAATCAGACAACACGGCGGTGGTCTGGTACATCAACAAGCAAGGTGGAACCAAATCTTACCCCCTTTGTCGAGAGGCCATGAGGATATGGCAATGGGCGATGGCTACCAACCGTTTTCTTCTAGCAACGCACATTCCCGGGAGTTCCAGCGTGGTAGCAGACAGACTCAGCAGGTACATTCTTCAACCTCACAAATGGTCCCTGAATCCCTTGATAGAAGCGGAAATCTTCCACCACTGGGGCCTTCCTTGCTGCGACCTCTTTGCATCCCCGACCAACTACAAATGCAGCAACTACTTCGCCCTGATTCCCCCTCCAGGACAGTCACCCAGGGACGCTCTAGTCTGCGATTGGCCCTTGGGTCTTCTTTACACATTTCCACCCTTTCCCCTCATTCCCCAGTTTCTGAAGAAAGCCCGGCGGTTGAAGAGCAAGGTGATCCTCATAGCACCATATTGGCCTCGACAGATTTGGTTCCCCTTCCTTTGGCCCTCACCTACTAGATCGACCATGGATTCCCCATCCAACCCCGGAGTTGATTTCACATCCACTGAACCTGATTCATCCCAACCTGAACAGTCTGAAGCTAACGGCTTGGCTACTCCAATTCCCTTGATTGCCAGGCAGAATGATCTTTCTTTACCAGTATGTGATATTCTCATTGCTTCTCATAAGTCTTCCACTAGAATTACTTATCTGTGCAAGTGGAAGAGATTTACCTGTTGGCTGAAAGATAAACAAGTAGACCCCTTTTCAGCACCAGTGTCGATAATACTAGACTATTTGGCCGACCTGTTTCAATCGGGTCTATCGGCATCCACCATTAGAGTTCATTTGGCTGCAATTTCTAATTTTCATGAGAGTGTCCAAGATTCCTCTCTTATGTCCCATAAATTGTGCAAAACTTTCATAAAAGGTGTGAATCATCTGAAGCCACCTTTTAGAGAACCTATTCAACCATGGGATTTATCATTAGTTCCACAAGCTCTGACAATGGCACCTTTTGAACCAGCCTCTTCTTGTGACCTCAAGTATTTGTCATGGAAAACCTTGTTTTTGGTCGCAATTACTTCTACCAGACGTATTTCTGAACTTCAAGCTTTATGTATCAAGAGTCCATACTTGATTTTTCATAGAGATAGTGTCTCTGAGAACTAATCCGTCATTTCTGCCTAAAGTGATCTCTGAAATGTCCATTAATCAAGCCATTGAATTGCCAGTTTTCTTTCCTAATCATTCAGAAGAGAGTATTGCCTACATACCCTAGATATACACAGACAAATCCGTTTTTACTTAAACAGGACTAAACCCTTTCGTAAATCTGACCAGTTATTTTTGGCCTTTTCTGGACCTAGATTATGATCTGCTGTTGCTAAGGTCACATTAGCTAGATGGTTGAAGGACTGTGTGACCTTTATTTACACACAGCGTAATATCTCGTTGCCTACTACCATGAAAGCTCATTCAACAAGGTCAGTGGCAACTTCTGCTGCCTTCCATGCCAGAGCTTCTTTACATGACATCTGTGCAGCTGCAACTTGGGCTACGCCTCATACCTTCATCAATCATTACAAATTGGATTTGGCCTCCAGGGGAAGAGCATCTTTCGGTTCTTTGGTGCTTAGGAATGTCCTTCCATGAGAGCCTCCCAGGAATAGAGGTAGCTGGGGACTCTGTCCCATGCATAAGGGATGAATGAGGATTAACAATATCCGATAAAGAAGTTATGTCTTACCATAACGTTCCATCTGTATTGCTGATCCCTCGTTCAGTCATTACGACCCTCCCTCCTTCCCTCTTGTGGTTTCTAGTGGATCTCACCATCCGGTTCTCTTGGGTTATTTGACCAGAGGTAGCCTCTACCTTCTTTAACTTGCAAACTCAATCTGAGGTAACAGGGAGAGGGGGATTGTGGGTAAGAGTTTAGCTTGAGAGTTTGAAGCTGACACGAGCTTGGAAAATGGCCTGCTCTGTTCCGAGCTCGGAACCGATACCCATGCGTAATAACTGAACTATGATCAACAATACAGATGGAACGTTATGGTAAGACTTAACTTCTTTATTTAAAAGATGCTCATCATTTCCCTATTCATCCAGACTTCAGGTGTTTCTTAAGGTTTTGTGTATCTGGATCTGGATCACGTCAGTTTTCTGCCTCACCATTTGGACTATCCACTGCACCAAGAGTGCTCACAAAGTGTCTATCTCCAGTTGTAACTCACTGCAGGCTACAGTGTATCCACATTTTTCCATATATTTGCCTCACAGAAAGACGTTGTCCTGTTCAATTCTCAGCTAGAGCGTCTCCTGTGTGGAGACGTGCGTGAATGGGCGTACCTTCGTTGAAGGTTGTGCGTCAGAGCTGGCAACTCGGCACGTAAAAATCTACTGCCAATCATTAGCAGACCGGAGTTCTGCTGTGGCGACCCCTAACCGGGAAAAGCCAAAAGACATAAGTTGACTTGCTTATCTTTGCAGTCTTTTTCAAAGTGTCAGAAATGTATTTTTTTGGGCAAGAGATCTGTTGCATAAGCTGGAATTCCAAGAGAACATTGTGTTCCTGGGATGTCAACTAACCATCTCAGTACAAAGAGCTTTTCTTTCACAGAAAAAAAATATTTACATCCATTTCTAAGGTTTTCCACTCAGACTTTGGTCACTGTGGGAGAATACCTCAGGATTTTGGGTCTCATGGCATCTGTGATTCTCATGATAACCCTGGGAAGACGCAACATGAGGAAGATACAGTGGTATCTGAAATCTTTGTTCTCAGCATCAACACCCTTTATCTTTTCATTTCCTAGTGCTGGGGTTTGTCAGAAAAGACATTTTGTGGTGGAGACAAAATTACCAAACTCCAGGTCTCCCATTCTTCCTCCCTGCACCAAAGCAGTCTGTCATCACAGATTGACTTTGTTTGAGGAGCAGTTACAGAAAGGATAAAAGTGCAGAAGGTGTAGGACACAAACTGTTGACACAAGCACATAATTATCAAGGAAATGCTTGCCTTGATCAAGGCACTGAGCTCTCTGAACCATCTTTGGTCCTGGAGACCTCTCCAAGTGGTCACAGACAATACCACAGTCATGTGGTACATCTGCAAGCAAGGAGGGGCCAGGTCATACTCCTTTTGTGAACTAGCCATGTCACCTTAGGGTATAACTTCACAGCACAGTCTCACTCTGCAGGCATCCTAGATTCTGTCACAGCAAAACTGTGCGACAAACAAGCTGACCAAAACCAGGGCAGACTCTCATTAATGGAAACTAGATCAGGGGTTCTTCCAAGGTTTGATCCATCTTTGGGGAATTCTTCAAGTAGACTTCTTGCCGCTTCTCTGAACAATCAACTGGCAAAATTTTGTTCCAGGACTCCCATGCATGAAGGCCTGAAAGATAGATGCATTATTTTCTTTTCTTTGGACAGGAATGTTCCTGTATGCCTTTCCAGTAATATGCGGGGTGCATCTGAAGATTCAGAAGGAATCTCCCAAGATCATTTTGATGACTACCTTCTGACCCAGGCAGCCCTGGTTCTGTCCCCTTTTGGAAATGACCATGGGAAGTTACTACAAGTTTCCTCACAAAATGGATCTACTCGCACAAGAAAAGTGGTGTTTGATACACCCTGACATCAGTCTTTATTTGATTTCCTGGATGTTAAGGTCTTAATTCCTTTCAGGCATCTGCTTTCTCAGTAAGTGTAGGAGGTAGTAATGGGGCAAAAAAGACTGCTACTAGAAAATCCTACATTAGTAAATAGAAAAGGTTTTCTAGTTGTTGCCAGCAACATAACCAGCACTGATTCAGGGCTAGCTGTTCGCTGGTTTTACAATATGTGTGAGTGTTACTATCCTATGACCTTTCTTATTTATTTGTCAAGGTTCATTTTTCAACCATTTCAGCAAGTCTGCCCATGTTATCCCCCTCTTTTAAGGCAGACTCGTATCAAAATGTCATTGAAAGTGGTTTTGCACAAGAAATCTCCAAGTAAACCAGTGGCCCCTCCTTGAGATCTTAATTTTGTGTTAAAGAAGCTAACACTTGCTCAGTTCGAACCAGCTAATTTGGCAGACTTGAGGTTCTTAACCTGGAAAACAGTTTTACTGATTGCTCTAACCTCTGCAAGAAGGGTATCCGAGTTCCAAGCTCTTATGGTGAGTCAGCCCCATCTTATTTTCTATAGCGATAGAGTTTCTATGAGAACTAATTTTTGTTTTATGCCTAAAGTGGTATCCAAGATTAATGTAAGCCAAACTGTCCATCTTCCTGTTTTTCTTTCCTGAACCTAAAAATGAGGAATAAAGGATACTCCATACATTGGATGTCCACAGACAGCTCTGGTACTATCTTGACAGAACTAAGTCTTTCGATTCCTGCAGGAATTGTTCATTTCTTGTGAAGGTAAGAAGGGACAGTCTGTGTCAAACCAGACTATTTCCAAATGGTTGTCTTAAGGCTATTGCCTTTTGCTATACTTACCATGACTGATCTATTCCAGGCAAGGTCAAGTTCTCCCCACTGTACCAGGGTCTTACCTCCATCAGTGGCTTTTTGGAAAAGGTTGGCTATAAGAAGCTGCTACTTGGGCATCTGTACATACTTTTACAAAACACTATAAACTTAATTACTTCTCTAGGTGTTGATCAAGCTTTGCTTGGACCATACTTCAGAGGCTCCTAGACCCTTCTTCTTCCTCCTCCCAAATTTAATTGGCTATGGTAATCTACCCAAATAGCTATCACTACTGCAGCAGTGATCGATATGAAGAACATAGTACAGTTGTGTAAGCTGAACTTGCCATAACAGTATAAGTTCGAATGATCACTGGTGCAGTAGCAGCTCTCTTCACCCATGCCCTTCTTTTTTGGTGTGTTTTTTATGCCAGGGTGTGGATATTTATTTTTTGTTATTCCTAGCAATGCCCTTTCAGGACTCAGCCTCCCTCTTTCTGCAGGCAGGAAAGTCCGGAAGGGCTTCTTGCTTAAACCTGTCCTTTAGTCAGCTTAGCTAGATCTGCTTGACAGTTTGGGCACAATGAAGGTAACTTTAAGCATTGGAGCAGCTCGGTTGTTGTATCCTTGGCAGGATATAACCCATATAGCTAAAGGCGTCTGTAGCAGACATCATTCAAACATCTGTTATGGCAAATTCAGCTTACACAAGTGAGCTGTCTTTGCATTTATCTAGAAGCCAGTCATTTTCAATTCAGAGCTCTGCCTTTCAGTCTCACCACATACCCCTGTTGGTTCACAAAGTGTATGGCAGTAGTAGCAGGGGTTCCAGGCGTTCCCTTACTTAGACGACTGGCTCATCACCATTTCTACCATGGATCTACTCATTCAAAACGAAGACACCTTGCTCCATCTATGTGCAGACCTGGGAATCACATTGAACATGGAGAAATCCACCTACAAGGATGTTCATTCATTCTGCCCCCTCCACAAGCCACGGTGACCACAGATGCTTCCTGCTTGGGTTGATGGGGGGCATTATATGTGAAAGACAGTTCAAGTTCTGTGGTCCCAGTCAGAGGCCAATCTGCGCATCATTGTATTGGAGATGAGTGCAGTTCTGGCAATGCAAGCCTTTCAGGACTCTCTCTGCTGTAATGTGATATCTGTCCAGACAAACGAGGCAGTTTGGTACATCAGCAAACAGAGGAACTAGATCTTACCCAGTACGTCAAAAGGTCATGAGAGTTTTGCATTGGGAGATATGTTCTCACTGCTTTCTAATAAAACATATTCTGGAGAAATCCAGTGTTCTAGTGAACAAGTTGAGCAGGGCTGTCATTCTCCCCCATGAGTGGTCTCTCAATTCAGTGGTTACAGAGCGAATCTTCAGCCTTTGGTGCCAACCTTTGAGATTTCTTTGCATCTCCCCACAAGATCAAGTGCCGCAAGTTTTTTTGCTGTAATCCCTTCCAGAGATGGAGTCACCAAGAGATGCTCCGACCCACAAGTGGCCCCCAGGACTTCTTTATGCCTTTCCTGCAGTGCCTTTGAACACCAGATTTTTAAGGAAAGCATTGGCGAAGAAGATACCCATCAGCTTCATAGCAACTTACTTGCCTTGGCAAGTATGGTTTTCCCTTCCTCTTGCCTCATCTACTACACCTTTCCTGGGTTCTGGGATCGGACTCTGATCTGCTGTCTCACCCAGCTGGGTCGCCTCACCCAGACATTCAGTCCCTTAAGTTGATCACATGTCTTGTCCAGTTCCTATGATTAGACAGTCCAGGTTTCCTCTCTGTTGTTCATATCCTAATGTCTTCCCTGAAACCTTCTACACACAAGGTTTACAAAAGCAAATGGGTAAGATTCTCTGTTTGGCAAGTTAAGATAATATTGACCCTTTTTCAGCTTCTCTTTTGGTAATTTTGGATTTTCTTACCAGTCTTTTTCAAAGCTGAGCCAAGTGCTCTACTATAAAGGTAACATTAGCAGCCATATCTTGTTTTCATGTTGTAT
The DNA here is from genome assembly GCF_019279795.1 of Protopterus annectens. Lineage (NCBI taxonomy): Eukaryota > Metazoa > Chordata > Ceratodontiformes > Protopteridae > Protopterus > Protopterus annectens. The sequence continues at coordinate 1,197,765,501 of NC_056745.1, forward strand.
CTGTCCTGCTGCTACCTGGTCCAAGGTTCACACACTTTTTTTTTCTCATTGTAAATTGGACAAGTAAGTCCAGATCAAGAGCTTCCATCGGTTCTGCTATTCTCGGAAATATTCTTCCTTAATACCACCCAAGTGTTAAAAGTAGGACCTCTGTTATATACGCTGAGGAATGGATGGAAAAGACAGCATCAGATACAAAAGTTATGTACTCACTATAACAATAGATCTGTGATGCCTCTTTGTCTTTCCTCAACTACCCACCCTTTTTGTAGTGTTTTGTAGTATTATACATAGATGACTGTAACCGACTTAACCTTAGCTCCTTGAGGTTGCCCCCCCCCCCCGGTCTTGTACATGTATGTCAGCTGGTTTTCTTAGTTTCTTTTTTTTTTCCGTTTTACGGGCAAACTCAATATGCACTATTAGTTTGTTCTATACTCAGGGAGTATGAGTAAGAAGAGGAGCCTGAGCGCCAGATCCAAAGTAGCCAAAGTCAGATGTTCTTGGATCAGAGATCCACATGTTTAGGAAGGACTAAAAGAGAATGCAGATCTGTCCTTATTTTGAACACACAACTTTTGATGTCCTTTTATTCAGTGTTGCAGTATTCTAAACAAGAGGGATCCTCTGCCTGAGGTGATCCGAACATCCGGCCCATATACAAAAGCTTAACCTGGCTGCTGTATGGTGCTTGGGACGTCACACGTAGGTACCACAAATTGTGGGCCATAAATGTGACATCCGCATGCACAGACATCAGAACTTCTCTGCTGCCAGTCGAACGTCAGCTCGCTTGTTCTGCTCCGCACCAGTGTCTTCAAAAAGATAAGCACCCCATTGGGGAACATTTTCTGTTCTGGTTGCTGGGTTTTTTTGTTCTTTCTTTAAGTTGATTCCATCCATGTCACCTAAGAAGGAAAAATGTAAGTGCGGATTTCAAATCCTGCACAAAGACAGCCACAACTTCTGCCTCCTGTTTAGCACCTTCCCACGAATACAAAGCATGTTCCATTTGCCAGGCATTCATCCCTAAAACTCTGTGCACCTGTCTGGCAGTCATAAACTTATTTGTGGAAGACCAATGTCTTAAGCGATTTGTTTTGGGTATGGAAGTGATGCCTGCTGTATCGGCTGAACCGTGGAGAAAAAAGTCCAAAGTAGTAAGGCCGGAAAAAGCGCCTGCACCTCTGGGTTCAACCTCCTGCCAGCTGCTGATCTAGGAGCTGAGGTACATCCGATGGCTTTGGTGACTTCTGGTACTGTTTTGGATGCCGCCCTAGTTTCTCCAGCCTGCACGTCCGCAGAGGTACCAGCGACATCTGCTTCTGATGTCTGGAAGGGGGGGGGGGGCAGGTTCGCCTGAACAACTTAGCTTCCATAACTGAGGAAAGCTTTTCTAATCCTCTGGTGTCCTCAGATCATAGGCCTATGCCTCCTCAGTCTAGACCAAAGACTCCTTCTCTAAAAAAGAAATGGAAGTCTAAGCATTTGTCTGCTCCTTCAAAAGGTATAGCTGATTGGCAGGCATTCTGTCAATCTCTTTTCCAGGCCTTTGTGGCCTTTAGGCGTATTTCCTCACAGACGACTCCTTGTCTGCCAGCTTTGAGTCCCAGGCCTGCTTCTTTAGGCCCCTTGCCCTGTCCACAGACACCTGAAGAAGATTCTTCATCTTCCTTTTCAGATGAGTCCCTCTCATATTCTTCACAACTGGCTTCTCCTTAAGATATTGTTCTGAAGAAGACTCTCTAGAAGGTGATTCCCCACCTGAAGACATCCCCTTTAGGGAATCTTATTTCCAAAATGAGGGAGTACTTCAAATGGGATTTCACACAAATGACAAAAGTTCAAAAGAGATGTTATGAGCTTCTGCAGATGGAATCCCTCTCCCTGTCAGCCATTCCTCCAGTCATTCCAGCCTACTTGGATGCCTTTGCCTCAGCTTCCAAAGCTCCAGATTCTCAGCCACCAGCCCCAAAAAGACCAGACAGATTCTATAAAGTCCCTGATGACTTCAGATTTCTTATCAAGCCTCCTATGGCAGACCCTGCTGTAATTGCTGTCTTTCCAGATAAACTATTCAGACAGATTCCATCCTCTTCTTTGTTCCCATTGGATAAAGATAGTAAAATGATAGGTTGGGGAAGAAAATCAGTACATCTTCCACCCTGGCCTTTAGAGCCATCAATTACCAAACCCATATAGTCAGATATGCCTTGGACCTGGTACCACAAGCCATGGATCAACTGAACTCTATAACATATTCATCCACTAAGGCAGAAGTGGCTTCTACCCTTTCATTAGCTGCACAGGTCAGTAGACACTATAAAATGCAGCTATGATGCTGCAGAAGCATCAGCCAAGTCAGCTGCTTCACCCTCAGTCTTCCATAGGTACTTCTGACTTAAGCTACAACCATTGCCTGATGATTTCAAAAGCAAAATTATGGACGCTGCTATTGACAATAGCTTTCTGTTTGGAAAGCAGTCAGCAGAACTGTTTAAAAACTTGCAGGAAAAGAGCAAGGAGCTGCAGGACCCCAAACACCATTTTAGGTTCATAGGTTCATAGATTAGTACTAAGCTAATTGCCCTTGTGGGCCATTTTAAGCCTAGACCGTTGCCTCATGTGAGAACCAAACCCTGCACCTTGTGTCTGCAAGATAAGCACCTTAACCATTTTGCCAACCTCCCACCTTCTCTTGTCCCACCAGTACTGAAGTTTCATAGAAACCACCCTGCCAAACCCAGATTTGTCAGGAAGGCTTCCGCTGCACTCTCCACCAAACCCAAAAAAGGTGCCAGAAAGCTTTCCTCAGCCAGGCCTACCTCCTCTCAAACTACTGTATGACAGCCCTTTCATGACAGACCTAACAGTGCATGAGTGTCAGACTCTTAATACTCCATCTTCCCCTTTCTGCCCACCTTGTCTCACTGTCTTCCCCTGTGGCAGTAGATCATCTCAGACACTTGGGGTCCTGTCAATAGTGGAAAAAGGATATTTCATGACCTAGAGGAGAAAAACTCTCCCAAGAGGTATCCTACACCCTCCAAAGGACCAAATTCATCTCAGCCCACAAGTCATTCAAGATCTTGTCAGACAGGGTATAATTTAAAAGGTCCCTCCAGGAGAGGAAAGCTTAGATTTTTATTCCAGACTCTTCCTAGTCCCAAGAAAGCTTTCATCCTTTGTCCCCTCTACAGCTTTAATCAATAGAATCTAACCTTATTATAGCCCTTGTGATTCTTGCCTTTCTTCTGCTCTCTCTCTCTTTCTCAGACCTACTAATCATTATTTTCAGAATACTGAATGTCCTTGTACTCAACTGTATTTTAAACCTTGCACAGCCTGCGAGCTATTATTCACAGAAACAATTTTTGATTCTCTTAAATCTTTTTTAATTTCTTTGTATTTGAATTTAGTCAGTTTTTAACTATTGTAATCTTTTTTTGTAATTTACTAATGCTTGGAGCTTATCACCCTGGGCCTGTACTGAAAATGGACATGTATCCAGCTAGACTAGCCCAGCCAACAAATGTAAAATAAAAATAAAAACAAATGTAAAATAAAAATAAATAAAGAAAGAAAGGATGGCTCATGGAGACCTATCTTGGACCTATCTCTTGTAAACCCTTTCTTCCATATACCCACTTTCCGCATGCTCTCCCTCCAAACACTACTCTTGACCCCCAGTTATTATTTGGCCACTTCAGACCTGAAGGATGCATATCTTCACGTCCCTATCCATCCATCTCATCGGAAATTCCTGCATTTTGCAGTGTAGTCCTTGCGCTGTCAATTTACTGCCTTGCCCTTTAGTTTGTCCACAACACCAAGGGTAGTCACAAAATTTCTAGCTCCTGTAGTGGCCTTTTGCAGAACAAAAGGTGTTCAAATGTTCCTATAACTAGATGATCTCCTTATCCAGGCAGATCATCCAAATACTCTACAGAGGCACCTACAATTCACCATTTCCCTCCTCTAAGGCTTGGGTTTCACAATCCGCCATCTCAAATCTTCACTTACTGCCTCCCAGGACCAGGTGTACCTGGGTTGTAGAATAAGAACATATTTGATGAAGCCTGTCTTCTCCCAGAAAAGGTCACATCTTTGACCACTTGCTTCCAGGACCTACTCCTAGCCAGCTGCATTTCAGCCAGGGAGTTCCTACGCTTCTTGAGGTTTATGGCACCCACGCTTCCCATGTTGCCCCTAACCAGGTTACACATGAGAAAATTTTAGTGGTACCTGAAGAATGTTTGGTCCCAACAGGACCACCCACTAGAGTTTGATACCATTCCTTCCACGTCTCAAAGAAGAGATCTTGTGGTGGATCCAGAAAATTCACCTGAACCCCAAGACTTACCATTACAACCACTCCCTGCGGTTCAACAGATTTACACAGATGCATCAGATTTCGGATGGGGAGCAACTATGAATGGACTGAATGTTCAGGGCCAATGGGATCCTTATCTTCGGAAAAAACACATAAATATCAGGGAAATGACCACCCTTATCCTAGCCCTAAAAGCATTCCTTCCCCTCATACACCCAGGACCTCCATGAATCTTTACAGACAACACCATGTGCACTTGGAAAACAGTGCTTCTTGTAGCCCTAACTTTGGCCAGAAGGGTCTCAGAACTACAAGCAGTCATGGCTAACCCGCCATACCTGATATTTCATAAGGATAAGGTCTTGCTTCTTACAAACCCGTCCTTCATGCCTAAAGTGGTCAATGAACTATCGCTTAGCCAGTCAATCCACTTACCCACATTCTTTCCTTCCCCACAAAATGACAGTGAGAGAGAGTGCTCCATTCCCTGATGTTCACAGACAACTTAGATTTTACCTAGACAAGGCTGAGAACATTGGAAAGTCAAACCAGTTGTTTGTATCCCCCCCGGGGTTTGGAGAAAGCTGTATCCAAGCAAACTTTATCTTCTTGGATTTCCAACACTACTTCTTTTTGCTACTCTTTTCATGGAAAATACCTTCCTTACATTGTGAGGGCCCACTCCACCAGGCAGGGCTGTGGCATCCTCAGGGGCTTTTGTGAAAGGATTAGATACAGCCACTATCCTAGAGGCAGCCACATAAATCTTTCCACTCTTTCACTAAACATTGCAAGTTAGACTGCATCTCCAGGACTAGGGCAGGATTTACTAATGCCATTCTACATGGATTCATAGAGAGTTCCTCTTCTTCCACCTCCCATAACATGTGCTAAGCTTTGGTACTCGCCCTCATGTTTAGAATACTGCAACATGAGAATAGAAGGATATAGAATAGTTGTAAAATCTTACCATAACATACATGTCCTCCTCTTCCATGTTGCAGTATTCCTGCCCACCCCCATTTAGGAATTCTGCCTTCTCTTTCTGTTCCTTAATTTTCCTCTCTGGATGGCATCCTGATCAGCTATCCTTAGACTATTGTCTGACTGGGGCATTCAGTTCTGAGGTCTGTGCATGCAGACGTCACATTTTTGTCCCACAGTTTATGGAACCTATGTGTGACGTCCCACGCACCATACAGAAGCCAGGCTAAGCTTTTGTGTATGGGCCAGACATTCAGGTCGCCTCAAGCAGAGGATGCCTCGTGTTTAGAATACTGTAACATGGAAGGACATCTATGGTTATGGTAAGATTTTACACTATTCTTTTCTACATCTTCAGCCACCTAGAGGGGAAATAAATCCACCAAGGAACATTGGTTATGTGTTAGAAAAGTTAACCTTCAGCCTTTTTGAACCAGCTGCTTCAGCATCTATCGGATTATCATTCTGGAAAATGCTGTTCTGTTGGCTGAGCCTTTTTCTAGGACAGCTTCACAACTACAAGAAGTGATATGTAAAGAAAAATATTTGTTTTTCCATAAGGATAGGGTTTTCCTGTATACCAACTCCTCCTCTATGTCCAAGGTAGTCAGAGGTTTATTTTTATTTTTTTTTTTGATAAGGATGTTTACCTCTGTATTTTTTCCCCTTAACATATGGACAGCTCAGATTTTGTCTACTTTAAAAAAAAAAAAAAAAAAATCAGACCATTTTGTTTAGCTGCAGGCAAGGAGGGGAATCCAACAAACATTTATTGTCCAAGTGGTTAACACACTATATCTGCTACTGCTATTTTGCCTTTGGGAAGCCTGTACCACGGCATGTTAAAATACACTGTGCTATAAAATAAACAGTGCTAGAACAACAGCCACCACAGCCTTCCTGGGGGAGTTTATTACCTATCCTTTTTAAAAACAGCTGTTTGGTCCTCTGCCCTCACCTTTTCAAAGCATTGTAACCCGGGAGTTGCTTCCTGGGCAAAGTTCACCTCTGACATCTTCAAAAGTCTTCTCTTCTCAGATGTACCTAGCTTGGCCAACCACATACAGGGTTAATGCTGTGGCAGTCATTAGTGATTGAAGACTGCAGTAGTGAATAGTATGAGTACTATATAGATGTTCATCGTGTTTCACTGTTGCAGTCGTTACAATAGGGTTATCCTGCTGGCAGGCTACCCACAGTCGACCTGAATTCCAAAGTCTAGGTCCGGCGTCGGTTGCTGTCGCCTCCTCCCTGACGTCAGTGCGCCAGGGGTATAAAACATGCAGCCGACGCCATTTTCTTCAGTCTTTCTTGCCGCGCGGTGCCCGAAGCAAAAGCAGTTCGCAAGTGCCGGTCGGCTGACTCCTGAAGTTTTCAAATTCGAATTTCAGATCCGAAGTCTTCATTAAAGCTAAGTACCCCATTGGAGAAACTTTTTTGTTGCTCCAGACCAATGTCAGAAAAAGTTAATAACTGTATTTCTTGTGGGAAGCAAATACCTCATAAGGATTTTCACTCTTACTGTATTCCTTGCCTAGGCCCTGACCATAACGTTGCTAGTTGTCGGTTTTGTGCCAGATTTAACCAACGCACTATTAAGCGGCGGTACGATTTTGCATTTCATTACTTTGGCAGAAGATTTAATTATATAATGCCATTGGATCAGCCGACTACCGGAGTTTACAAAAAATGAAAAGAAAAACAAAAGGACAGGCATCCGAGATCCAAAACCGACGAGGCTTCTTCCAGGCCTGTCGCCGGTTTTCAGTGAGGCGCTTTCGCAGCCCCTGACGCCTGCTACCTCAGAGCCACAGGCCGCTTCCGACTCCCACATGGAGCCGACTGGGCCTCTGGAAACTCAAGGTATTGGACACTCGGAAATCTTACCTTCAGATGGGTACGGAGCCGCTGAGCAGGCATCGGCTTCTGAAGGTGTTTTCAGGCCTACAGTTATACGTAAAACCTACTTCAGCTATAAAGGCAAAGACTAAAGCAGCTCTAAAGACAAAGAAACAAGTGCAGCATTCACCTGGACAGGCCTCCATGCCTAAAAAACAGATGCTTAAAATGGCCGAAGACCTTGTTACTTTGATCAGGGGTTCCCATCCCCCTCCTCAAAAGAGGCCTAGGCAAGAGTTAGAATATGAATCTTCAGACCAGGTTTCCATTTCCTCTGACTCCTCCTCTGAACAAGATTGCTCTATTCCTCCCTATGAGGATTCTGATGCTGAAGAATCTATTCCTTCAGCCTCTCCTCCTGAGGATTATTCTTTTGGGGAAACACTGCATACTATGAGGGAGCATTTTCACTGGGAGAACCAAGACTACTCGGAATCCAAGAAAAGGCTCAGAGATTTCCTTTTATTATCCCAGCACAGGCCCCTGGCTATTCCACCTGTTTTAGACATTGTAGAAGATGTATTTTCAGAGTCCAGTTTTTCTCCAGACTCTTTACCACCAGCTCCGGTTAAGCCAGACAGATACTACAGGGTTCCTGATTCACATAAATGTCTCTATAAGAACCCTGCAGCAGACCCTGAAACCATCTCTCAGGGTCCCAAAGGGGTCAAGGCTTCTACTGAAAAAAACCCTATCCCCTCTGATAGGGATTCTAGAGCCCTAAACAGATGGGGCAAAAAGATTTTATACCTCTGCTACCTTGGCTGTAAGAGCCTTAAATTGCCAATTTCATATGCTTAAGTATCAGCAATATCTTATGTCTTTGCTTAAACAAAAAATGCCAGCAAGTACAGAATGTGCAGACAATAACGAAATGCAGGATTTATTACATGCAGCTGAACAAGTTGGAAAGCATACTTTGCAATGTGGTTTTGATTCCTTGGAGGCCTTTTGTAGGGCCGCCGTTACTGGATCTGTGATTAGAAGGCATACCTGGCTCAAGGAGCAAAATCTGCCTGATCATGTTAAAGCTAAATTGTTGGATGCCCCTTTGCAGCATGATACTGTGTTTGATAATAAGGCAGGAAGAGGTTTTAAAGAAAATGGAAGACCAAGCTAAATCTATGCAAACTGTAAAAGATTTCTTGCAAGTGCAGCCACCCAGGTTCAGTAGACACTGGCCTACTAAAAATTGATCCTTTCCTGTGTCCAACAGAGCCACTCAGGGCAAATCCAGGTGCTCAAAAGGCCCCAGATACCATTCACAGGGTTCTTACAGGTCGAAGCAATGGGGTTCCTCCACCTCCAAATCTGGAGGAAACAAAGCACAACCCTACAGTAAGCAGTCTCAATGACTTTCCTCTACCATCATCAAGCACTTATTTTTTTGGCAGCCCTCTTGGGGAAAACTAGCACTTCATGCTCAAAATTGGCAGTTAATTACCCAGGACAAGTGGGTATTAAACATAGTATCCCAGGGGTACAGATTTCATTTCCATACTTTGCCAATTCCAAACGGATGGCCGGATCTGCCACAAAACCAGTGGGCAGAGGCCCAGAAACAAGTCCTGTCCCTCATGGATATGGGGGCTATTCAACCGGTACCAGAAAAGGAAAAAGGATAAGGTTTTTATTCAAGCCTTTTCCTGGTACCCAGAAAAGACAATTCATGGCGTCCAATACTGGATATATCGACTGAACACGTTCCTGGACATTCCAAAATTCAAAATGCTGACTTTACAACAGCTACTGCCTATGCTAGGCAGGGATGCTTGGTTAGTAACCCTAGAGTTAGAGGCATACCTTTATATCCCAATAAGGGAATCATGCAGAAGATACCTCCGCTTCAAAGCAGGTTTTATACATTACCAATTCTCTGCACTGCCCTTTGGCTTATCTACTGCCCCCAGGGTCTTTGCAAAGTGCCTGGCACCAGTAATTGCATTCTGCAGACAAAGAAGCATTCATATTTATCCTTATGTGGACGATTGTCTCATTCAAGCAGAGGACAAGGACACTCTTCTTCAACATCTTCCATTTGTAAAAAGGCTTCTAGCATGCCTTGGGTACACCATAAATGAAAAGAAATCACAACTGGTACCCTCTCAAATAATTACATTCCTGGGTGCAAGCTTGAATACAACTGCCCAGATGGCATACCTCACGCCAGACAAACAAAGGCAACTGACAACATACTTCAAACAAATGGCAACAAAAACTCAGTTGTCTGCAAGGCAAATTCTGCAGGCTTTGGGGTTCATGGCATCCTGCATCCTACTAATTCCATATGCAAGACTGCATATGAGGAAACTTCAGTGGTACCTAAAAAGTTTATGGAGTCAACATTGTCACAGCCTGGAAACAATGATTCCTCTCATTCCCTGCCTACAACAAGGGATTCTTTGGTGGGCAGAGACATGTCACCAAAACAAGGGGCTGTCATTCACTCTACCCCCTGCCACCCAAACCCTAACTACAGACACATCAGACTATGCTTGGGGGGCCCACCTGGCACGGAGATGCATTCAGGGCAAATGGAGCCCAAACCAAATGCGTCTGCATATCAACCAGAAAGTGGTGCTAGCTGTTCAGAATGCTCTGACAGCCTTCAAGGACTTACTTCATCCACGACAACTACTGATAAAAACGGACAACACCACAGTTATGTGGTACATAAACAAGCAGGGGGGTACACATTCCTACCCCTTTGCAGACTAGCCATGGCTTTGTGGAACACAGCTTTGACTTACCAAATACATCTTCAAGCTCAATTCCTGCCAGGAAAGCAAAATACTCTGGCAGACGACCTAAGCAGAAATCTTATGGACCCGCACGAATGGAAACTGGATCCACAAATCTTCAGTATGTTAACACAGAAATGGGGGAGCCCAGACATAGATCTGTTTGCCTCTCCCCAAAATTATCAGTTGGACAAATTCTGCACAAGAACTCATCACAAAAAAGCATGGAAAGTGGATGCTCTGTCCTTCAGCTGGAAAAACCTATCAGTCTATGCCTTTCCCCCTCTGCCTCTACTCTCCAAGGTCTAACTAAAAGTTAGACAGGAAAAACCAAAAATGATCCTAATTGCTCTGGACTGGCCTTGTCAGCACTGGTACCTGCTTCTAAGGAATATGTCTCACCTTCCTCCATGGTACTTGCCTCAAATGCCTCATCTACTGTCTCAGCAGAACTGTCAAATTCTGCACCCTCAGCTCCAAACTCTGAATCTTGCAGCTTGGCTAATTAATTATTCAAACAACACCTTTCAGTAAATCTGTGATGAATGTCATTTTGGAAGCCAGAAGACCTAGTACTAGAAAATCTTATGCTGATAAATGGAAGAGATTCTGTGCTTGGAACCAAGCACAAGGAATAGGCACAGTAAAGCCCAATATTCCTCAGATTTTACACTATTTGACTGGGATGCTTGACAACGGCCTATCTTTTTCTTCAATAAAAATCCATGCCTCTGCCATCTTGGCTCATTACAACACAGAGCCTCCCTTATTTTCTCATCCACTGCTTAAACAGTATTTTAGAGGGGCCAAAAATTTAAGGCCACCCAAAAGAGCACCAACTCCTGCATGGGACCTCAATTTTGTGATGGAAAAACTCACCCTGCCTTTTTTTGAACCAGCAGCTACTGCGGAAATAAATTTTTTATCTTAGAAAACAGCTTTCCTTTTGGCAGTCACTTCAGCAAGAAGGGTTACAGAACTACAGGCTCTCATGGCAGTGGAGCCTTTTATTATATTTTACCCGGACAGGTGGTATCCAGTGTGGCTTTTAACCAGACCATTCACCTGCCAACATTTTACCCAAATCCGCAGAACAAGGGGGAGCGGATTCTGCATTCATTGGATGTACACAGACAACTAAGATTCTACTTAAGTAGGACCAAATCTCTAAGAAAGTCTGGGCAACTACTGGTAGCATTTGCTGCAGGGTCAGAGGGGAAGGCAATATCAAAGCAGACTATTTCTAAATGGATAAGCCACTGCATTTGTTTCTGCTCTTTGCACTATGGTAAACCGGTGCCCAAGGGGATCAGATCACATTCCACCAGAGCTGCCTCTACTTCAGAAGCTTTTCTCAGAGGGGTCCCAACCAAAGACATTCTAGAAGCTGCTACTTGGAGCTCTGTTCATACCTTCACAAGGCGTTATCATTTGCTTCTCTTCTCCAAATCCAGGGCAGTCTTTGCCACTGCAGTCCTGCAGGGCCTTATAGCCGCTCCTAATGCTGTTTAGCTCCATCCTCCCATCCATAGCTTTGGGATTCTACCCAAATGTAATGACTGCAACAGTGAAACACGAAGAACATAGTACAGTTGTGTACACTTACCGTAAATGTAGATGTTTGAGTGTATTCACTGTTGCAGTCTAGGTTACCCACCCGCCATCTCCCTTTTTATACCTTTTCTTTCCTTAACTATACTCAAAAGCCTTTGTGGTGTATTTGCTTTTAGTTGAAGGTAAAGTTTGTTTCTAAAAGTGCAATTATATATTTACTGTTTATTTATATATATATTTTTGCTCCCCATTTGGTGGGCACCTGACATCTGGGGCAAGAAAAACTAAATAAAATGGTGTCAGCTGCATGTTTTATACCCCTGACGTCATGTAAGAGGAGACAGCAACCGACGCAGGACTCAAGACTTTGTTATTCAGGCCGACTGAGGGCAACCTGCCAGCAGATTACCCAAATGTAATGACTGCAACAGTGAATACACTCGAACATCTACATTTATGGTACGTGTACACAGCTGTACTTTCCTCTAAAGAAAAAAACTAGATGCCTCAAATGCATCCGCAGTCCAGTATTTGAGTCTTGTGTACCTGCTGAGATTGCATTACCCATGGTACATAAAGTTACTTCTCAGTTGATGCTACCAAGACTCTGTCAGATGCCAATATGGCTCCTGAGGCCTTGCAGACTGTCTATACATCAAGGAACCATGTTTCATCATTTACAAAGCACTGCATAGCATCTGCCAAATTCGATTTAGGCTAGACATCCCAGGTTTTTTAACAGAAGTCAGACAGGGTTCTGAACCTCCAGACCTCATCCAGGTGGATGTCAAGCCTAAAAAGAAAAAAACAGAAGACTAGGCATATGGCCGCTCCCTAGCAACTAGGGAAAAGGAGTGGATAAATTTCTCACAGGGCTTGTTCAAAACTATCTTGTCTTTGAAACCTCCTTCCTTTAGGTCTCCACAACCATAGGCTACCCCTCAGAAAGCTAACCTGATTTTCTCCTCTTCTGATGAGGAACAGGAGTATGGCACTGACCATTTTGTAGACTATTCTATCAGATGCATTGTCCATGGCAAATTTCTTCCGATAAAGAAGACTCCCTGTCACCAGATTTACCCCATTGAAGAAGCTTCTTTTGGGGAGACTATGCAGAACATGATAAAACATTTTGAATGGCAATCCTTGCAGATCTGTGGTGATCCGAAGAGGTATTACATAGTCTTGGAGATGGATATTCCTGCCCTTCAGTCCTTCCTGTCCTTGAGTCTTTCCAGGATTCCTTTTATTCCACCTCTTCTACACCTTATTCTCAACTGCCAGCTTCTAAGAGACCAGACCGGATTTACAAGGTACCTGATGACCTAAAATATTTATACAGGTTCCCAATGGCAGACCCTTCTGCAGCATCTCTTTTCTGATAAGCCCTCTAAGCTTCTGCCCTACCTGCAGACAAAGGTAGTAGGGCTCTGAATAGATGGGGAAAGAAGGTTTACATCTCTGCAACCCTTGCCTTTAGGACAGTTAATTACCAGACACAAATGACAAAATACTCTATCTCTGCCCTGCATTCCCTAAATAAAGTTCTACCCTCCTACAGCAAAGTCTAAGCATCAGATGCAGAGCTTACTATCGCAAGTCACTCAAATTGCCAGATACAACATAAGGTGCAGTTACGATGCTGTGGATGCTTCTTCTAGGGCAGCTGCCCCTGGATCTGTTATTTATAGATATGCATGGCTTCGCAGTCAACCCATACCTAAGAATTTTAAATCTGTAATTCTAAACTCCCACTTGGATAAGGACTTTACTGTTTGATCCTTGGGTAGGCAGCCTATTCAAAACTCTCCAGGACCAAGGTAAGACCAAACAGTCTCCAAACCAAACTATTGCAGCTTGGATTTTTTAGGCTCTCTGTCTGATACTCACACTATGGCAAGACCTTGCCTTTCTATTCTGAAGCACATTCCACTAGGGTAATGGCTTCCTCAGGGGCTTTCTGCAAAAGAATATACTCCAGGTCTATCTTAAAGGCTGCTTCTTCATCCTCTGTGCACACCTTCACTAAACAGTACAAAATTGATGCTTTTTCTATGTCCTGGGCAGCCTTTGCTTGGTCAGTTCTGCTTGCTATGGACATCGCCCATATGTCAGGAAAACGACAACAGTGATTTCAGTCAGGACGTTGCAGTTGTGTAAGAACTTGCATAACAGTAGATGTCCTACTTATCACTGTTGCAGAATTCCATCCCACCCTCCGCCTGTTCTCTTTCTCACTTCAACCTTCATTTACCTCCCCCTTTTGCTTTAACCTCTGCTCTGTTACATGGGACTGGGGGAGTTTTCTTACCTATTCAAGCTGCACCCCTCCTAGCTGACCAGTCTCAAGTCTCTGTGGTCTTCATGCTGCTAGCTTTGAAGTGGTCTGAGTATCCATGCTCGTACATCCATCTATATACTCCAGCTCATATGAGTTGAGGTCCTGTGGCGCACATAGGACTTAGAGAAGGTAAAACATTGGTCCAGACATCAGCGTTGGTAATCCATATGTAAGGAATAATGCAATAGTAATTGGTAGGACATCTACTGTTATGGTACGCTCTTACACAACTGTATTTTAGCCAGTCCCTCTGCAGCTGTTTGGGTCCCTTCAGTGGACAATAGTGAACCATTCTTGTCAGTCTTGAGAGTAGGGGCAAGGAAGATGATCCCACTTAGCCAGAATGTTGTGGCCGTTCTTGAACCTTTTTCCCCCAACTTTCTTGTCAAAAAGAAACACAAAACTAAACACATGTCTTCTGTGTCAGTTCCTCTAGACAGGGGTAGGTTGTTAGGACTGGCTCAGTGTCTAGTACATGCTGTAAGGGTCAACCCTTTTTATAAGGTGGATATTCAAGCTTTTGCATCCGTAGAGGAATAAGCTAGGACAGATACATTTTTCCCTTCAGATTTCTGATTCAGACTGTGTATCTGAATCTCCCTGTGAGGGATTCTCTTTCATTGAAACTTTTTCCAGAATGTGTTGGTGTCTTCAGTGGGAGAACACTTAGGTTTCTCAGTTCCTCAGAAAAAAATAGTACGAGCTGTTAAAACTGGAATTCACAGGAGTTGCACCCATCCCCCCAAGTGCTGTGTCAGCACTGGAGGATGTATTTGTCACAGCTTGTGGTCGAGGGTGTAACTAGACAATGTGTACTTAAATTAGTAAATTTTTTTTCTGAGCATCTCTTGGAAACTTTATCCAATCAAAAATCACAAAAATGTCTCCTTCCTATCTGTCAATCTGTGGGTAGCATTTTCAGGATTGAGTACATTTTTAAAATGATAGGTGAGTGGTTGGGGCAGCAACATTAGGTAAGAGCACAAAATGTGGGCTTCTGTCTATACCCCTGACGGTAGTTTTCCTAACAGCCAGGCTGCTGCATGTGAGAAAGTTGATGAATGTACAAAGTTCCTCAGTCTTTCAAGTTTTTATACACTCAACCCAGACTTGACTTAGCAGCTATAACTTTAGTTAATCCAACTGCTGCCAAAACATTTTAATTTTTGTTTATGCCTCTGCAACTTTAATTTTTAGAATTTTGAATGGTCAGGCTCATATGTTAAAGGTTATTCTGACTAATTGTAAAAGTGTGAAGAATGTTTTATCTACATTTCCTTCATGTGAGGAAAACTCTGCTTTGTATGGCTTAGTTTCGTCCAATTCCTAGTTCACTACTCATTGTTTAAAGTATATACCTGACTCTGTAGGTACTGCATCCAGGGCTGTTGCCACTAGTACTGTTTTAGGCGACTTGCTTGGCTGCATTCTCAGAGCCTCCCAGAAGACGTAAAAACTAAATAAAATTTAAATTATCCTTTAAATAGATTTAGTTTTTGAACCTTCTGCTACAAAGGTGATCAAAAATGGGATGAGAAAGGTGAGCTGATTCAGGAAATCTCTTATTTTCAGCCCTCCTTCTCTAAATTTCCAAGAGATATTTTGCTCCTCCTTCCAGTTTTGGCAAGCAACAAAAATTCTCAACAGAAAGCTGATATACAGACATTTAAAAAGCAATGGCAGGGAGGCTCCGTAAACAAAGCAGGAACCCCTCAGAGCAAAAGACAATAATAAGGCAGAATGATTATGTACTAAACTTTGTCCCATACCGAAAGTCTGAGTCTCCATTTCATTCAGACAGATGGTTGTGAGACTGATTCAACAAAGTTACAAGTGGAAGTGGAAAGAAACTTCTCCCTTCTAGAGAATTATTCCACATCCACCAGACCAAACTTTTGTTTCCTCCTTTCCTACAATGCATGCTTTCTCGGGGGTTTTTAGAAGCAGTTCCTCCCTATCAGTTGAGAAAATGATTTTATTCAGTAATGTTTTTAGTGCCAGAGAAAGAAAATTTCTGAAGTCCAGGTCTGGATCTTTCCTAAACCAGTGTGTGATAGTGCCCAAATTCAAAATGCTTTTTTTTCACAACTTATTACTCCTACTTTCTCATTTCAGTTTCTTGACAAAATTAGACTTAAAAGATATTTATCACACTCTTATTCATCCCGATTTCAGGTGTTCCTTAAGGTTGTGTGTCCAGATGTCATAATCCATTCTTCCTTACCCTTTGGAATGTACACTGCTCAAAAAGTGTTCACAGTGTCTAGCTCCTGTCATAGCCCATTGCAGACTACAATTTATCCACATGTTTTTATATCTAGATGACTTGCTCTTGTTTACAGAATCTTTTTCAGTTCCAGGAATCTCTCACTTGGGTGAGAGATCTACACAAGCTGGGGTTCCAAGAGAGCATTAAAATCTTTATTCCAATCCCACAGGATTGTGTCCCTAGGCTTCCTACTAGAAGTCTCACTACGAAGATCTTTTATTCCACAGGAAAAATAAATCTATATTTAGATCTATTACAAGGGTTTTCCACTCAGATTTTGCTCATAGCGAGGGTATAACTCAGGATTCTGGGTCTCATGGCATCTGTAATTGTCATTATGTTGTTCAAAGATTGAGAAAGGTGCAGTGGTGTCTGAAGTCTCTCTGCATCCAGCACCAACACCCATTATCTTTTCTGATTTCAGTTCTGGAATTTGTGAGAAGAAGAATCACTTGGTGGAGATATCAGTTTCTCTACATCCAGGTCTCCCTTTCTCCCCTTCTGCTCTAAATCAGTCATCACAGACACCTCTGACTTTGCTTGGAGAGCAGTGTCAAGGTGGGATAAAAGTGCAAGGTATCTAGAATAGCAAAGACCAGCCCAAGCACATAAAAATAAAAGAGGTGCTTGCCCTTGTCAGAGGCATTAAATTCACTGAATCACCTTTGGTCCCTAGGAGCATTTCAGGTTATGGACAATACCATAGTGATGTGGTACATATACAAGCAAGGGGAAGCCAGGTCTTCTCTATGCAGATTAACCATGTTAGCATGGGGATGTAGCTTTACAACAAAATGTCATTCTTTGGGCTCCCTGCATACATTCAAAGCAAAATTGTGTGGCAGACAAAGATGTGCAGGACAAAGGGCAGACCCTCATGAGTGGAAACAAGATGAGCAGGCCTTCCCAACAGGTGTATCAAATCTTGGAGTTCCTTAAGTAGACCGTTTTGCCTCTTAGCTGAACACTCAGCTGGCAAAATTCTGCTCCATGACTCCATGCAAGAACTGGAAGATAGATGCATTTCTTTTTTTTTAGACAGGAATGTTCCTGTATGCTTTTCCACCGATATTCAGGTTATTCTAAGGATTTAGAAGGAATCCCCCAAGATCATTATGGTGACTCCCTTTTGACCCAAGCAGCAATGGTTCCCCCTTCTTTTGGAGATAATCAGAGGTAATTACCTCAAGCCTTCTCTCAGGCTGGATGTACTCACACAAGAACAGGAGTGTTTGATATATCCTGACCCCAAGCAACTTCAGCAGACTGTGTGGATGATGGGGTATTAATGCGTTTTAGGCATCTGTTTACTGAGGACGTGCAGCAGGTTCAAATGGTGTAAGAAAGCCTGCCACTAGAAAGTCATTTATTAGCAAATGGAAAAGGTTTTCTAGTTGGTGCCAGCAATGTAACCAGCACTCTTGCAGGCCTAGTGTTTATCTGTTTTTACAATGTTTATGTGAATTACTTTCCTCTGATCTTTCTTGCTCCTCCAGCAGGGTTCATTTGTCAGCTTCCCCTCTTTCAGTGCATTTTAATGTGAAAATGTTTTTGAAAGGGGTACTGTATAAGAGATCCCCAGGAAAACCAGTGGCTCCTCCTTGTGATCTTAATTTTGTGTTAATGTAGCTAACACTTGCTCCATTTGAACTGGTTCATCTGGCTGGCTTAAGGTTCTTAACATGAAACACATTTTTATTGATTGCTTTGACCTCTGCTAGAAGAGTATCTGACATGCAAGCTGTTGGTGGGGTTCTTATTTTCCACAGAGACAGGGATGTTCTTCATCTCACATTGCTGCAGTCCTTACACTTGGGTAGTCCGCTGTCCTCGGTCGGCCCGAATATCAAAGTATAAGGCTGACGTCGGTCAAGGCGCATTTGACTGACATCAGGACGTCAGGGTACAAATGCGCATGACCGACGTCATATCCTCAGTCTTTTTTGCCGCATGGTCCGATGCAGAAGCAGCGTTGCAAGTGCCGGTTGGCGTTCTGAAATTGTTCGATTTCGGAGTTTCAGACCGAGTCAAAGTTGGCTAAGTACCCCGTTGGGGAATATTTTAGTTTTTTCTTGCCTCAGTGGTTTACCGGATGTCAGAAAAAGTGAATAATTGTATTTCTTGTGGGAAACAGATACCGCATAGAGACTATCATACTTTGTGTATTCCTTGTTTAGGGCCTGAGTACGACGTTGTTGGGTGTCGCTCTTGTGCTAGATTCAATAAGCGCACTATAAAGAGAAGATTAGATTGTGCCAGGTTAGTCTTTGGGAAGCGGTGCAATTATAAAATGCCGTCGGATGCTCCGACACCCGCTTCTCCGAAGAAGCGCAAGGACAAAGCAGTTAAACCTAGGCTAGAGGAACCGTCCGTCCCGGACGCCGGTTCTTTAGAGGTGTCGGTGGAGCCGGTGGTTCCACCGGAGGTTTCTTTGGGATCCCAGGGAGACACTTTGTTATTGCAGGATGTGGCCTCTCAGGAGGCAGGTCAGGCTGATGGGGCTTCTCAGGTTACTATACTCCCCTCCCTGCCTAGGGTGGTTAGGCCCTCTCCTTCTGTTTCCAAGGCTTCTCCCAGGGGCAGGCCAGGTTTAGCTTCAGTTGGTGTTACACCTAGTTCTTCAGGAACTGTGCCCAAGAAGCATATGCTTAAAATGGCAGAAGATTTGATTTCTTTGATTAGGGGTTCTTTGCCCCCTCCTGATAAGAGACCTAGGGTGGAGCCTGAGCTAGGGAGTTTTGAGCAGGCTTCGGATGTTTCAGAGTCTTCGGCTGAAGACTTGCAGGAGTACTCTCCTTATTCTGATTCTGATGTGGATGATTCTACTCCTTCTGCTTCTCCTCCTGAGGATTTTTCTTTTTCAGAAACTCTTCATTCCATGAGGGAGCATTTTAAGTGGGAAGGTCAGGACTTCTCTGATTCCAGGAAAAGGCTTAGGAATTTTTTTTACCCCAGCATAGGCCTTTGGCTATACCTCCTGTTTTGGATGTAGTGGAAGACGTTTTTACAGAGGCTTCTCTTAATCCTGATTCTTTGCCTCCTGCTCCTGTTAAACCGGATAGGTATTACAGGGTGCCTGAAGCCCATAAGTATCTTTTTAAGAGTCCTAGGGCAGACCCAGAAACTGTTAGCCAGGGGCCTAAAGGTGTTAAGGCTTCTGTTGTCAAGAATCCGGTTCCTGCAGATAAAGAGGCCAGGGCCTTGGATAGATGGGGAAAGAAAGTTTATACTTCTTCCACTTTAGCTATGAGGGCTTTGAATTGCCAGTTTCACATGTTGAAATACCAAAACTATCTCCTTTCACAATTGAAGTCTAAGGTTGATGCTCTGGCAGAAGGTATTGATTGTAAAGAGTTGCAAGATTTAGTACATGTTTCTGAACAGGTGGGTAAGCATTCTTTGCAATGTGGTTTTGATGCTGTACAGGCCTCGTCTAGGGTGGCTGCCACTGGGTCAGTTCTTCGCAGGCACGCCTGGCTGAGGGATCAAAATTTATCTGACCATGTTAAAACAAGGATTTTAGATGCTCCTTTACAATCTGATGTGTTGTTTGGTTCTCCTGTTGAGGCAGTTTTAAAGAAAATGGAAGACAAGGCTAAGTCTATGCAGACTGTTAAAGATTTTGCAGGTTCAGCCTCCAAAGTTTAGTAGAAATTGGCCTACTAAGGGGTGGACGTATCCTTCTTATGATTCCCAGTCTAGGGGTAGATCTAGGCGTGGTAGGGGCAGAGCTCAGGGCTCTTTCAGGCCTAGAACAGGGAGTTCTCCTGCACAGTCTTCGGTGAGGGCAGGGGTCAGTCCTTTCGTAAACAGACCCAATGACCTACCTTTTCAGCTGCCAGAGCCTTCTCGTCTGGCAGCACCTTTGGGAGGAAGGTTGGCACTTTTCAAAGAAAATTGGAGTTTAATTACCCAAGACAGATGGGTATTGGATATCATACACCACGGTTACAGGTTTTATTTCCATACCTTGCCTCCTTTCAAAGGTATGCCAGACGTTCCTCCTCAACAAAGAATAGAGGCTCACAAGCAAATTTCTCTGTTACTCCAAATAGGGGCCATACAGCCGGTTCCTATGCCAGAAGTGGGCCTAGGATTTTATTCTCGCCTGTTCCTAGTACCAAAGAAGGGGAACACGTGGAGACCAATTTTGGATTTATCTATCCTCAACACTTATCTGGACATTCCCAAGTTCAAAATGTTGACGTTACAGCAGCTTTTACCTCTGCTGGGCAAAGATCATTGGATGGTAACTTTGGATCTCAAGGAGGCTTACCTTCATGTTCCTATCAGACTGAGTTGCAGGAAGTATCTGTGTTTTCGAGCTGGGACTTCTCACTATCAGTTCTCTGCATTGCCCTTTGGCTTATCTACTGCGCCCAGAGTGTTCACGAAAGTTCTGGCTCCAGTGATAGCTTTCTTCAGGCTAAAAGGAATACAGATCTATCCTTATTTGGACGACTGCCTGATTCTGGCTCAAGGAAGGGACGAGCTTCTTCATCATTTGGAATATGTGATAGCAGTGCTAAGATGCCTGGGGTATTCTGTGAACGAAATAAAGACCAGTCTAGTACCCTCTCAGGACATGTGCTTTCTGGGTGTAAGACTGAATACAGCATCCCAGATGGCCTTTTTGACCCCGGACAAACAAAAGAATCTTTCCCTTTACTTCCATCAACTATCTCATCAGTCCGGGCTGACTGCAAGGACAGTCCTTCAAGCCTTAGGGTTCATGGCATCTTGTATTCTGGTGCTTCCCAATGCCAAACTGCATATGAGGAAGCTACAATGGTATCTCAAAATGTATGGACACAGCACTGCCAGGATCTGGACACTGTCATTCAAATAATACCTTGCATTCAAAAGGAATTTTTGTGGTGGGCTCAGGAATGTCACCTAAACAAGGGACTCTGTGACCCGGCCAGAGGCGAGTCAGATTTTAACGACAGATGCCTCAGACAAAGCTTGGGAGCTCATCTAAATGGAAAGTGGATACAAGACAAGTGGCCTGCCAGACTACAACATCTACATATCAACTTGAAGGAGATGTTAGCAGTCCAGTTTGCATTAATAGCTTTCAAGGATTTACTTCTTCCAGGGCAGGTGTTGATTCTAACAGACAACACAACTGTCATGTGGTACATCAACAAGCAAGGGGAACACATTCTTATCCTCTATGCAGGCAAGCAATGATTCTGTGGGAGACTGCTCTCAGTTTACAGCTCAATCTTCAGGCAAGGTTTCTGCCGGAGCACAGAACTCCTTAGCAGATGTGTTGAGCAGACAAATTATGGATCCCCACAGTGGAAATTGGATCCTCATGTATTTCAGAAATTGACAGTGTCATGGGGAAGTCCAGACATTGATCTGTTCGCTTCTCCACTAAACCACCAGCTGCCAAAGTTTTGCACAAAAGGTTTCATCCCACAGCTTGGAAAGTGGATGCTCTTTCCTTCAATTGGAGCAATCTTCATGTGTATGCCTTTCCGCCTCTGCCTCTCCTCCCAAAGGTACTACTAAAGGCCAGACAAGACAAGCCAAGGATGATTTTGATAGCTCCAGATTGGCCTCGACAGCATTGGTACCCATTACTGAGAAGCCTGGTACGGAAGCCTCCATGGCCTTTGCCTTGATTCCACACCTGTTGTCTCAGGAGGACAGTCATTTGCTCAATGTCAAGCTTCACTCTCTGCACCTAACAGCCTGGCATATTCTGTTTTGAACCATAGCAGGCCTCCACTTCCACAGCAAGTTTTGAATGTTATTTTGGAAGCTAGAAGGCCTAGTACAAGGAAAGTGTACGCAGATAAATGGAAGAGATTTTTATTTTGGAGTGCAGCAAAAGATTTTGATGTTTCTGAGCCTAATTTAAGTGTGGCTCTTCAATATCTTACTGAGTTACTGGACAAAGGTTTGTCCTTCTCTTCTATTAAGGTTCATGCTGCAGCAATTTCGGCTCACTATGATTGTGACCCACCATTGTTTTCTCATCCTTTGTTCAAGCAATTTCTTAGAGGGGCAAAGAATATAAGACCCCCACGAAGAGCTCCTACTCCTGCTTGGGATCTCAATTTTGTGTTGGAGAAACTCACTCTACAACCTTTTGAGCCTGCAGCTACTACTGAATTAAAGTTTTTATCATGGAAGACTGCTTTTTTGTTGGCTATTACCTCTGCAAGAAGGGTTTCTGAGTTGCAGGCCCTTATGGCGGTTGAGCCTTTCTTAATTTTCCATAAGGATAGGGTATCTTTACGTACTAATCCTTCCTTTATGCCTAAAGTGGTTTCTAGTGTGGCTTTAAACCAAACTATTCATTTGCCTACTTTTTATGCAAATCCCCAAAATAAAGGGGAAAAGATTTTGCACACCTTAGATGTACACAGGCAGCTGCGATATTATTTGGACAGAACTAAAGGGTTCAGGCAGTCTCAGCAGTTATTTGTTTCTTTTGCTTTGAGTTCTCAGGGCAAGCCTGTGTCAAAACAAACTATTTCTAAGTGGATTGGGTTTTGCATTGCTTTTTGTTATTCCCATCATGGCAAGGAGATTCCAGCTGGGATTAGGCCTCATTCCACTAGGGCTACTGCCACTTCAACAGCTTTTTTGAGGGGGGTGGCAACTAAGGATATTTTGGAGGCAGCTACTTGGAGTTCAGTGCATACTTTCTCTAGGCATTATCACCTACCACTTTACTCTAAATCCAGGGCTGGTTTTGCCACTGCTGTTTTGCAGGGCATTTTGGCAGCTCCTGCTTCCTTATAGTTTGGCCATCCTCCCTTACCTCTGCTTTGGGATTCTACCCAAGTGTAAGGACTGCAGCAATGTGAGATGAAGAACATAGTACAGTTTTGTACCTACCATAAATGTAGATGTTCAAGATCCACATTGCTGCAGTCCAATTTACCCTCCCTCCTTCCCTCTGTAGTTAGAGGCGGTTGTGTGGGTTGGGTTGTCAATATGAGGTATATTGTATATATTGTATATATTGTACATATTTTTAGTGCTAGGATGGTTGGTTGTTTGTTTGCTGTCTTTTGGTTTTGACCTTTATTTTTAGGGTCTTCTGACATCTGGGGCAAGAAAAGACTGAGGATATGACGTCGGTCATGCGCATTTGTACCCTGACGTCCTGATGTCAGTCAAATGCGCCTTGACCGACGTCAGCCTTATACTTTGATATTCGGGCCGACCGAGGACAGCGGACTACCCAAGTGTAAGGACTGCAGCAATGTGGATCTTCGAACATCTACATTTATGGTAGGTACAAAACTGTACTTTTCTTTGACAACTAATCCTTTTTTTATGCCTAAAATTGGTATCAGATTTTACATTAAGCAAACTATCCCTCTCTGTGTGACCTTCCTTGAAACCAAAAATGTTCAAGAAAGCACACTTTATACTTGAATGTACACAGACATCTTTGGTGCTATCTTTCAGAACTTTGATCAGTTCATTTCTTGTGAAGGTAAGGACAACCTTTGTCAAGTGTACTGTTTCCAAATAGCTGTCTCTGGCTATTACCTTCCATTATTCTCACCACAGCAAAACTGTTCCAGGGAGGGTCAAGGCACAGTCTATCTGGGTCTTGGCTTCATCTGTGACTTTTTGGAAATGGTTGAATTCTAGAAGCAGCAAATTGGTCCTCTGCAATTTTACAAAGCGCTACAAGCTATATTCCTCCTCCTTGTCTAGGCCAGGCTTTGCTACAATCATTCTCCAAAGGCTTCTGGACCTTTCCCCTTCCATCTCCCAGATTTTCTAAGCTATGGCAATATACCCATGTAACTTAGTCTACTGCAGCAGTGAGCAATATGATGAACATAGTTAAGTTGTGTAAGCAAACTCAACATAACAGTTGATGTTCAAATGATCACTATGGCATTAGCATCTCCCTCCCTCCACCTCTCTTGCTTTTTGGTGTGCTTTTATACCAGGATGTGAATACTTTTGTTCATAGCATTGTCCCCTCGAGGCTTAGTCTCCCTCTCTCCATTGACACAAAGCTTTGAAGGGCTTGGCCCCCAAACCTGTGTTTGTCATCTCAGCTTTAAGACGTCTAATGGTTTGTGTGGAAGGTGCTCTGAAGCTTTGGAAATTGGCTGTTATACCATTAGCAGGATATAACCCATATAGCTTGGGCTACTGTAGCAGTAATCATTCAGACATCTGTTTTGTGGCGAATTTACTTAACTATTTTATGGTTAGTTCCCATTACACCTGTATTTTATGCTAACAGCTCCTTTCAGTTGTTCTGTTAGCTGTGCAGCATCTCTTTATAACACCTCTGGTACTAAAGAAATACCAAATGTAAGTCTTAAGGAAGCTTTGCCTGTCTAATGGTGTGTGTAATGTTTATTGTGTAGAGATTTGTTCATCTAGCTTTATTTGCCAGAAACCCCGGTCGGCATTTTTAGTGAAAGGAAATTTGCATTTGACATTCTTTCAAACTACTTCTTTAACTGTAAATGGGAGAATTGTTCTCTTTTAATCAGTTTGTTCAAATGTGCAGATCGATACAAATGTAAATCTCATCTTTCTTTACAACAGTAACCATACTGCTCACCCAGTCTTTTGGCTGTGACACCTTCTCAGTTATACCTGAACCTTCTATTTACTTTAATTACTGTTCTACTTTACTCTGTAGATCTGTTGGTACTTTTCCTTAGACAGGAATGTTCCTGTATGCTTTTCTGCTTCAGTGATCACTGTCCCATAACTTTCTCAGTACATAGTCTAACGTTAAAGTATAAACCTAAAATCACTTTCAGAACCAAAACCATTTGAAATATCACTGTTTAAAGAAACACCTTGCCACCTTTGATTGGTCTCACTCATTTGCCATGGAAAACCTCAGTGAAGCAGCTTACAGCCTTGCCAGTACCCTACTGCACTTGCAAAACAAATTCTTTCTGTTAGTATAAGTGCTACTTCTACCTCATAAACATGACTTGGTACCTAACGAACTCAAAACCCCCCTCAAACTACATGATGAAGCATAACACAATTGTAAATGCAACCCCTTCATAGATTCCAGAGCCAAGTATACCTCACTACCCAACCTAGCCAAGTAGTCTATCTGCACACACAAAAACAGCCACTACCAAATCAAACAAGTCTCGCGTTTAGCAAAGCGTGAAAGATTCTGGAGAGAATTCTTGTTGGTCAAAAAATGCAACACAGCTCGTCCCTTGAATCCCTCTAACACCACCACATACAATGAGTTCAGCAACCTGCCACACATCAAAAATAACAAACCTATCACCTTCACAACCACCCCTTCCCCCTTTACATTCCACTTCAAAAATGTTAGAACCAAGGAGACTGAAACACAAATGGACCAAATACAAGTAGATACTCTGCCAGACTCAGATAACCTAGCCCCTTGGTTCATTCTCCCTTGTAAGGACTTCATCTCCCACCCTCTCACTCACATATGAAATTATTCCTTAACTAATAAGATTATGCTTCAGATATGGGAAATAACAGTAGTCAGTCCTATTCCAGAACTACCCAAGCCATTTACTCCTTCTCAATTCTGTCCTATCTCAGTACTTCCCCTTTGCGTAAAATTCAAGAAAAAAATATCTACAACCAAATTACTGCTTATGTACATCAGTACCACCTTCTGTCTTGGAAACCACATGGATTCTGGTCTGGACGCAGCACCATAACAGCTTTCTACTCCGTCACAGATGACATCCTTTCCAATATAGACAAAGGTAACCTGACAGGAGCAGTCTTTATTGACTTCACAAAAGCCATTGCTGTAATTGACCATAACTTACTATTTGACAAATTAACTGAAGTAGCCATTAGTGATGATGCAAAACCTTGGTTTATAGACTTCCTCAGCAGTAGATACTTCAAGGTGAAAGTAGTTCACATCCACCTCTAAAAAAATTCTCTTATGAATGGACACCCCCCAGGTTCCACTTTAATACCTCTGCTATTTTCCATATTTATCAACAAACTTCAATCTGATCATTCTCGGATACCTCTGATTCTTTATGCAGATGATGCCATTATCTATGGGTCAAACAAACCTCTATGACTCGCATATTCTCAACCATTGGCTAATAGGCCAGAAACCTATTCTTAATCCCTCAAAACCAACAGCAATGCTATTTGGATACAACCAAAAATAGCCACAGCACTCTGCTTCCTTAATATTAAAGATATTAATAATGCTACCGTAGAAATGACCACATCCTTCAAATACCTTGGCATTTGGCTAGACCAGTCTGTTGACTTGAACAACACATTCAAAACACATGCAAAAAGATCAGCACACTACTGTTTGGGGTCAACAAGCTACCACGTCTTCTGTCCAAGCCAGCCTAAGCTGCCATAGGCAAAGAAATATTTTTATCTCAACTTGAACATGGACTACCCATTATAGCTGCGTCCTTCGTGTCACCACCTTAGAGACCATTCCAAGTACAACATACTGGTTCATTATTAACTCCCCCTATAGTGACCACCACCACGGCCTCTCACCAAAGCTAGATGACTCCCAGTACATTTGAGAGCCAACATCCTATGAGGATCACTAATTCACAAAACCCATTCTCCTGAGACATCGTCCTGTTTCACTCATAAACTTTTCACAGAAACTCCCAAACATAATCTCGAGTTTCTCTCAATCTCAGCCCACCTCACTTACTCCAAAAAGTAAACATTAATGCACTGACAGTGCATTCTCCATCCTAGCACCTAAACTATGGGACTCAGGTCAGGTCACATGAGCACTGTACTTCTCTTACACACCCATTTATCCCTGTTTCACCAATGTTCTTCGTGTTTCACTGTTGTAGTCATTACATTTGGGTAATTTGCTGGCAGGTTGCCCTCAGTCGGCTTGAATAACAAAGTCTTGGGTCCTGTGTCGTTGCTGTCTCCTCTTCCATGAAGTCAGGTCGTCAGGGGTATAAAACATGCAGCCGACGCCATTTTATTCAGTCTTTCTTGCCCGAAGCAGAAGCAGTTCGCAAGTGCCAGTCGGCCGACTCTTGAAATTTTCACATTCGAGTTTCAGAACCGAAGTCTTCAACTAAAGCTAAGTACCCCGTTGAGGAAACATTTTTTTTTGCTCCTTACCAATGTCAGTAAAAGGTAATAATTGCATTACTTGTGGGAAGCAAATACCTCATAAGGATTTTCATTTGTACTGTATTCCTTGCCTAGGCCCAGATCATAACGTGCCTTGCTCTCGGTTTTGTGCTAGATTTAACCAATGCACTATTAAGCGTCTGTATATTTTTGCTTCAAAATATTTTGTATCCAGATTTAATTACCGTGAAATGTCATCGGTTAGCAATCCAACTACCCGAGTTCACAAAAAATGCAAAGAAAAAGAAACAGACCGTCAAAGTCCAAAACCGATGACAAAGCTTCTCCTAAGCCAGTCGCAGGTTCGCCGGCACTCAGTGAGGTGCTTTCGCAGCCCCCGATACCCGCTACTTTTGAGTCGCAGGCCTCTACTGAGACCCATGCGGAGTCCGGTATGCCGCGAGATTCTCAGAGTATTGAACCCGCGGATGTCTCTCCCTTGGATGGGTCTGGAGCTGCTGAGCAAGCACCGGTTTCTGAGGGTGTTTTCAGGCCTCAACATTTTTATATAAAACCGACGCCAGCTTCAAAAACAAGACCAAAAACCATCTTCTAAGTCTAAAAAACTGACGCATGAGCCACGTGCTCAGGCCCCTATGCCTAAAAAAACAGATGATCAAAATGGCTGAGGACTTAATTACCTTGATCAGGGGTTCCCAACCCCCCCCCCCCCCCTGCTAAGAGGCCTAGGCAAGACACTGATTATGAATCTTCAGATCAGGTTTCCATTTCTTCTGATTCCTCTTCTGATCAGGAATTTTCTATTCCACCCTATGAGGATTCAGATGCAGAAGAATCCATCCCATCTACATCTCCTCCTGAGGATTATTCTTTTGGAGAAACCTTGCATACTTTAAAGGAACATTTTCATTGGGAGAGTCAGGATTTCTCAGAATCATAGGTTCTTAGGTTGGTACTAGGCTATCAGCCCTAGGACCTATACAAGCCTAGCCATAACAGTTCCCTGGCTATTTCTTCCCACACTATTTACTTCCCTGGACCCCTGTCTAACAGGGCGACGGACGTGATCCCCGGGGTGAATTTCCTTTCTCCCATCCAATCGTCAAGGTTCCTTTTGAACAGAGCCAAAGAGGCTTAGGGATTTCCTTCTTCCTCAGCATAGGCCTTTGGCAATACCTCCTGTATTAGACATTGTTGATGATCTGTTTTTGGAATCGAGCATGGCTCCTGATTCCCTACCCTCCGGCACCTAGTAAGCCGGACAGATATTACAGGGTTCCTGACTCCCACAAATTCCTATTCAAAAATCCTGCCCCCTCACAGGGTCCCAAAGGTGTAAAGGCCTCTACAGCCAAAAATCCTGCCCCCTCTGAGAGATTCCAGGGCACTGGATAGATGGGGAAAGAAGGTTTATATGTCTGCAACCTTGGCAATTAGGGCCTTAAACTGCCAGTTTCATATGCTTAACTATCAACAGCATGTTATGGGCTTACTGAAACAGAAAATTATGTTGATTTCTGATTGTGTGGAAAATAAAGAATTACAGGAATTATTGCATGCAGCAGAACAGGTTGGAAAGCATACTTTGCAATGTGGTTTTGATTCTTTGGAGGCAGTTACTGGATCTGTGATTAGAAGACATTCCTGGCTCAAGCAGCAAAATCTGCCTGATCATGTTAAAGCTAAATTGTTGGATGCCCCTTTACAGCATGATACTCTGTTTGGTAATAAGTCAGAAGAGGTGTTAAAGAAAATGGAAGATAAAGCTAAATCTATGCAAACTGTAAAAGATTTCTTATAAGTGCAGCCACCTAGGTTCAGTAGGCACTGGCCTATAAAAAATTGGTCCTTTCCTGTGTCCAGCAAAGCTTCTCAAGGCAAATCCAGGCGCTCAAAAGGCTCTAGATACCAATCACAGGGTTCTTACAGGTCAAAGCAATGAGGTGCCTCCACCTCCAAATCTGGAGGAAACAAAGCACAACCCTGCAGTAAGCAGTCTCAATGACTTCCCTCTACCTTCACCAAGCACTTATCTTTTGGCAGCTCCCTTGGGGGGAAAATTAGCACTTCATGCTCAAAATTGGCAGTTAATTACACAGGACGTGAGTATTAAACATAGTATCCCAGTGGTCCAGATTTCATTTCCATACTTTGCCAATTCCAAATGGTTGGCCAGATCTGCCACAAAATCAATGTGCAGAGGCTCAGAAACAAGTTATGTCCTTCATGGATATGGAGGCTATTCAACCAGTACCAGAACAGAAAAAAGGACAAGGTTTTTGTTCAAGACTTTTCCTGGTACCCAGAAGAAACAATGCCTGGCGTCCAATACTGGACTTATCGATTTTGAACACGTTCCTGGACATTCCAAAATTCAAAATGCTGACTTAGATACTGCCTATGCTGGGCAGGAACGCTTGGTTAGTGACTCTAGATTTAAAAGAGGCATACCTGCATATCCCAGTAAGGGAGTCGTGCAGAAGATACCTCCGCTTCAAGGCAGGTTTTTTGCATTAACAATTCTCTGCACTGCCCTTTGGCTTATCTACTGTGCCCAGGGCCTTTACAAAGTGCCTGGCACCAGTAATTGCATTTTCCAGACAAAGAAGCATACAAATTTATCCTTACCTGGACGACTGTCTCATTCAAGCAGAGAACAAGGACATTCTTCTTCAACATCTGGCATTTGTAAAAAGGCTTCTAACATGCCTAGGGTACACAATAAACAAAAAGAAATCCCAACTGGTACCCTCTCAAATAATTACATTCCTGGGTGCAAGCTTGAATACAACTGCCCAGATGGCTTACCTTACGCCAGACAAACAAAGGCAACTGACAACATACTTCAAACAAATGGCAACAAAAACCCAGTTATCTGCAAGACAAACTGCAGAGTTTGGGGTTCATGGCATCCTGCATTCTACTAATTCCATATGCAAGACTGCATATGAGGAAACTTCAATGGTACCTGTGTTGTCCATTACCTTACTTGTATATAAGGAAGTTTCTTTGCTCACCATTGGGAGTGGGGGAGCCTTGAGCAGCCTACCTGTCCCTGTAGGAAGTGACCTCAGCACAAGAAGCTGTAGTAATTGGTTGTTTTGGACCATTTCTAGCTCTTTTGTAGTTCCCAGTTTAAAATCCGCCTCTGGGCGGTTTTTTCTGGCTATACTGCTCAGACAAGCTGCTCGTGGTCCTAGCTACAGAGAACTCAGAAAAGCGACTACTTTCTGGATTTAAGTATCTTTGCTTTTTTTTCACTTGGAATAGCTTCTGTAGCTTACCCTGAACTAGCTTGAACTGTTTTTTTAACTGTTTGCTGCATTATTTTAAAATCTGCACTTAAAGTTACTTTTTAGTCGAATTTGATCGAAAGTTTGTTTGTTTGTTTGTTTAATTTAACTGTTGAGGCTGCCCACTAAAGTGTGCTAGCCTGTGTAACTGATTTATCACTGTTTCTGCATTTTGTGTGTGTTTCTATCAAAAAAAACAAAAAAATAATCCTTGTTTTCCCGCCTCTCCTCGACTAGTTTAGACCAGTTTACAGGCATTGCTGTATTCTGGGCTGTGGTGTAGTTCCTGTGTTGTCCATTACCTTACTTGGATAGAAGGAAGTTTCTTTGCTCTCAAGTGGGAGTGGGGAGCCTTGAGCAGCCTACCTGTCCCTGTAGGAAGTGACCTCAGCACAAGAAGCTGTAGTAATTGGTTGTTTTGGACCATTTCTAGCTCTTTTGTAGTTCCCTGTTTAAAATCTGCGTTTGCACAGTTTTGCGCATAGCGCAGCGCCGGTTAAACTTCTTCTGGCTCCGCCAAGTCTGCTCTTCAAATTTTCCCTTAAGGAAGTTCTACTCTTAGTATAATCAGACTACTCACTATATTATAAGCCTAGCACTTGTTCTCAATACTTCTCTACTAAGTAAACACTCTCGTACTAAGTAAAGCACTACATCTACCTACCACCCCTGTGAATATCCACTTCCCTTAAAGGTACAGCACTCCCTTATACTGTTCTAGCATGTCGAGTGGTAGATTACTGGTGTCCTGTCCAGTTGAGCTGGTCAATCTGGGTATCTTGAGACAATGCTACAATTGTCTCATTTACACAGACAACCCTCTCCTCCTCCCAACAAACACAAATACATGTGAGAGATGCAACTATATAGCCAAACCGGAGGCTGAACTCTCTCAACTCAGGGCTGGCATGACCAGACAGGAGGAGATGGTAACCACACACACAACAATCCCAGTCCCACATAGACCTACCACAACTACAAACCAAACACATAAAAACACAAAGACATACTTGGAGGCTCTAATAAAAAAACTTACCAAAACAACAGAGGCTTCCAAAGCAGACATCCAAAAATCCACCACCTCAAAACAAAACACACGCAACACATACTTCAATAAATCAGTGTGTCAACCAATCACAGCCCTTAAGGCCAAACACCATGCCTGATACACTAGTAATAGGTGACTCTATAGTCAGACACACTGATGTCCCGCTGACCAGGCTGAACAAGGAGAGGGTGACTGTGAGCTGTCTATCGGGAGCTAGGATCCGCCACATAACACACGCACTCAAGTCACTCCAAAGCAAGTACAAATATGACTCCGTCATTGTCCATGCTGGCGTGAATGACCTGAGACATACCTCCCTGGACTACAAGAAAAGAGACATAGAGGAGCTCTCCGATTATGTAGCCCAGGCTGGTATGACCGTGACCCTGAGCAGCATCTTGCCCTCACCAAGAATGATACCACAATACAAAGACAAGGTGATCAGCTTTAATAATTGGCTCAAGTACTGGTGTCATTCTAAGGGGATCCAATGTCTGTCTGCCTGGGATGACATGTTGGACAAGCCACGCTGCTTCGCAAGGTATGGCTTACACCTGTCACCACTGGGCTTCCGGATATTGGCTAAGGCTCTTACCACCCCCATAGTGCCTTTTTTAGGCAAGGCTCAAAAGACAAACCCACCTCCTTAGAAAACAAAAATGGAAAAAAACTAAGGGTAATGCTGCTCAACGCCAGAAGTCTAAATCTCAAGATGCAGGCACTCGATGCACTCCTCAGCATGGAGAACATCGACGTCTGTGCAGTAACTGAAACCTGGTTCAAGGCTCCTGAGAGCACCCCAGCACTACCAGGCTATACCTCAGATCATGCTTTTCGCCCAAAACCGGGCCGAACCACAAAGGGAGGGGGAGTGTCCATATTCATCAAGGACACCCACACCTCCAGGTTAGTAGCAACACATGAAGCATCAGAGACCATACAGGTGCAACTAACCATAAGCAAAACTACTATACAACTGGTTGCATGTTACAGACCACCCTCCCAATCTCAGGAACCCCACTCAGCCTTCCTGAAGACATTGGAGGATATGAATGTATCACAAAATACCATCATACTGGGAGACTTCAACTACCCAAACATAGATTGGGTACATTATTCTAGCCCTAATACCCTAGCCCAAAGGTTCCTGGAATTCATAAATTCAAATGCACTGGAACAACTAGTCACCTCTCCCACTAGGGGAGATAATATACTAGACCTGATCATCACAAACATGGGGACAAAATGCTCCACACCGGAAGTATACCCCTCACTAGTGAGATCTGACCATAAACTAATCACCCTGGATATACATATCCCACCTCCACCCCAGCACAAAAGACCACAGTGAAAAACTTCTCAAAAGCAGACTTCACTCTTCTTAAGACTGAGATGGTATCCTTTAAGCCCACTGTGCCAGTGGATACCACATCCCACAATGCGAATCCTTCACAAATGCTTTATATGGACATCTCCAAGAATGCATGGATCATGCAATCCCAAATAAATCCAAGTCCCTCTCCACCAAAGGCAAGCGTCCTGTCTGGTGGACCTCAGCCATTAACAAATTGTATAACAAAAGAAGGAAGCTACTGCATGTCAGAGCAAAATCCCATGAAGGGAAGACATCTCTGATCAACATTAGCAGAAAACTATGTTCTCTCATAAAACATCCAAGGCCAACTTTGAGAGAAAAATCGCTAAGGACACTAAAGATAACCACAAAGCCTTCTTCAGCTATGTTAGAAACCTGGTGGAAACCCTCAGATATGCTCAGAGTTAGTTCACAACAACAAAAAATACACTGAACCCACAGATATTGCCAACATTCTGGCTGACAGGTTCAGTGCAAATTTCTCCCCTCCCTCACCCCCAAAAGAAGAAATACTTATCCCAGCTGAATGTAATCTCCCTGTCATCTCAGATGTCCAAGTGAGAACCGCCCTAAACAAAGCTAAAAACACAGCATCAATGGGACTTGATGGTATCCCGGGTTGCGTGTTACGTGAACTCCAAGAGGAGCTAAACCCACACATAAAAATGCTATTTAACCTTAGCCTTACTTCAGGATATGTACCTGAACACTGGCGTACAACAACAGTGGTCCCACTCCACAAAGGGGGTACCTCTACAGACCCTGGGAACTACCGCCCCATAAGCTTAACCAGCCTGGTCTGCAAAGCTATGGAAAGAATCATTATGGAACTCATAAACAGAGACATAGGGGACCTACAGACACTTGACCCCACCCAGTTCGGCTTTGTAAAGGGCAGATCCTGCCTTTTGAACCTGGTTGACTTTTTCGAAACAGTCACTAGAGCCATTGATGAGGGCAAAGCAGTTCATACAGCCTACCTGGACTTGGCTAAGGCCTTCGACACAATACCCCACTCAGGCATCATAGATAAGCTCAACAGCTTAAACGTAAACCCTTATGTCACTAGATGGGTTGCAAACTGGCTAAAGGACAGAACCCATAAAGTTAAAATCGCTGGAGCAATGTCAGACTCAAAGCCAGTCACAAGTGGTGTCCCACAGGGATCTGTCCTGGGACCCCTCTTGTTTGGCATTTATTTCTCAGATGTTAAAGCAAACATGGGAGGGTTGTGGCTGACAAAGTTTGCAGATGACTGCAAACTAGGCGCCGTAGTCGATACACCAGCGGACACATACATCCTACAAAAAGGCCTCACAGAAACGGACAACTGGTGCCGGAGTCACGGCCTTAAACTAAATGCCAAAAAATGTATAGTCATCCCCTTTGGGAAAAACAAAGTACCCACAAATTATCACATAGACAGCAACCCACTGAGTACAGAAAAAGTAATCAGAGACCTAGGGACCCAAGTCGACAGCGACTTCTCATTTGACACCCACGTTGCCAAAGTGGTTAGAAAAACATTCTACCTTGCACACTTCATCATGAAGGGATTCACATCCAGATCCAAGGATGTCATTGTACCCCTATACTCCTCCCTCATCAGACCCATGATTGAGTACAATGCCCCATTTGGTATGTACCTCACCCGGCATTTGCAACAGCTGGAGAGACCACAAAAGTACCTCACCAAGAGGATCAAGGGTCTCCAACATATGTCTTATTCTGCCAGACTAAAGAAACTTCAGCTCTATTCAGTAGCATACCGCCTGCTCAGAGGTGATCTCTGCCTGACGTACAAGGCCATGTCCAATCAGGATCTGATGGACATGCTCCACCTCAAAAAATCCAAATCCATCAAGACCACGAGAGCTAAAGACTTAAACCTCGGCACAAGTATGAATAGGACATGCTGGAGGGAAAGATTCATAACCCAGAGGCTTCCCATGCTTTGGAACAAGATCCCAGTTCGTATTAGGCAGAGCCCCTCACTGACTCTCCAAGAGAAATCTTGATGAGTGGATGGGAGATCGTAAGTTTACCCCAGGGGTCACATCTGTGTCACTGCTAGACAGGGGCACAGTAAACTAAAGGGGACCTTCATTGTGTCACTACTAGACAGAGGCACAGTATTCTAAATTTATTCTGTACATTTTTTGTACCATTTCATGGGGTGGCAAAAGCCACATCACTATGGCTAGGCTTACAAATGCCCCAGGGCAGATAGCCTAGTACTATACTATGAAACTAAAAGTTTATGGAGTCAACATTGTCACACTCTGGAAACAATGATTCCTCTCATTCCCTGCCTACAACAGGAGTTTCTTTGGTGGGCAGAGACATGTCACCAAAACAAGGGACGGTCATTCACTCTACCCTCTGCCACTCAAACCCTAACTACAGACGCATCAGTCTATGCTTGGGGGGTCCACCTGGCGTGGAGATGCATTCAGGGCATATAAAGCCCAAAACAAATGCATCTGCATATCAACCAGAAAGAGATGCTAGCTGTTCAGAATGCTCTGACAGCCTTCAAGGACTTAATTCATCCAGGGTAACTACTGATAAAGACGGACAACACCACGGTTATGTGGTACATAAACAAGCAGGGGGGTACACATTCCTACCCCCTTTGCAGACTAGCCATGGAATTGTGGAACACAGCTTTGACTTACCAAGTACATCTTCAAGCTCAATTCCTGCCAGGAAAACAAAATACTCTGGCAGACTACCTAAGCAGAAATCTTATGGACCGGCATGAGTGGAAACTGGATCTACAAATCTTCAGTATGGTAAAACAGAAAGGGGGAGTCCAGACATAGATCTATTTGCCTCTCCCCAAAATTATCAACTGGACAAATTCTGTACAAGGACTTATCACAGACAAGCATGGAAAGTGGATGCCCTATCCTTCAGTTGGAAACACCTATCGGTCTATGCCTTTCCCCCTCTGCCTCTTCTCTCCAAGGTCTTACTAAAGGTCAGACAGGAAAAACCAAAAATGATCCTGATTGTCCTGGACTGGTCTCACCAGCACTGGTACCCAAAGCTAAGGAATATGTCTCAACTCCCTCCGTGGTACTTGCCTCAAATACCTCATCTACTGTCTCAGCAGAACAGTCAAATTCTGCACACTCAGCTCCAAACTCTGAACTTTGCAGCATGGCTGATCATTTAATTATTCAAACAACACCTCTCAGTAAATCTGTGATGGATGTCATTTTGGAAGCCAGAAGGCCTAGTACTAGAAAATCTTATGCTGATAAATGGAAGAGATTCTGTGCTTGGAACCAAGCACAAGGAACAGACACAGCAAACAAATATCCCTCAGATTTTACAATACTTGACTGGGATGCTTGACAAGGGCCTATCTTTTTCCTCAATAAAAATCCATGCCTCTGCCATCTCGGCTCATTACAACACCGAGCCTCCCCTCTTTTCTCATCCTCTGTTAAAACAGTATCTTAGAGGGGCCAAAAATTTAAGGCCTCCCAGAAGATCACCAACTCCTGCATGGGACCTCAATTTTATGCTGGAAAAACTCACCCTGCCTCCTTTTGAACCAGCAGCTACTGCGGTTATAAAATTTTTATCTTGGAAAACAGCTTTCCTCTTGGCAATCACTTCAGCAAGAAGGGTTTCAGAACTACAGGCTGTCATGGCTGTGGAGCCTTTTAATACATTTTATTTGGACAGGGTGTCCCTCAGGACCAATCCTTCCTTTATGCCTAAGGTGGTATCCAGTGTGGCTCTTAACCAAACAATTCACCTGCCAACATTTTACCAAAATCCGCAGAACAAAGGGAAGCGGATTCTGCATTCATTGGACGTACACAGACAGCTAATATTCTACTTAAACATGACCAAATCTCTAAGAAAGTCTGAGCAACTACTGGTGGCATTTGCTTCAGGATCAGAGGGGAAGGCTATATCAGAGCAGACTATTTCTAAGTGGATAAGCCACTGCATTTGTTTCTGCTACTTGCACCATGGTAAACCTGTGCCCAAGGGAATCAGGTCACATTCCACCAGGGCTGCCTCTACCTCAGCAGCCTTTCTCAGAGGAGTTCCAACCAAAGACATTCCAGAAGCTGCTGCTTGGAGCTCTGTTCATACCTTCACAAAGCATTATCATTTGCCTCTCTTCTCCAAATCCAGGGCAGGCTTTGCCACTGCAGTTCTGCAGGGCTTTATAGCCGCTCCTAATGCTATTTAGTTCCATCCTCCCATCCATAGCTTTGGGATTCTACCCAAATGTTAATGACTGCAACAGTGAAACATGAAGAACATAGTACAGTTGTGTACACTTACCATAAATGTAGATGTTAGAGTGTATTCACTGTTGCAGTCCGGGTTACCCACCCGCCATCCCCCTTTTCTATAACTTCTCTTTCCTTCACTATATTCTAAAGCCTTTGTGGTGTATTTGCTTTTAGATGAAGGTAAGGTTTATGTTGCTAAAAGTGCATTTACATATTTTGCTGTTTATTTATATAGATATATATATATAGATATATATATATATATATATATGTGTGTTTTTTTTTTTTTTTTTTTTTTTTTTGCTTCCCATTTGGGGGGGCACCTAATATCTGGGGCAAGAAAAACTGAATAAAATGGCGTCGGTTGCATGTTTTATACCCCTGATGATCTGACGTCGTGGAAGAGGAGACAGCAACCGACACAGGACCCAAGACTTTGTTATTCAGGCCGACTGAGGGCAACCTGCCAGCAGATTACCCAAATGTAATGACTGCAACAGTGAATACACTCGAGCATCTACATTTATGGTAAGTGTACACAACTGTACTTTCCTTAGCTCTTCATCCCCCTTGCTTTTACTGCCTGTCAATTGTCCTACTTCCTTCTTGTCTTTGCATCTCTCTCAGACTTCTCCTTTCTACTGCTCTTCCCTCTGCGTGCCTCTCTCACCTTTTCTCTGTCTTCCCCCAGTGGTATCCTTTCTTGCAGCTATTCTCACTTGCCTCTTCTAGTGTCTTCTTACCTCTCTATGCAATGAATACTGCTGTCCCTGTAGCATAATCCATCTCAGTCATTGTGACTACATCTTATCCATAAAGCTCTGCTAAGCATAATTCCATTTTTCCATCTATGTTTTGACATTAACTACTTCTTTAACTAAATGTTTTAGCATATCTTGCTTCTGTAATTAAATGTTAATTTCTTATGTGATCCTTTTCACACTGGCTGTGCTGCAGTTGTCTGTTGAGATCCATGCATTACCCTGGTAAACAAATAAAAGTAAATAAGTTTCTGGATCCATAACTTCTACTTTTCAGCTGAATTTCCACGCATCGAGAGGATTGCAAGGGATTGTATTTTAATGCCTTTATTATTATACTTCAATACTTCCATACTTATTGGTTCCCAAAAGCAGCTATAGTTTTGCAAGTCTATTCTTCAATTCTACAAATATTTCTTCACTTCTCTGGTATTATTTGGTATCTGGACTGCAAGTAAGACCGCAATACTGAAAATGTGATCCGACTTCCATCAAATGTGTATTTTGAGTGAACTGTCAAACAGATGTGTGCCATGTGATCTGCTGCTTCCTGTGGCTAGTTCTCAGCATTTAAAAATGATACCACTTATTACCAGTACGTAACCAGTGCACTGTACCACAAACACATTTGTGTTGCTCTGTTGCAGTCCAATTTTATACTGCACATGAAAGTTTGAGTTCAGGTGAACTGACCATTTGGTAATTCTTGCACATCATAGCACTATTCTGAACAATTATCCTTTGACTAAACCATTTGAAAGCTAGATATTTTATCATTCGAGGTTATCCTGTTGGCTGAATGCACTCCAGAAGTCGCATCTTGATCTTTAGATGTAGTCGATGCACACATCGAGTTTTTAGTGCTGCCTCAAACGTTCACTAGCCAATGCATAATTTTGAAAATAGAATTCTCATTTTATTTTTCCAACCCCTCTGTGGTAAGACTGTTAATGTGTTTGTTTTTTAGGTACGTTTGGCTTGGAGTCATTAACTGAATACATTTTCTGCTTTAAATAGGTAACACATGTTCAAGGGTATGGCAAGATTACAGGAAAAAATCAAGTCACAGCCACAGAAAGAGATGGCAGCACACAAGTAATTAACACTAAGAACGTACTCATTGCAACAGGTTCAGAAGTTACACCCTTCCCTGGACTTGAGGTAGGTTGACTTGGCACTGAGTGGCATGCATTGTCATTTTATTTCAGCAGTCCAAAATAGGCAGCTTTTTGGGTTATAAGCATATGTAAAATTGTGGTGCTTTAAAGTGGGTAAAGTGAGGAGAAACTGGATCTCTCTTGGACTTTAAAATCTATCATTTTTTTTCTTCTAGACAGCTGCCAGAAGTGGCTAAAAGCAGATCACTCTGAAATTAGTAGTCTGTTAATAAACAGGACTAATGACATCTAATAGAGAATAATATTGACCGTATTCTTCCCATGTGAGGTGGAACAGATGCAAATCCTGTACATTACGAAATGTGAAGCACACACAAATCCAGACAGCTTGCCCTTCATAGTGATAAGAGGAAACTTGACCATTACTGTAACAATATAGTTGCTAATTGCAATGCCAGTATGTCAAAAGCACAAATTAGTAATGCTAGCCAGGAGAAGGTTACTCTGGTGGTGTTTTTTTGTAAGGTGACTCACAGCAAGAAGATGTTCTTCGTGTTACACTGTTGCAGTCATCATCTTTAGGGGGGGGTTATCCCTGCTCTGGTAGCCCTCTGCCGGCCTGAATACCAGAGTCAGTGTTTTTCTGCGTTGGCTGCTGTCACTTGTTGACTGACATCAGGTAGTCAGTGCTATAAAGCAAGGCATTCAACACCATTACACCAGCCTTTCTTGCCGTAGAGCCCATAGCAGAAGCAGTTCACAAGTGTGCCAGTCAGTCGCTACCAGAGCTCGAATTACAGCTGAAAATGTCTAAAGCTAAGTACCCCATTGGGGGTCCTTTTTTCTTGCACAAACCGATGTCTGAAAAAGTTAACAGTTGTCTCGCCTGTGGAAAGCAGATCCCACACCGAGAATTTCATTCATACTACTTCACTTGTTTAGGCACAGACCATGACATCCCCCGTTGCCGGTTCTGTGCCCTCTTTAATGCGAGGACCATTCGTCATAGAGCTGTTATTGTAGACGGGTATTTTCGTTTTCCATCTTCGCATTCCAAAATGGCATCTGTCAGCCAGCAATCTGTAGACATTCTGAAAAAAACAGAGATAAAGATAGAGACCGACCAAACAAGGCTTATTCTTCTGACGATGTTACTGGTTAGCAGGTCGCCAGTTTTCCAGAATTCACTGGGGTGCTTTTGCAGCCGCTGATGCCCAATACGATACCTACGCAGGCCTCTACCGAGACCCTTTCGGAGTCCAGTATGCCGCAGAAATCTTCTTAGTCTTCTTGGTTGTCTCTTCCTTGGTTGGGTCCGGAGCCACGACGCAGGCACCAGCTTCCAAGGAGGTCTCTCGCACTACCGATTCTAGACAAAAAAAAAAAAGTCCTATCATCCAACTACCGTTTCTCTCAGACCGATGGATTCTCTTAGGCCTAGTAGCTAGGCAACTCCTAAAAAATCTACCTCTAGTCTCTTAACTTACTGCTGCTCAACTACCCCAAGCCCAAATGCTTAAGATGCCGTAGGATCTTATCTCCCTTATCGGGGGTAGTCAGGTCACAACTTCTAAAGGAAAAGACACCCTTCTCCTGAAATAATGACAGAGCAGGATTCTGAGGAATCTGATTCTTCAGTTTTTGAAGAAGAACGGCAGCCTCTTACTGCTTATGAAGATTCAGATGCAGAGAAATCCATTCCTTCTGCCTTTTCACCAGAACTTTCCTTTGGGGAAACCCTTCACACCCTCAGGGAACATTTCCACTGTGAATCTCAGGACTTCCCTCAGTCTAAGAAAAGGCTAAGAATTTCTAGACCTGCCCCAGCACAGACCCTTGGCCATCCCTCCTATTTTAGAAGTGGTGGATGATGGTTTCCATGAGTCCAGGTTAGCCCCTGATGCCCTCCCACCTGCTCCCAGTAAACCTGACAGGTATTACAGAGTCCCAGATTCTCACAAATACCTGTACAGAAGTCCTGCTGCAGTCCTGGAAGTCATTACACAGAGACCAAAAGGAGCTAAGGCTAGTTCTGCAAATAATCCTATTCCTTCTGACAAGGAATCCAGAGCTCTGGACAGATGGGATAAAAAAGTATACACCTATGCACCTTAGCTATCAGAGCACTCAGCTGTCAGTTCCATATGCTAAAATATCAGCAACACACTTTGGAACTATTTAAATAAAAGATTTCTACCTTTTCTGACTGTGCCAATTTGAAAGAGTTAGCAGACTTACTGCACTCTACTCGTCAAGTGGCAAAACACTCTTTGCACTGTGGATATGACACACTGGTAGCCTCAAGCAGGGCAGCAGTGTTAGGTTCTGTCATTAGGTGACAGGCATGGTTGAACACTTGTTTGGAGTAAAAGCAGAAGAGGTGCTTAAAAAGATGGAAGACAAAGCAAAATCTGTGCAAACAGTGAAAGATTTCTTTCAGGGTAAACCTCCCAGGTTCAGCAGGAATTTCCCCTCTAAGCACTGGTCCTTTCCTGCACCTAGTAGATGGGAGCAAGGTAAGCCCCGCAGGGGCAGACCACCCCGGCCTTCATCCCAGGGACAACAGAGAACCAAACACTGGACCACTTCCATCCCAAAGGCAGGGAGTTCTAAGCCATCCTTCTATGGCAAAAACTCTCAATGACTTCGTCTCCCCCCTCTGCCCTCCTTTCACTCACCAAACGCTAGGAGGAAGGTTATCCCTCTGCAAAGAAAATTGGCTTTCTGTAACAAAAGACCAATGGGTCATAAAGTTCATTTTTCAGGGATACAAATTTTCTTTCAAAGAACTCCCAATTCCAAGAAGGGTACTCAGACTTGCCTTCAAATCAGTGGGCCGAGGCATTGAAACAAGTCCAAATTCTCATATCCCAGGAGGCAGTGGAACCTGTTCCCACAGATCAAACAGGCAAAGACTTTTATTCCAGACTATTCCTCGTTCCCAGAAAAAAGGGCACTTGGCACCCCGTCTTGGATCTCTCCATTCTGAACACCTCCCTGGTGGTCCTCAAATTCAAAATGCTAACTTTGCAGCAGCTGCTGCCTATGCTGACAAAAAATGCCTGGTTAGTGACCCTAGAGCTAAAAGATGCCCACCTCCACATCCCCATAAGGGAATCCTGCAGGAAAGTCCTATGCTTCAGTGCAGGCTTACAACACTTTCAGTTCTCTGTGCTACCCTTTGGCTTATGTACTGCTCTCAGGGTAGAGAAATATTCAGATTTACCCTTATCTGGACAACTGCCTCATTCAGCAGAGTGCAAAGAAAAGCTGCTCCAGGACCTCCTCTTTGTCAAAACCCTCCTAACTTCCTTAGGGTTCACCATCAACGAAAAGAAATCAAAGCCAACACCTTCCGGGAGGATCATTTTCCTGGGAGCACTACTGGATACAGCATCCCAAATGGCCTTCCTATCCTCAGAAAAGCAGAGCTTTTTGCCTCTCTACTTTATTCAGCTGGCTTCCAAAAGTCACCTCACAGCAAGGAAGTTCCTGCAAGCCTTGGGTACATGGCATCTTGCATCCTTCTAATTCCTCTGGCCAGGATTCACATGAGAAAACTTCAGTGGTATCTAAAGAACCTTTGGTGTCAGCACTCTCAGCCTCTGGAGGCCTCTCTCCCTCTGATCCTCTGTGTAAGGGCCGAGTTTCTCTGGTGGGCAGGGCCTGTGCCAAGAACAAGGGTCTTCCCTTCTCCTCCGCCCTACCGGGCAGACCATCACCACCGACGTCTCAGTCTTTTCTTGAGATGCTCACCTAGCAGGCAGGTGCACCCAAGGCCTTTGAGATGCCCAGCACCTCCCCTTACACATCAACCAGAAGGAAATAATGGCAGTACAAAAGGCAGTGACATCCTTCAAACCCCATCTCAGGCCAGAGTATGTTCTTCGTGTTTCATTGTGGCAGTCATTGCATTCGGGTAATCTGCTGGCAGGTTGCCCTCAGTCAGCCTGAATAACAAAGTCTTGGGTCCTCCGTCGGTTGCTGTCTCATCTTCCATGGCGTCAGGGGTATAAAACATGCAGCCGACGCCATTTTATTCCATCTTTCTTGCCACACTGTGCCCGAAGCAGAAGCAGTTCGCAAGTGCCGGTCGGCCGACTCTTGAAATTTTCGTATTAGAGTTTCAGAACCGAAGTCTTCAAACTAAAGCTAAGTACCCCGTTGGGGAAACTTTTTCTTGCTCCTTACCGATGTCAGTAAAAGTTAATAATTGCATTACTTGGGGGGAAGCAAATACCTCATAAGGATTTTCATTTGTACTTTATTCCTTGCCTAGGCCCTGATCACAACGTGTCTTGCTGTTGGTTTTGTGCTAGATTTAACCAATGGACTATTAAGCGTCGGTATATTTTTGCTTCTAAATATTTTGGTTCAAGATTTAGTTATCCTGAAATGTCGTCGGTTAGCAATCAGACTACCGGAGTTCATAAAAAACGCAGAGAAAAAGACAGAGACAGACCGTCGAGGTCCAAAACCGATGACGAAGCTTCTCCTAAGCCAGTCACCGGTTCTCAGTGAGGCGCTTGCAGCCCCTGATACCCACTACTTTTGAGTCGCAGGCCTCTACCGAGACCCATTCCGAGTCCGGTATGCCGCGAGATTCTCAGAGTATTGAACCTACAGATGTCTCTCCCTCAGATGGGTCTGGAGCCGTTGAGCAGGCACCGGCTTCTGAGGTTATTTTCAGGCCTCGACATTTTTATATTAAACTGACGCCAGCAACAAAAACAAGATCAAAAACAACTTCTATGTCTAAAAAACTGACACGTGAGCCACGTGCTCAGGCCCCTATGCCTAAAAAACAGATGATCAAAACAAGATCAAAAACAACTTCTATGTCTAAAAAACCAACACGTGAGCCACGTGCTCAGGACCCTATGCCTAAAAAACAGATGATCAAAATGGCTGAGGATTTAATTA
Organism: Protopterus annectens; assembly: GCF_019279795.1. NCBI lineage: Eukaryota > Metazoa > Chordata > Ceratodontiformes > Protopteridae > Protopterus > Protopterus annectens. The sequence continues at coordinate 1,197,809,475 of NC_056745.1, forward strand.
CCTTGATCAGGGGTCCCCACCCACCCCCCACCCCCCCCCCTGCTAAGAGGCCTAGGCAAGGCACTGATTATGAGTCTTCAGATCAGGTTTCCATTTCATCTGATTCCTCTTCTGATCAGGAATTTTCTTTTCCGCCATATGAGGATTCTTATGCAGAGGAATCCATCCCATCTGCATCTCCCCCTGAGGATTACTCTTTTGGAGAGGCTTTGTATACTTTAAGGGAACATTTTCACTGGGAGAATCAGGACTTCTCTGAATCAACAAAGAGGCTTAGGGATTTCCTTCTTCTTCCTCAGCATAGGCCTTTGGCAATACCTCCTGTATTAGACATTGTTGATGTTTTCTCGGAATCTAGCATGGCTCCTGATTCCCTGCCTCCGGCTCCTAGTAAGCCAGACAGATATTACAGGGTTCCTGACTCACACAAATTTCTTTTCAAAAATCCTGCTGCTGATCCTGAGACTATTTCTCAGGGTCCCAAGGGTATAAATTCCTCTACAGCCAAAAATCCTACCCCTTCTGATAGAGATTCCAGCGCACTGGATAGATGGGGTAAGAAGGTTTGTACGTCTGCAACCTTGGCAATCAGGGCTTTAAACTGCCAGTTTCATATGCTTAACTATCAACAGCATGTTATGGGCTTACTGAAACAGAAAATGATGTTGATTTCTGATTGTGTGGAAAATAGAGTTACAGGAATTATTGCATTCAGCAGAACAGGTTGGAAAGCATACTTTGCAATGTGGTTTTGATTCCTTGGAGGCCTCTTGTAGGGCTGCCGTTACTGGATCTGTGATTAGAAGGCATGCCTGGCTCAAGGAGCAAAATTTGCCTGATCGTGTTAAAGCTAAATTGTTGGATACCTCTTTGCAGCATGATACTCTGGTAATAAGGCAGAAGAGGTTTTAAAGAAAATGGAAGACAAAGCTAAATCTATGCAAACTGTAAAAGATTTCTTGCAAGTGTAGCCACCTAGGTTCAGTAGGCACTGGCCTACTAAAAATTGGTCCTTTTCTTTGTCCAACAGAGACACTCAGGGCAAATTCAGGTGCTCAATAGGCTCCAGATACCAATCACAGGGTTCTTACAGGTCGAAGCAATGGGGTGCCTCCACCTCCAAATCTGGAGGAAACAAAGCACATCCCTACAGTAAGCAGTCTCAATGACTTTCCTCTACCATTAGCAAGCACTTATCTTTTGGCAGCCACCTTGGGGGGAAAACTAGCACTTCATGCTCAAAATTGGCAGTTAATTACCCAGGACAAGTGGGTATTAAACATAGTATCCCCGGGGTACAGATTTCATTTCCATACTTTGCCAATTTTCAAAACGGATGGCTGGATCTGCCACAAAACCAGTGGGCAAAGGCCCAGAAACAAGTCCGGTCCCTCATGGATATGGGGGCTATTTAACCGGTACCAGAAGAGGAAAAAGGACAAGGTTTTTATTCAGGACTTTTCCTGGTACCCAGAAAAGACAATTCAAGGCGTCCAATACTGGACTTATCGATTCTGAACACTTTCCTGGACATTCCAAAATTCAAAATGCTGACTTTACAACAGCTACTGCCTATGCTAGGCAGGAATGCTTGGATGTTCATCGTGTTTCACTGTTGCAGTCATTACAATTGGGTTATCCTGCTGGCAGGCTACCCGCAGTCGGCCTGAATTCCAAAGTCTAGGTCTGGCATCTGTTGCTGTCGCCTCCTCCCTGACGTCAGTGCGCCAGGGGTATAAAAGTTGCAGCCGATGCCATTTTTTCAGTCTTTCTTGCCGGGCGGTGCCCAAAGCAAAAGCAGTTTGCAAGTGCCGGTCGGCCAACAACTGAGATTTTTAAATTCGAATTTCAGATCCAAAGTCTTCATTAAAGCCAAGTACCCCATTGGGGAAACTTTTTTCTTGCTCCAGACCGATGTCAGAAAAAGTTAATAATTGTATTTCTTGTGGGAAGCAAATACCACTCATCCCCCTCCTGATAAGAGGCCTAGGCAAAAGATGGAATACGAATCTTCAGACCAGGTTTCCATTTCCTCTGATTCCTCCTCTGAACAGGAATATTCTATTCCTCCCTATGAGGATTCTGATGCTGAAGAATCTATCCCTTCAGCCTCTCCTCCTGAAGATTATTATTTTGAGGAGACACTGCATACTATGAGGGAACATTTCCACTGGGAGAGCCAAGATTACTCAGAATCCAAGAAAAGGCTCAGAGACTTCCTTTTATTGCCTCAGCACAGGCCCCTTGCTATCCCACCTGTTTTCAACATTGTAGATGATGTATTTTCAGAGTCCAGTCTATCTCCAGACTCTTTACCACTAGCCCCCGTTAAGCCATACAGATACTATAGGGTTCCTGATTCACATAAATTTCTTTATAAAAACCCTGCTGCTGACCCAGAAACCATCTCTCAGGGGTCAAGACTTCCACTACAGAAAACCCTATCCCCTCTGATAGGGATTCTAGGGCCCTGGGCAGATGGGGTAAAAAGATTTATACTTCTGCTACCTTGGCTGTAAGAGCTTTAAATTGCCAATTTCATATGCTTAAATATCAGCAATATCTTGTATCACTGCTTAAACAGAAAATGTTAACAAATTCAGAATGTGCAGAAAACAAAGAAATGCAGGATTTATTGCATGCAGCTGAACAAGTAGGAAAGCATACTTTGCAATGTGGTTTTGATTCTCTAGAGGCCTGCAGGGCCGCTGTTACAGGTTCTGAGATTAGGAGGCATGCTTGGTTAAAAGAACGGAAGCTCCCTGATCATGTTAAAGCAAAACTATTAGATGCTCCATTACAGCATGGTACTTTGTTTGGTGTTAAAGCAGAAGAGGTGTTGAAGAAAATGGAGGACAAAGCTAAATCTATGCAAACAGTCAAGGATTTCTTGCAGGTACAGCCTCCCAGATTTAGCAGGAATTGGCCTACAAAGAACTGGTCCTTTCCAGTGTCAGACAGGCCCACAAAGAGGCAGATACAGACGCCCCAGAGGCAGACCACAGCCCCAAGGCTCATACAGGCCTAAACAATGGGGTGCTTTACCTCCAAAAGTGGAGAGGAAAAATCACAGCCATACAGGAAACCGTCTCAATGACTTTCCCCTGCCAGCTCCAAGCACTTATCTTCTGGCAGCCCGTTTGGGGGGGAAACTAGCACTTTTTTCACAAAATTGGCACATGATCACCCAGGACAAGTGGGTCCTAAATATAGTATCACATGGCTACAAGTTCCACTTTCATACCCAGCCAAGGCCAAACAGTATGCCAGACCTGCCACGCAATCAGTGGACAGAGGCACAAAAACAAGTTTCATCCCTCATGGACATGAGAGCTGTTCAATTAGTACCTCAGCAAGAGCAGGCACTAGGATTCTACTCAAGGCTATTCTTGGTGCCCAGAAAGGACAAAGCCTGGAGACAAGTACTGGACCTGTCTATCCTAAACACATTCCTGGATATTCCACAATTCAAAATGTTAACTCTGCAGCAGTTTCTGCCCATGCTGGACAAGAGGGCTTGGCTTGTGACTTTGGGACATGCAGGTATGCCTCTTTTAGGTCTAATCAGACAATCATGCAGAAGATACCTCAGATTTATAGCTGGCTCAAACCAATTCTCTGCACTGCCCTTTGGCTTATCTACTGTGCCCAGGGTCTTCACAAAATGCCTGGCACCAGTGATTGCATTTTGCAGACAAAGAGGAATACAAATATATCCTTACTTGGATGACTGCCTTATTCAAGCAGAGAACATGAACATTCTACTACAGCATCTGGCGTTTGTAAAAAGATTACTAACTGGTCTAGGGTACACAGTAAATGAAAAGAAATCAAAACTCGTACCCTCTCAAGAGATAATATTCCTGGGTGCAAGCTTAAATACAACTGCCCAGATGGCTTATCTCATGCCAGACAAACACAGACAACTGACTATTTATTTCAAAATGTTGGCAACAAAGACCCAGTTATCTGCAAGAAAAATTCTGCAGGCTTTGGGCTTCATGGCATCCTGCATTCTGCTAATTCCATATGCAAGACTGCGTATGAGGAAACTTCAATGGTATCTAAAAAGGGTTTGGACTCAACATTGCCACAGCCTGGAAACAATAATTACCCTCATTCTCTGCCTGCAACAGGAGTTTCGATGGTGGGCAAAAGCCTGTCACCACAACATGGGACAGCCATTCACCTTGCCCACAGCCAGGCAGACATTGACAACAGATGCATCAGATTATGTCTGGGGGGCCCATATGGCAGGAAGATGTATTCAGGGCACATAGTCTGCAAGTCAAATGCATATACATATCAATCAAAAAGAGATGCTAGCTGTTCAGAATGCCCTGACAGCCTTCAAGGATCTACTTCATCCAGGACAACTACTGATAAGGACGGACAATACTACAGTTATGTGGTACATAAACAAGCAGGGAGGCACACATTCCTACCCCCTCTGCAGACTAGCCATGAACTTGTGGGACACAGCATTGACTTACCAAGTACATCTGCAAGCACAATTCCTGCCAGGAAGGACAAATACTCTGGCAGACGAACTAAGCAGAAACCTAATGGATCCACAAGTCTTCACCATGATAACAAGTAACTGGGGATGCCCGGACATAGACCTATTTGCCTCCCTTCACAACTACCAACTACAGAAATTCTGCACAAGGACTTATCACAAGCAAGCATGGAAAGTGGATGCTCTGTCTTTCAGCTGGAAAGACCTAACAGTATATGCCTTTCCTCCTCTGCCTCTCCTTCCCAAGGTACTCCTCAAGGTCAGACAAGAGAAACCAAAAATTATACTGATTGCCCCAGACTGGCCCCGCCAGCACCCGGTACCCAATCCTAAAGAGCTTGTCTCAATGCTCAGCTTGGACATTACCTGAATTTCCTCACTTACTGACCCAACAAGACAGTCAAATACTGCACAGCCAACTCAGGACCTTAAACCTGGCAGCATGGCGGATAATGTAGCCAGTCAAGGCACACCTCTCTCTAAAGCAGTGATGGATATTATTTTGGAGGCTAGGAGGCCTAGCACCAGAAAATCTTATGCAGAAAAATGGAAGAGATTCTGTGCTTGGAACCAGGTACAAGGTTTTGACACGATTGTTCCAAATATTCCTCAGATTTTGCAATACTTAACTGAGATGTTTGATAAAGGCCTTTCTTTTTCATCAATTAAAATTCATGCCTCTGCCATTTCAGCTCATTACAATACAGAACCACCTATTTTTTCTCATCCATTACTAAGGCAGTACCTCAGAGGGGCCAAAAACATAAGACCTCAAAGGAGAGCACCAATACCTGCATGGGACTTCAACTATGTCTTGGAAAAACTCACACTGCCTCCGTTTGAACCAGCCTCTGCAGCTGATATTAAATTCCTATCCTGGAAAACAGCTCTGGTCCTAGCAATAATCTCTGCTAGACGAGTCTCAGAGTTACAGGCACTCATGGCTGTGGAACCTTTTATAATTTTCCATCCTGACAGGGTTTCTCTTCGGACAAACCCTACATTTATGCCTAAGGGTAGTGTCCAATGTGGCCCTTAACCAAACAATTCATTTGCCTACTTTTTATCCAAACCCACAGAATAAGGGTGAGAGAATTCTGCATTCTTTGGACATTCACAGGCAGCTGCGCTTCTACTTGGACAGAACCAAAGCTTTCAGAAAGACTGAACAACTTCTAGTGGCATATGCTGCAGGATCACAAGGAAAGCCTATCTCAAAGCAGACTATTTCCAAGTGGATAGGTCACTGCATTCGTTTCTGCTATTCACAGCATGGCAAATCAGTGCCTAAGGGCATTATGCCACATTCAACCAGAGCAGCAGCCTTCCTCAGAGGAGTACCAACCAAAGACATCTTAGAGGCTGCAACTTGGAGTTCAATGCATACTTTTACAAAGCACTATCATTTACCTCTCTACTGTAAATCCAGGGCAGGATTTGCCACTGCAGTTCTGCAGGGCTTGATAGCCTCTCCTAAATCTGTTTAGCACCAGCCTCCCAACCTTAGCTTTGGGATTCAACCCAATTGTAATGACTGCAACAGTGAAACACGATGAACATAGTACAGTTGTGTACCTACCATAAATGTAAATGTTCGAGTGTATTCACTGTTGCAGTCCAGGTTACCCTCCCACCATCCCCCTTTTCCTTTGCTGGGACTTATCTGTACTTCTCTATTCTATACAACCTATGTGGTGTATTTGCTTGTAGATGAAGGAAAAGTTTTTTTTGTGTATGCATGCTCATTAGCATAATTTAGCCTACCGTTTTAGGGGCACATGACATCTGGGGCAAGAAAAACTGAAGAAAATGGCGTCGGCTGCATCTTTTATACCCCTGGTGCACGGTCAGGGAGGAGGCGACAGCAACTGACGCCGGACGTAGACTTTGGAATTCAGGCCGACTGTGGGTAGCCTGCCAGCAGGATAACCCAATTGTAATGACTGCAAAAGTTAATACACTCGAACATCTACATTTATGGTAGGTACACAACTGTACTTTAGTAACTCTAGACTTGTAAGAGGCATACCTGCATATCCCAATAAGGGAATCATGCAGAAGATACCTCCGCTTCAAAGCAGGTTTTTTGCATTACCAATTCTCTGCACTGCCCTTTGGCTTATCTACTGCGCCCAGGGTCTTTACAGAGTGTCTGGCACCAGTAATTGCATTCTGCAAAGAAACATTCAGATTTATCCTTATCTGGATGATTGTCTCATTCAAGCAGAGGAGAAGGACTTTCTTCTTCATCATCTGGCATTTGTAAAAAGGCTTCTAGCATGCCTAGGGTACACCATAAACGAAAATAAATCACAACTGGTACCCTCTCAAATAATTGCATTCCTGGGTGCAAGCTTGAATGCAACTGCCCAGATGGCTTACCTAACACCAGACAAACAAAGGCAACTGACAACATATTTCAAACAAATGGCAACAAAAACCCAGTTATCTGTAAGACAAATTCTGCAGGCTTTGGGGTTCATGGCATCCTACATTCCACTAATTCCATATGTGAGACTGCATATGAGGAAGCTTTATTGGTACCTAAAAAGTTTATGGAGTCACCATTGTCACAGTCTGGAAACAATGATTCCTCTCATTCCCTGCCTACAACAGGAGTTTCTTTGGTGGGCGGAGACATGTCACCAAAACAAGGGACTGTCATTCACTCTAACCCTTGCCACCCTAACTACAGATGCATCAGACTATGCTTGGGGGCCCACCTGGCAGGGAGATGCATTCAGGGCAAATGGAGCCCAAACCAAATGCATCTGCATATCAACCAGAAAGAGATGCTAGCTGTTCAGAATGCTCCGACAGCCTTCAAGGGCTTACTTCATCCCGGACAACTACTGATAGACGGACAACACCACAGTTATGTGGTACATAAACAAGCAGGGGGGGGTACACATTCCTACCCCCTTTGCAGACTAGCCATGGCTTTGTGGAACACAGCCTTGACTTACCAAATACATCTTCAAGCTCATTTCCTGCCAGGAAAGCAAAATACTCTGGCAGACGACCTAAGCAGAAATCTTTTGGACCCGCACGAATGGAAACTGGATCCACAAATCTTCAGCATGTTAACACAGAAAAGGGGGAGCCCAGACATAGATCTGTTTGCCTCTCCCCAAAATTATCAGTTGGACAAATTCTGCACAAGAACTCATCACAAAAAAGCATGGAAAGTGGATGCTGTATCCTTCAGCTAGAAAAAAAACTAATATGCCTTTCCCCCTCTGCCTCTACTCTCCAAGATCTTACTAAAAGTCAGACAGGAAAAACCGAAAATGATCCTAATTGCTCCGGACTGGCCCCGCCAGCACTGGTACCCGCTTCTAAGGAATGTCTCGCCTTCCTCCATGGTCCTTGCCTCAAATACCTCATCTGCTTTCTCAGCAGAACTATCAAATTCTGCTCACTCGGCTCCAAACTCTGAATCTTACAGCATGGCTAATCAACTAATTATTCAAACAACACCTCTCAGTAAATCTGTGATGGATGTCATTTTGAAGCCAGAAGGCCTAGTACTAGAAAATCTTATGCTGATAAATGGAAGAGATTCTGTGCTTGGAACCAAACACAAGGAATAAACACAGCAAAGCCCAATATTCCTCAGATTTTACAATATTTGACTGAAATGCTTGACAAGGGCCTATCTTTTTCTTCAATAAAATTCCATGCCTCTGCCATCTCGGCTCTTTACAACACAGAGCCTCCCCTCTTTTCTCATCCTCTGCTTAAGCAGTATCTTAGAGGGGCCAAAAACTTAAGGCCTCCCAGAAGAGCACCAACTCCTGCATGGGACCTCAATTTTGTGCTGGAAAAACTCACCCTGCCTCCTTTTGAACTAGCAGCTACTGCGGATATTAAATTTCTATCTTGGAAAACAGCTTTTCTTTTGGCAGTCACTTCAGCAAGAAGGGTTTCAGAACTACAAGCTCTCATGGCAGTGGAGCCTTTTATTATATTTTACCCGGACAGGGTGTCCCTCGGGACCAATCCTTCTTTTATGCCTAAGGTGGTATCCAGTGTGACTCTTAACCAGACCATTCACCTGCTAACATTTTACCCAAATCCACAGAACAAAGGGGAGCAGATTTTGCATTCATTGGATGTACACAGACAACTAAGATTCTACCTAAATAGGACCAAATCTCTAAGAAAGTCTGAGCAACTGCTGGTAGCATTTGCTGCAGGGTCAGAGGGGAAGGCTATATCAAAGCAGACTATTTCTAAATGGATAAGCCACTGCATTCGTTTCTGCTATTTGCACCATGGTAAACCTGTGCCCAAGGGGATCAGATCACATTCCACCAGGGCTGCCTCTACTTCAGCAGCTTTGCTCAGAGGGGTCCCAACCAAAGACATTCTAGAAGCTGCTACTTGGAGCTCTGTTCATACTTTCACAAAGCAATATCATTTACCTCTCTTCTCCAAATCCAGGGCAGGCTTTGCCACTGCAGTCCTGCGGGCCTTATAGCCACTCCTAATGCTGTTTAGTTCCATTCTCCCATCCATAGCTTTGGGATTCTACCCAAATGTAATGACTGCAACAGTAAAACACGAAGAACATAGTACAGTTGTGTACACTTACCATAAATGTAGATGTTCTAATGTATTCACTGTTGCAGTTTGGGTTACCCACCCGCCATCCCCCTTTCTATACCTTTTCTTTCCTTCACTGTACTCAAAAGCCTTTGTGGTGTATTTGCTTTTAGTTGAAGGTAAATTTTGTTTCTAAAAGTGCTTTTATATATTTACTGTTTATTTATATATATATATATATATATATATATATATATATTTATTTATATATAAATAAATAAATATATATCATATATATATCAACAAATGTAAAATAAAATAAATAAATAATAAATAATATATATATATATATATATATATATATATATATATATATATATATATATATATATATATATTTGCTCCCCATTTGGGGGGCACCTGACATCTGGGGCAAGAAAAAGCGAATAAAATGGTGTCGGCTGCATGTTTTATACCCCTGACGACCTGAGATCATGGAAGAGGAGACTGCAACTGATGCAGGACCCAAGACTTTGTTCAGGCCGACTGAGGGCAATCTGCCAGCAGATTACCCGAATGTAATGACTGCAACAGTGAATACACTCAAACATCTACTTTTATGGTAAGTGTACGCAACTGTACTTTCTCCTTATCAAAACAGACAACACCATTGTAATGTGGTACATCAACAAACAGGGAGGGTCCCAGTCTTACCTTCTGTGCAGGCTAGCCATGAATCTCTGGCTAAAGGCCTCCTCCATGGGATTGCACCTAATAGCCCAATACTTACCAGGGATCAACAACTCCCTGGCAGATCATTTAAGCAGAAACTTACTGGACCCCCATGAATGGCAGCTCCACAGAAAAATCTTTTTTGCAAGTCGCTCAAGAGTGGGGAACTCCAGAGGTGGATCTCTTTGCTTCGCACCTCAACCACCAGTTAAAAAAAATTCTGTACCAGAGAGTTTCACCGCCTAGCGTGGAAGGTGGATGCCTTGACCTTCCCCTGGAACTCCCTCTTTGTGTATGCATTCCCTCCTCTGCCTCTTATTCCCAAGGTACTGATCAAGATGAGGGAGGCGAGAGCAAAGGCCATCCTTATTGCGCCAGACTGGCCCAGCAGCATTGGTATCCCTTACTGCGAAGCCTGACATCACAGCCTACCACGCAACTTCCCCTGATCTCAGACCTCTTGACTCAGGTGGGGGAGGGGGGTGCTGCACCCCTTTCTTGCAGACTGTCAAACTGTCAGCATAGCTTATACTCTAAAAGCAAACCAGGGGCCCCTGTTAAGCAAACAGGTCTTGGACATTATCACAGAGGCCAGAAGGGCCAGCACCAGAAATCGAAAGCGGGAAAATGGAAAAGATTCTGCTCCAGTAGCCAGTCCAGAGGGGGCAGATGTTCTTCGTGTTTCACTGTTGCAATCATCACATTTGGGTCCTCTGCCTGCGGGTAGCCCTCAGCCTGCCCGAATACCAGAGTCTTCGGATTTCTGTGTCGGATGCTGTCTCCTTTTCTATGATGTCAGGTCGTCAGGGGTATAAAACATGCAGCCGATGCCATGACATCAGTCTTTCTTGCTGTGTGGTGCCCGAAGCAGAAGCAGTTCGCAAGTGCCAGTCGGCCGACTCCTGAAATTTTTGTTTTCGAGTTTCAGACCTGAAGTCTTCAAAAAAGATAAGTACCTCATTGGGGATCCTTTTTCTTGCTCCAACCAATGTCAGTAAAAGTTAGCAATTGTCTTAGTTGTGAAATACCTCTTAGAAATTTTCATTCGTACTGCCTCCCCTGTTTAGGCCCAGACCACGACGTCCCTCGCTGTCGGTTTTGTGCCTTGTTCAACCCCCGAACTATTCGTCATTGTGCTATTTTTGCAGCCGATTACTTCCGTACTCTGTCTCAGTACTCCGAAATGGCTTCATTAAGCCATCCGACTACCGATGTTCCGAAAAAAAGTAAGGATAAAGACAGACTGCATAGGTCCAAAACTGCCGACGACACTTCCGTTAAGCTAGTCGCCAGTCTGCCGGTATTCATTGAGGCGCTTTCGCAGCCCCTGATACTCACTACTTCAGATTCGCAGGCCTCTACTGAGACCCATTCGGAGTCCGGTATGCCGCGAGATGCTTCTTCGACTATGGAACCTGCGGATGTCTCTACCTTGGATGGGCCCGGAGCCGCTGTGCAGGCACCGGCTTCTGAGGGTGTATTCAGGCCTACAGACGTTCATTTTAAACTGACACCATTGTTTCCGTCCAGAAGTTCCAAATCCCTTAGGCCTAAAACTCGCACTACGTCTAGAAAATCGACGACCAAACCGCGAGCTAAGGCCCATATGCCTCAAAAACAAATGCTTAGAATGGTTGAAGACCTTATTACCTTAATAAGGGGAAGCCAGCCTTCCCCCTCTGAGACATAGATCTGAATTTCTTTCTGATTCTTCTGATCAGGAATCTGATATCTCTGCTCCTTCTGATTACCAGGATTTGCCCTTATCTACTTATGAGGATTCTGATGCAGAGGATTCCATTCCCTCTGCTTCCCCTCTAGAAGATTTTTCTTTCGGTGAAACCTTGCATACTCTTGGGGAGCATTTCCGCTGGGAAAGCCAGGATTACTCTGAGTACGAAAAGAGACTTGGGGAATTCTTAGTCCTGCCTCAACACAGGCCTTTATCTTTCACTCCTGTTCTGGACATTGTCGATGCTTTCTTGGAATCTAGCCTTACCCCAGACACTTTACCTCCAGCTCCCAGAAAATCTGACAGGTACTACAGAGTACCTGACTCTCACAAGTTCCTGTTCAAGAATCCTTCTGCGGATCCAGAGACCATTTTCCAAGGACCAAAAGGCATTATTACTGCTGTCAGAAATCCTACCCCTTCTGATAGAGATTCTAGAGTCTTAGACAGATGGGGTAAGAAGGTATACACTTCTGCTACTTTGGCCATTAGGGCTTTAAATTGCCAGTTTCATTTGTTCAAGTAGCAGCAGCATATTATGGGACTACTTAAAGAGAAAATAATGTTGATTCCTAACTGTGCTGAACACAAAGAATTGCAAGATTTACTTTGCAATGTGGTTTTGACGCCTTAGAAGCATCTTGCAGGGTTGCTGTCACTGGGTCTGTACTTGGAAGACATGCTTGGCTTAAGGAACAAAACTTGCCAGATCTGTTAAAGCTAAATTACCGGATGCTCCCTTAAACCAAGACTGTCTTTTTGGCAACAAAGCAGAAGAAGTCTTCAAAAGGATGGAGGAAAAAGCTAAATCTATGCAAACTGTTGAAGATTTCCTACAATTACAGCCTCCCAGATTCAGTAGGCATTGACCTTCAAAGAAATGGTTCTTTCCAGTCTCTTCCAGGCCTTCTCAGTCCAAACCCAGGAACAGCAGACCACCTAGGTTACAGTCTCAGGCTACACACAGACCTAAGCAGTGGGGGGCTCCCACTTCCAAACCAGGGAGTAGTAAGCCACCCCCCTATAGAAAAATGGCACAGTGACTTAACCTTAACCCTTCCAGGCCCTGCTCAACTGTCTGCTCCCTTAGGAGGAAAGATCGCCCTGCATGCAGAAAACTAGGACTCATTACCCAGGACAAATGGGTTTTGAATATAGTTTCCCAGGGATACAGATTCCACTTCCACACACTACCAACCCCAAATGGTTGGCCAGACCTACCCCCAAATCAATGGGCGGAGTCCCAACAGCAGGTTCTCTTTCTTAGTATCAGGGCTATTCAACCTCTACCAGCAGAACAAAGGGGGCAAGGTTTTTATTCAAGACTTTTTCTGGTACCCAGAAAAGACAACTCCTGGCACTCTATACTGGACATCTCTATTCTCAACACCTTTCTGGTAGTTCCAAAATTCAAAATGCTAACTCTTCAACAGCTTCTTCCTATGCTAGTCAAGGATGCCTGGCTGGCAACCTTAGACTTAAAGGAAGCTTACCTGCACATCCCAATAAGGGAATCTTGCAGGAAATACCTACGCTTCAGGGCAGGCTGCATGCACTATCAGTTCTCTGCACTTCCCTTTGGCTTATCTATTGCGCCCAGGGTATTCACAAAGTGTCTAGCTCCAGCCGTTGCATTTTGCAGGCAAAGAAATATTCAAATTTACCCATACTTGGACGATTGTCTGATTCAGGCAGAAAGTCAGGACTTGCTATTACAACATCTGGCATTCGTAAAGAAACTTCTGACCTCACTGGGGTACACCATCAGTGAAAAGAAATCTCACCTAGTACCCTGCCAACAGATTGTATTGCTGGGAGCAAGCTTGAAAACTTCCCAGATGGCATTCCTCACTCCAGAGAAACAAGTTTATTTGACAACTTACTTCAAACTATTGGCCACAAAACCCCAGCTATCTACAAGGAAAATACTGCAAGCCCTGGGGTTCATGGCCTCTTGCATTCTACTAATTCCATATGCAAGACTGCATATGAGGAAACTCCAATGGTATCTAAAAAGCCTATGGTGTCATCATTCTCAGGACCTGGAAACAATGATTTCTATCATTCCTTGTATGAAGACAGTTCCTTTGGTGGGCAGAGGCCTGCTACCACAACAAGGGACTCCCTTTCACTCTACCCCCTGCCACCCAAACCCTAACAACAGATGCATCAGACTGCATGGGGTGCTCACATGGCAGGGCAGTGCATTCAGGGCAAATGAATCCCGAGATAGATGCACCTGCATATCAATCAAAAAGAAATGTTAGCTGTACAGAATGCTCTGACAGCCTTCAAAGACCGTATTTTTCCAGGACAACTATTGGTAAAGACAGACAGCACCACAGTTATGTGGTACATAAACAAGCAGGGGGGAACCCACTTGTACACTCTCTGCAGACTAGCCATGGCTCTGTGGAACACAGCCTTGAGCTACCAAGTACACCTACAAGTGCAATTCCTGCCATGCAAACTAAATTCACTGGCAGATGACTTAAGCAGAAATCTCATGGACCCACACAAATGGAAACTAGAACCCAAAATATTCAACCTTGAGGATCAAATGGTTGACTCCAGAGGTAGACCTGTTTGCCTCCCCTCAGAACTACCAATTGGACAAATTCTGCACAAGAACTCCCCACAGTCAAGCTTGGAAAGTGGATGCCATGTCCTTTACTTGGGAAAGCCTCTCGGTTTATGCCTTTCCCCTCTGCCTCTCCTCTCGAAGGTTCTACTAAAGTTCAAACAGGACAAGCCAAGGACAATACTGATTGCACCAGACTGGCCCCACCAGGACTGGTACCCCCCCTTGTGCAGTATGACACTGCTGCAACCATGGCACCTGCCTCAGACCCCTTCCCTGCTGTCCCAGCAGGCGGGCCAGATTCTGCACCCTCAACTTCAAACCCTGAACCTTGCAGCCTGGCTAATTCCTTGAGCTCTCCTCTAGCATCCCTCAGTAAGCAGGTGCTGGATGTCATTCTGAAGGCAAGGAGGCCTAGGACTAGAAAGTCCTATGCTGAGAAGTGGAAAATATACTGTTCCTGAAGCCAGGCTCAGGGGATGGGCACAGTGGTGCCCAGCTTACCTCATATTCTACAGTACTTAACAGAAATGCTCCACAAGGGCCTGTCCTTCTCGTCAATTAAAATTCATGCCTCTGCCATTTCAGCACGTTATAATACTGAGCCACCCCTCTTCTCTCACCCCCTGCTAAAACAATTCCTTAGAGGGGCCAAAATTTTAAGACCCCCCCCCCCCTCCAGGAGAGCTTCCACTCCAGCTTGAGACCTTAACTTTGTATTGGAAAAGCTCACTCTTTCCCCATTTGTGCCAGCTGCAACAGCAGAGTTGAAATTCCTTTCTTAGAAAACAGCCTTCCTTCTAGCCATCACTTCAGCAAGATGCGTGTCTGAATTACAGGCCCTCATGGCAGTGGGAACCCTTCATTATCTTCCATGCAGACATGGTTTCCCTCAGGACTAATCCTTCCTTTATGCCCAAAGTGGTGTTTAGTGTGGCCCTAAATCAGTCCATTCATTTGCCTACTTTTTTCCCTAATCCACAAAACAAAGGGGAACAAATACTGCACTCTCTGGACGTGCACAGACAACTTGGATTTTATTTAGACATGACTAAGTCTCTCATAAAATCTGAACAGCTGCTAGTTGGCTTTGCTGCAGGGGCAGAGGGGAAGGCCATTTCAAAGCAAACCATTTCCAAATGGATAGCCCATTGCTTTCATTTCTGCTCCAAGCACCATGGAAAACTTACCCCACGGGATAAGATCGTATTCCACCAGAGCCGCATCTACCTCTGCGGCTTTTCTCAGAGGAGTCCCTACCAGGGACATCCTAGAAGCTGCTACCTGGAGCTCTGTACATACCTTCACCAGGGATTACCACATGCCTGTCTTTTCTAAATCCAAAGCTGGATTTGCCACTGCAGTCTTGCAGGGCTTAATAGCTTGCCCTAATGCTCTTTAACTTCCTCCTCCTCCCTTCCTTAGCTTTGGGAATCAACCAAATCTGATGACTGCAACAGTGAAACACGAAGAACATAGTACAGTTGTGTACACTTAACATAAATGTCGATGTTCGAGTGTATTCACTGTTGCAGTCCAGATTACCTTCCCTCCAGCCCCCTGACTTCTCTTGGTTCTACCTTTCCTTCCTGTTTGGTATATTTATGTTTTCTGGCGTATTTGCTTTTTGATGGGAGTGTACCATACCATATAATTGCTTCCTATTGTGGGGGCACCTGACATTTGGGGCAAGAAAAACTGATGTAATGGCATCAGCTGCATGTTTTATACCCCTGACGACGTGACGTCATGGAAGAGGAGACAGCATCCGACACAGAAATCCGAAGACTCTGGTATTTAGGCCGGCTGAGGGCTACCTGCAGGCAGATAACCCAAATGTAATGACTGCAACAATGAATACACTCGAACATCTACATTTATGGTAAGTGTACACAACTGTACTTTCCTCACAACCTTCCTTCCCTCTTATCCTGGACTATGTAGTGGAGTTACTAAATAGTGGCCTCTCCTTCTCTTCTATTAAAATCCACGCCTCAGCCTTTTCAGCTCATTTCAATACAGATCTGCCCCTGTTCTCACATCCTTTGATTAAACAATTCCTCAGAGGGGCTTCAAATATCAGACCTCCCAGAAGGCCACCCACGCCAGCCTGAGACCTGGGTTATATTTTGGAAAAACTAACCATTCCACCCTTCGAACCTGCTGCTTCAGCAGAACTGAAATACCTTTCCTGGAAGACTGCTTTCCTACTAGCTAGCACCTCAGCCAGAAGGGTTTCAGAACTTCAGGAATTGATGGCCATTGAGCCCTTCATCATTTTCCATGCAGACAGGGTCTCCCTGAGGAGTAACCCCTCCTTTATGCCCAAGGTGATATCTAATGTGACTCTCATCCAGCCCATACATTTACCCACCTTCTTCCCGATCCCCTCAAAACATGGGGGAAAGAATTCTGCACTCACTAGATGTGCACAGACAGCTCAGACACTATCTAGACCATACCAAAGCCTTCAGGAAAACAGACCAACTTCTTGTCAGCTTTACCCCAGGGGCAGAGGGGAAGCCCATTTCCAAGCAAACCATCTCCAAATGGATATCACACTGCATCCATTTCTGCTACAGATTTCTTGGGAAACCACCCCCTAAGTCTATTCTTACTCATTCCACTAGGGCAGCCTACACTTCCACAGCATTCCTGTGAGGTGTTCCCACCAGGGGCATCTTGGAAGCTGCCACCTGGACTTCTTTCCATACCTTTACAAAGCATTACGACCCACCTCTTTTCTCTAAGGCTAGGGCAAGGTTTGCAGTGCAGTTCTGCAGGGCATGCTGACCCAAGCCTAGGACTCTTAGTAATCCTACCACCCCTCCCCTCAGCTTTGGGAATCCTTCCACAGGTGATGACTGCAACAGTGAAACACGAAGTACATAGTACAGTTGTGTACACTTACCATAAATGTAGATGTTTGAGTGTATTCACTTTTGCAGTCTTGGTTTCCCTCCCTCCTTCCCCCTTATATTCTCTTTCCTTAGGGAGACATAAGCTTCTTACGGTGGTTTTAAGCCACCAGGACAACCTTACCATATTTCCTGGGGCTTCTGACTGGTTAGGACAAGAAAAACTGATGTAATGGTGTCAGCTGCCTTGCTTTATAGCACTGACGACCTGATGTCAGTCAACATGTGACAGCAGCCGATGCAGAAAAACATTGACTCTGGTATTCGGGCCGGCTGAGGGCTACCACAGCAGGGCTAACCCCCCCACAGGTGATGACTGCAATAGTGAATACACTCGAATATCTACATTTATGGTAAGTGTACACAACTGTATTTTCTCTGGTTCGATTGTGGCTGGGGTGCCTTCTTTGCAGAGTCTGCATGTCCTCCTTGTGGTTCCGTGGGTTTCCTCGGGGTACTCCGCTTTCCTCCCACATTTCAAAGGCATGCAGTAGGTGGACTGGACACTCTAAATTGCTCGCAGGTGCAAGTGTGTGGTACGGATAAACTACCGTAGCAGGTCTAACCAACCGGTGGTGTAAACCTTGGCTCGATGATTATCCCTGTTTAAGTGACACCCCAACCCCATTTGCAAAAATGGGAAAAAGGGTGTACAAGAAGGATGGCTGGACTATCTTTTGTCATACCTTTGTCAGCATTGTTGATATCGGTCGCCTGTTTTGTAGAGCTGCAAATGGAGGTTGTGGGTATTGCTTGCAAATGAACTATCACCTGTGATGGAGTTGAACTTGTTTGCTGTGTAGTCTCCACTTGTGAGAGCAAAAGCTGCTACATGTGTGTGTATGGAAATATACACACACAGTTTATTTATCTAAGACACTTTTCATCTAATCACAAATCATTTAACACACATTTAATCTAAAACGGATGTAGTTAAATCACATTACATCTAAAACTTCATGTACATTACAGCAGATAGTTCTGCGAAACTTCTTTTTTTGCATGAGGGTTCCCCCCCACACACTTGCTACTCAATAATTAATAATGTTCTAACTCCACGGTTGCATAACCATAGAGAAATCTCATCATACATTGAGTCACTGCAGGTGCACAAACACAAGCTTCTAGACACAGATTTGCAACTAACCATGGGCATTAGTAAGGCACAAATACGGATCAACACTAATTTGTATTGTAGTTTCCATGATAAAAACACACCTGCTGTCATTTTCTATAGCATTGCACACTTTTGTCAAGTATGAGTCGGTCATTTGTGTTTTAGATCAATTGACACTTATCTAAGACACATTTTGTCTACAAAAAAGTACTATACATGCGTGCACACACACACACACACACATGCACGCAGGCATATGGATATATGTACGTTTGTCTCTGACTGGGTAAGCCCACTGGACACAATGGTCCATTTTCAGGGGCAGCCGGGGAGCACTGTTTAGTTAAATGACTTACTCATAGTAACACAATAGGTAAATTAAGGTGAAAAGAATCTGACCTTATACCCTGGCCACAGGAAGCAGCTCAGTAACTGCTCACAACTTTAGTCCTTTGTACTAACTTTCCATATGAGCATGACTTTTGGACTGTTTGCAGTCATACTGCTGTATCTCAGGTTTGCCAGGTTCTTATCCATCACATATCTAGTACAGTCATTAAGACTCTGTCTGCATGTTTGCTTCTCTTTATAG
This sequence comes from Protopterus annectens, assembly GCF_019279795.1. Taxonomy (NCBI): domain Eukaryota; kingdom Metazoa; phylum Chordata; order Ceratodontiformes; family Protopteridae; genus Protopterus; species Protopterus annectens. The sequence goes on from NC_056745.1 coordinate 1,197,828,214, forward strand.
TCTGACTTGATTAAGTAAAACAGCTGTGAAGATAACAGACTTAGTGAGACAACTTTACAGTAGTATGTGTTCCATGAGCTAGAGTACTGTGAATGCAGACCATGTGGATTCTACTACTCAGCAGTAAGGGGTGGGTGGTCTTTGCCATGATTGTTAATGGATTTCTTATACCACAGTGTTATTAATATTATGCTTGTACCTTGCTTTCCAGAAACACTATTTTTTTCAGTCAGAACTGAGATGTGAATTCTTATTTTATTCCTTAGTGCTACACTGCAGAATTCATGGAAGTAAAGGCAAATTTTGGCCTAGAGAAAGCCATTCATTCAAATTAATTGGATGTGTTTGGGAATAGGTTACAGTTAATTACTGTCATAATAAAGGTTTCTATTTGTTGAAACAGGTTGATGAAGAGTCTGTTGTATCTTCAACTGGAGCCTTGTCTTTGAAGAAAGTTCCTGAGAAGATGGTCGTTATTGGCGCAGGTGTAATTGGAGTAGAACTGGTAAGAAGTTCTGAACAGTTAATGCCATCTCTATGGCATAGTAGTTTTAGTGCTAACTACATCATAGATGGGAAGGGTTTCTTTATCTGTCTGCAGAGTGGATTCACAAGCTGTTGAATAAGAGGTGAAAATGCTAAGTGGCAGCTTTATTTATCATATGGGAAGAGTATTGGGATTGTCGTGATGCAGGATCTTCACCTGGATGCAAGTTCTAGATCCCAGATTTCACACTGGGAATGGGACAAGGGGAAGGTGCAAGCTTGCCAAGCAGTGCATGCATTTTACTTGGGGGTGGTAAATCTTCAAAACTGCATGTCTTCAAAAACGCTGAGTGCAACAAGCATTGCATTATGCTTTCTAACAGTGGAAATGGTAGGACCTTTAAAAAAAAATCCCAACCCTTTCTGTGGGAGATGGCTATGATCCATGGCTTTTGTCTCCCTCTCTTTGTTGATTTAGGATGCTGAGGGTGAAAGAAGGGGAATGGTCTTATGAGAGAGAAGCTTTTGATGATGGGTTGGGAAGAGGGAACAGAGGCCACAAAAGCTTATTAAAAATGTCTTAAACATTTGAATTAGTGTCATTGACTGAATTATTGTGCCTGATTTTAAATTGTCGTAAATTTTGCAGACCAATAAAAATCAAAAGCTGCGTTCTAGTTATGAGTGGATTAAACCAAATGGCAAAAATGTAATTGTCTGTATTTTCTTATTTGTAATGTTACTTCCATTATGCCCTGCAGGCAATTGAATACTTAGTATTGTAATCCATAGAACTTCCATTTTGGTAAATTAATGTGAAGTGTATCATCATAATTATGTGACATTCAATCCCATGATAAAATTGTATTGATTGCTTTGGTAGCAGATAAGTTGTCATCTTTTGTGGAATTTTTGTACACATTTTTATTTGCATTTGTTTCTAATGAGATTTTTGCTTGACATATGTTTAGTCTGTTGGTTGTCTCCTCCTGGGTCTACATGTGAGAGAGTCGCCTTTTCTCTGTATAACCATTTGGCATGTCAGGACCCATTACAGCGAGTCCCAAAATATGGAGACCAAATAGCCGAAAGAATGTACTTAAACATTAAGTCACAGATACCATTTCTTGGAATATTCCCTTTTTTCCAAGGTATAGTGATCTCGGTATATATAAGTTTGGGGGGGGGTGCTGGAGGGGGTGTCACAACCCCCACCCCCCAAGATTCTCTTCTATTTTCGTCCCTCTTTTAGGAGGAGGGGAGCTTGTCAACACTTGGCATTTCGAGTGCCAGTATTTCAGTAGGGAGCCTTTCTCTGTCGCATCTGTTTTTTTTTATTTTTTTCTGTCTGAAGCTCCTGCAGTTTGCTTCACTCTGAGAACTTGTATAATACCTCATGAGCCTCTCTCATTTCTTTTCTGACTCTTGCAAAGTTTAGATTTCACTTCTGACCTTTGTTATGGAAAAGTGTTCATGTTTAGTGTTTAACATTTATTTTTTTATTTTTAATTTTTTTATCAGTATTCGTGAGGCCATAAATAGTTAGCCAAGATCTGCAGCAGCATCCTGTGTTGCATAGGAGAAGAGCACAGTGTGAAGCTCTGAGTAACACAGCTGCCTGAAAATGGTGTAGAAAAAGCTGCTGGTCTACCTAGCTACTTGAGAGTGGCCTTTATTGAGAGCATCCAGTCTGGAGAATATGTGTAAAGGTCTCCCTCACAGCCCTAGATTTGTGCACAGACCATTGTCAAAATGTGAAAGAGGTGTAAGACACATTGATCACGCCCTCTTAGAGTTAAGAGGTCTCTTAGACAGCCTCCTTAGTGTGGATCAAATGCTGGAAAAGCTTTCCAGCCTTTGAGTATGAGCTCAAAGAAGATAAGCTCAGGATAATGACATCAGCTTTCATAGTGGCTTTTGTGGCTTGCTGTAATTTTAACTATGATGGTACTATTGAAGCTGTCCTTTTTGAATGTCTCTTTTGGGGGGTACTTACTCAGCTATCAGTCTCTGGACCTGGTCTTATTTCAGGAAAAGGTGCAGGTCCTATTTAGACATCGCAAAGGTCCACTCTTTGTTCTCATTTCCCTTGTTGTCATCTAGATCAGTTCATCACCTTAAGATCAAGCTCTCTCACAAAGTGAGAAGAGACTTCAAGTGTTAGTCTTCACCTTTTCCTAGCTTTTCTAGCCAGGTGTCTGTGGAAGGCAGTGCTACAAACCCACCAGTTCATGTCCTGCCTGTTGTCCCACAGAATACATTCAGAATCCTGAATGAAATAAAACGCCAATGACTGAAAGATTGACCACAAAAGATTGAAACACAATGCCAAATGCATTTCCTATGGGCTAACCAGATCTAAAATTAGACCTATGAGATGTGCTCATTGATGTTGCAAAGCAGAACGATGAAGACAGAAGCCAATAATCCACCTCAGAAACTAGAAAGGCAGACGCAGAGGCTTCATAAAGACAGGACTGTTTAACTCTGCTGGGGAGAACACAGACTGTTTTAAGATCTTGGCAGAGATGGCTTTGGGTCTGAGCAGAAAAAAAGCATTAAAAAAGCCAGTAGCTTATTGTGCAATATCATGGCACACCAGGGACTGGGTTTTTGAACCTTTCACCACTGTAGCATAATATCTGAATATATATATAAGTAGCAGGGGGGTGTGGGGGACATGGGGGGAGGGCTTGCCCCTTGCATATTGCTTGTTTGTTTGTAAGTTGTACAGCATTCTGTGTTTTGACCCTATACAGTCAATCTTTGAGCTGTGTGTTTTTTTTTTCCTTTGGAATTCTGAACATTATTCCATTGTTCAGCCATTTCATGGAAGACGTGTGCTATTGTGTGAGTTTGTTCAGCTCCAGGGGCCATTGTAAGACCAGTTTGTTTATTTTGCTCGGATCCCCATCCATCTTTGCCAGCGTTTTGTGACAGTTTGTGTTCTCTTTGACAGAATTGTAGACTGTTCTGTCATAAATGAAGCCACTGCTTCTGCCTTTCTTGTTTTTGAGGAAGACTTCTGTCTTTATCTTGCACCTTTGCAGCGTCAGTGAGCTCCTCACATAGGTCTGGTTTTAGATGGGGACTTTTATGTGAGTGGAAGGGAGCAGCTGAATGGTGTATGTGCACAAGCTGCTGCATCATTTTCAGAAGACCCTGCTGGAGGCTTCTGTCGCTCGTCTGGTCAGGGTAAAACAGACTAGCATTCATGGGTTCTGTTGAATCAGCTTTATTGCACACAAACCTATCAGAAATGAGGCTTTGTAACTTAAACTTAAATAAACTTATAAACAGACTGACTACCACACTCATACATGTTAACACTCTGGCTGTTCTCTCGACATACTCAGTATTTATATGCACGTTCTACATCTGGATATGCTTCTTAAATGTACATACACATGCTCTGATCTACATCCTCCCTCTCTGAGAAATAGTCCATATACGAAATGACAGTATTCAATGACATGCAATTTACAGAAATAATCTTTCGATATGCAGTTATACAGAATTGATTATATGACATGCAATCATACAAAATTAGACGCATGTAAAACAATTCTGTCCAAGTTGCTGTGTATTTTACACTAGGTCTAGAAATACGACCTCACCATGTAACATAAAAGTCAGAATTGGATCTAGCAGTGGGGACCATCTTCAAGGAATGTTCAACTTTGGGTACATCAGGAACGGGAATGATACTGTGACACGTTCTTTGGTACGAACGTTGTCAGGGTTGCTCTGAGATCTAGAGTCTGTATCACAGGTACGATGCTGCAGTATCGCTTCTGATACAGGAAGAAGTCTGCAGTTTCTCTTGTACTGTATACCCTCAGATTCCACTAAGTTGGATCTCTGCTTGGTACATATACCTCTCACTTGACCAATTTGATCAAAGCCTTTCACCGTTTGCATCCTCACTGTCTCTCCTTCCAACGGATGAAGAAATCTGCTCGTTTTATCATAGCAGGACTTCAGAGAAGTATGCTTTTTTAAAAAGTTGGGCTTTGATTGCTCTGTTATTTTTAGCATTAGGCAACATTGAGCTAGAACTGATGGGCAAGGTTGTTCTGGTTTGCCTAGATGGAAGTCTCTGATCAGGCAAGCAAAGTAGATTGTCACGGGGTATATTTCTGAGATTGAGTTAAAATCAAGAAGATATCTGTATTGTTGCGCTTTGACCTCTCCAGTAATTGCTTTGCACTCTGTACTACACATTCAGCAAGGCTGTTTGACTGAGTATATTCAGGGCCACTAGTAACATGGATAAAGTTCCACTCTTTAGCAAATCTCTGAAACAATTGACTGGTAAACTGAGAACCGTTGTCAGAAATAACTTTGTGTTGACTACTACGGACTGAGAAATGACATTTCATCTTAGTAATAACAGCACTGGACATTAGGTTAGGTAGCAAATTGATCTCAAACCAGTTCAAATAAGAGTCTACCAACACTTAAGTAATGTTGACTGTTCCACTCAAATATGTCATTTGTTGTTGTTGACCAAGGTAGTTCAGGAATTTGGCTTAGCTGAAGTGGCTCTTTTTTGCAAATGCGGCTTTGTGCTGTTGCACACTGAACAAGAAGAAAGCACTTTATCAATGTCTTTTGCTAGAGAAGGCCAAAATACTAGTCCTCTCGCCAGTCTTTTTGTAGAATCGGAACCTGGGTGACCAGTATGCAAAATCTGGATGTATTCATGTTGTGAGAAGTAAGAACAACTTTTGGACCATTCAGAATGATACCATCTTCCATCAGCATCTCATCTCTGTATGGAAAGTAAGGTTGTTCTTCTGGCAGTTCACAGGAATGCTTTGACGGCCATCCTACATTGATGAAGTGGTTGAGCCTTTGCAAAATTGGATTAGTCTTTGTATGCTCTCTCAGCTCATCCAGTCTCGTGGTAGAAAAATTACGCACTTCCATGACATCAAAGTCAAAATTCTTTGCATCAAGCTGTTCCATGGTATTTCTGGGCGATCTGGATAAGGTATCAGCCAGATAAAGAAGTTTACCTTTTGTATAAACCATTTTGAAATTATACTCTTGCAATTTGAGCATCATTCTTTGTAGTCTTGCTGGAGCAGAATGCATAGGCTGCTTTGAAATAGTGACTAGAGGTTGATGGTCAGTTTGTCTGGATAGCGCTGTGATAAATATAATCATGAAACTTCGAACATGTGAATATAATTGCCAAAAGTTCCTCTCAGTTTGAGCATACTGCATCTCCATTTGGGTAAGAGTTCTAGATGCACAGGCAACAGGACTGCTTACTTGAAGAATAACCACACCAAGACCAAACTTTGAAGCATCACAGGAAAGAACTGCTGGTTTATGGACATCATAGTATCTTAATGTAGACTGGTTAGAAATTTGCTGTTTGAGGTTATCAAGTGCTCTCTGGTGTTCTGACCATGACCATGCAACATTTTTGCTTGTCAGCTCTCTTAAAGGTGCTGATAACACACTAATGTCAGGGATAAATTTGCTCACACTGTTAACCATGCCAAGAAAATGCTGTAGATCTTGGACATTGTCTGGAGCTGGCATCTCAAGAATGATGGTTTGCTTGGAAGGATCTGGTTGCAAGCCTGTACTGGTAAATAAATGACCTACATAAGTAACTTCTGGAAGTCTGAATTTGCACTTCAGAGGATTGAGCTCTAAATTCACTTCACACCCTTTGTCCAGAACTTTCCTGAAGTTTCTGTCATGCTCTGCTTCACCATTACCTCCAACCAGTAAATCATCAACTGTTATTGTACACGGGTAGCCTGAAAAAAAATTGCTGCATTGCACACTGAAAGACTTCACTGACAGAATTTACTCCAAAAGGCATATTGAGGAATCTGTATCTACCAAATGGTGTACTGAATGTAGTCAGTAGTTACGATTTGTGATCAAGCATCACTTGCCAAAATGAACTCTTTGCACCTAAGACCAAAAATGCAGTGGCATTTGGCATGAGGGATGTAATCTCCTCTACTACATACACATGCTCTGATCTACATCTCCCTCAGTTCACTGGTCCGCTTTGGAGTAGGAACTCTGTGAAAGCCATTTGGAACTGCATGCAGATGTTCTTCGTGTTTCACTGTTACAGTCATCACATTTGGGTTATCTGCTTTCAGTAGCCCTCAGTCGGCCTGATTGTCAAAGTCTTGGGTCCTGCATCGGTTGCTGTCTTATCTTCCATGACGTCAGGTAGTCAGGGGTATAAAGCATGCAGCAGATGCCATTTTTATCAGTCTTTCTTGCCATGCGGTGCCCAAAGCAAAAGCAGTTCGCAAGTGCCGGTCGGCCAATTCCTGAAATTTTCGTTTTCAAGTTTCAGATCCGAAGTCTTCAACTAAGCTAAGTACCCCGTTGGGGATCCTTTTTCTTGCTCTAAACCAATGTCAGTAAAAGTTAGGAAAGCAAATACCTCATAAAGATTTTCATTCATACTACATTTCTTGCTTAGGCCCAGACCACGATGTATTTCTGTCTGTTCTGTGCCTTATTCAAACCTCGTACTATTTGTCGTCGGTTCATTTTCGCATCCAGATATTTTGGTACTCTGTTCAATTATCCAGAAATGGCTCCGGTAAGCCATCCGACTACCGACATTCCAAAAAAATGGAAAGATAAAGACAGAGACAGACCGCATAGGTCCAACACTGCCGACAACGCTTCTCCTAAGCTAGTCGCCAGTTCACCGGTACTAAGTGAGGCGCTTTCGCAGCCCCTGATACCCACTACTTCAGATTCGCAGGCCTCTACTGAGACCCATTCGGAGTCCGGTATGCCGCAAGATGCTTCTTCGACTGTGGAACCTGCGAATGTCTCTACCTTGGATGGGTCCGGAACCGCTGTGCAGGCACTGGCTTCTGAGGGTGTGTTCAGGCCTACTGACTTGCATATTAAACCGACGCCATCTTCTTCTTCAAGGCCTAAAACTCGATCTATGCCTAAAATAACACCCAGACCACGTGGTCAGGCCTCTATGCCTAAAAAACAAATAAGAATTGCTGAGGACCTTATTACTCTAATCATGGGAAGCCACCCTTCCCCCTCTAAGAGACCTAGGACTGATTTTCCTTCTGATTCTTCTGATCAGGATTCTGAAATTTCTGTTTTCTCTGATGACCAGGATTTGCCCTTATCTACCTATGAGGATTCTGATGCAGAGGACTCCATTCCCTCTGCTTCCCCTCCAGAGGATTTCTCCCTTGATGAAACCTTGCATACTCTTAGGGAGCATTTTCGCTGGAAAAGCCAGGATTACTCTGACTCCAAAAAGAGGCTTAGGGAATTCTTACTCCTGCCTCAACACAGGCCTTTAGCTATCCCTCCTGTACTGGACATTGTAGATGTTGCCTTCTCAGAGTCTAGCCTGGCCCCTAACACTTTACCTCCTGCTCCCAGAAAACCAGATGGGTATTGCAGGGTACTTGACTCTCTCAAGTTCCTCTTTAAAAATCCTACTGCAGATCCCGATACCATTTCACAGGGACCCAAGAGCATTAAGGCTACTACTGCCAAAAATCCTACCCCCTCTGATAGAGATTCCAGGGAGCTGGATAGATGGGGTAAGAAGATATACACTTCTGCAACTTTGGCCATTAGGGCTTTAAACTGCCAGTTTCATATGTTAAAGTATCAGCAGCGTATTATTGGATTGCTTAAACAGAAAATGATGTTGATTCCTGACTGTGCTGAAAATAAAGAATTACAGGATTTAATGCATTGTGCTGAACAAGTTGGAAAACATACTTTGCAGTGTGGTTTTGATTCATTAGAGGCATCTTGCAGGGCTGCTGTCATTGGGTCTGTACTTGGAAGGCATGCTTGGCTTAAGGAGCAATCTTTGCCAAATCATGTTAAAGCTAAATTACCGGATGCTCCCTTAAATCAAGACCACCTGTTTGGCAACAAAGCAGTAGTAGTACTTAAAAAGATGGAGGAAAAAAACTAAATCTATGCAAACCGTTAAAGATTTCCTGCAAGTACAACCTCCCAGATTTAGTAGGCATTGGCCCTCTAAGAATTGGTCCTTTCTTGCCTTTTCCGGGCCTTCTCAGTCCAAACCCAGAACCAGCAGAACATCCAGGCTTCAGTCCCAAGGTACTCACAAGCCTAAGTAGTGGGAGGCTCCGCTTCCAAAGCAGGGTGTAGTAAGACTAACCCCCTATGGTAAACTGTCTCAATTACTTAACTTTAAACCTTCCAAGCCCTGCTCAACTGACTGTTCCTTTAAGGAGAAAGATTGCCCTGCATGCAAAAAATTGGGAACTCATTACCCAGGACAAATGGGTTTTAAATATAGTTTCCCAAGGATGCAGATTCCACTTCCACTCCTTTCCTACCCCAAACGGCTGGCCAGACCTACCCCCAAATCAGTGGGCAGTGGCTCAAAAGCAAGTTCTCTCTCTTATAAGCATCAGGGCTATTCAGCCTGATCCAGAAGAAGAATGGGGGCAAGGTTTCTACTCAAGACTTTTCCTGGTACCCAGAAAAGACTATTCCTGGCATCCTATCCCTGGTCTGTCTATCCTAAACACATTTTGGTAACCCCAAAATTCAAGATGCTAACTCTTCATCAGCTGCTTCCTATGCTAGGCAAAGATGCCTGGTTGGCAACACTGTATTTAAAGGAAGCCTACCTGCACATCCCAATAAGGGAATCTTGCAGAAGATACCTACGCTTCAGAGCAGGTTACATGCACTATCAGTTCTCTACACTGCCCTTTGGCTTATCTACTGCGCCCAGGGTATTCACAAAGTGCCTAGCTCCAGTCATTGCATTTTGCAGGCAAAGAAATATTTAAATATACCCATACCTGGACGATTGTCTAATTCTGGCAGTAAGCCAGGACATACTATTAAATCATCTGGCATTTGTAAAGAAATTGCTAACTTCTCTGGGGTACACCATAAATGAAAAGAAATCACATCTTGTACCCTGCCAACAAATTGTATTCCTGGGAGCAAGCTTGAGTACAACTTCCCAGATGGCCTACCTTACGCCAGAGAAAAAAGTTCATTTGACAGCCTACTTCAAACTACTGGCCACAAAGACCCAGCTATCTGCAAGGAAAATTCTGCAAGCCCTGGAGTTCATGGCCTCCTGCATTCTACTAATTCCATACGCAAGACTGCTTGTGAGGAAACTACAATGGTATCTAAAAATCCTATGGAGTCAACATTCTCAGGATCTAGAATCAATGATTCCCATCATACCTTGTCTACAGATAGAGTTCCTTGGGTGGGCAGAGGCCTACCACCAAAACAAGGGACTGCCATTCACTCTACCCCCTGCCGCCCAAACCCTAACAACAGACTCATCAGGCTATGCATGGGGGGGCCCACTTGGCAGGGCAGTGCATTCAGGGCAAATGGAACCAAAGTCAAATGCACCTGCATATCAATCAAAAAGAAATGTTAGCTGTACAGTATGCTCAGACAGCCTTCGAGGACCATATTCTTCCAGGACAATTATTGGTAAAGACGGACAAACACCACTATGTGGTACATAAGCAGGGGGGAACCCACTCATACCCTCTCTGCAGACTAGCCATGGCTATGTGGAACACAGCCTTGAGCTTCCAAGTGCACCTACAGGCTCAGTTCCTGCCAGGAAAGCTAAATACATTGGCAGACAACCTAAGCAGAAATCTCATGGACCCACACGAGGGGAAACTGGAACCAAAGATTTTCAACATGTTGAGAAACAAATGGGGGAGCCCAGAGATGGACCTGTTTGCCTCCCCCCAGAACTACCAGTTAGACAAATTCTGCATAAGGACTCCCCACAAATAAGCTTGGAAAGTGGATGCCCTGTCCTTCACCTGGAAAAACCGATCGGTTTATGCCTTTCCCCCTCTGCCTCTCCTCTCCAAGGTACTGCTAAAGATCAAACAGGGCAAATCAAGGACAATACTGATTGCACCAGACTGGCCACGCCAACACTACTACCCCCTCTTGCGCAGTGTGTCACTGCTCGCACCATGGCACCTGCCTCAGACCCCCGCTCTGCTGTCTCAGCAAGAGGGCCAGATACTGCACCCACAACTTCAAATCCTGAACTTGGCAGCCTGGCTAATTACCTGATCTCTCCATTCCCATCCCCTCAGTAAGCAAGTGATGGATGTCATTCTGGAGGCAAGGAGGCCTAGTACTAGAAAATCCTATGCTGAGAAATGGAAAAGATTCTGTTCCTGGAGCCAGACTCATGGGATGGGCACAGTAGCGCCCAACTTTCCTCAGATTCTTCAGTACTTAACTGAGATGCTTCACAAGGGCCTTTCCTTTTCCTCCATCAAAATTCATGCTTCAGCCATTTCAGCTCATTACAATACAGAACCACCCCTCTTCTCTCATCCACTGCTGAAGCAATTCCTCAGAGGGGCCAAAAACTTTAGACTACCCAGGAGAGCCCGTACTCCAGCCTGGGACCTTAATTTTGTATTGGAAAAGCTCACTCTACCTCCCTTCGAGCCAGCTGCAAGTGCAGAGTTGAAATTCCTTTCTTGGAAAACAGTCTTCCTTCTAGCCATCGCTTCAGCAAGAAGGATGTCTGAATTACAGGCCCTCATGGCTGTGGAGCTTTTCATCATCTTTCATGCAAACAGGGTGTCCCTCAGGACCAATCCCTCCTTCATGCCCAAGGTGGTATCCAGTGTGGCCCTTAATCAGTCCATTCATTTGCCAACCTTCTTTTCTAATCCACAGAACAAAGAGGAACGAATACTGCACTCCTTGGATGTGCACAGACAACTTAGATTTTACTTGGACAGGACTAAATATCTCAGGAAATCTTAGCAGCTGGTTGCATTTGCTGCAGGGGCAGAGGGGAAAGCCATTTCTAAGTAAACCATTTCTAAGTGGATAGGCTATTGCATTCATTTCTGCTATAAGCACCATGGAAAACCTTACCCCACAGGGGATAAGACCTCATTCCACCAGGGCTGCATCTACCTCTGCAGCCTTCCTCAGTGCTGTCCCTACCAGGGACATCCTAGAAGCTCCTACCTGGAGTTCTGTACATACCCTTCACCAAGCATTACCATTTGTCAGTTTTTTCTAAATCCAGAGCTAGCTTTGCCACTGCAATCTTGCAGGGCCTTATAGCTGGTCTTAATGCTATATAGATGCTTCCTCCCATTCTTAGCTTTGGGAATCTACCCAAATGTGATGACTGCAACAGTGAAACACGAAGAACATAGTACAGTTGTGTACACTTACCATAAATGTAGATGTTCAAGTATATTCACTGTTGCAGTCCTGATTACCCTCCCTCCAGCCCCCTGACTTCTATTGACTATACCTCTATTCTTTTTTACTATGCTTAAAGCTTTCTGGTGTATTTGTTTTTTGTTGGAGGTGTAACCCTGTATATAATTGCTTCCCATTATGGGGCACCTGACATGTTGGGCAAGAAAAAATGATAAAATGGTGTCTGCTGCATGCTTTATACCCCTGACTACCTGACGTCATGGAAGATGAGACAGAAACCGAAGCAGGATCCAAGACTTTGATAATCAGGCCGACTGAGGTTTACCTGCAAGCAGATAACCCAAACGTGATGACTGCTACAGTGAATACACTCGAACATCTACATTTATGGTAAGTGTACACAACTGTACTTTACCCTCCCTCCAGCCCCTTGTCTTCTCTTGGCTCTACCTTTCCTTCTTGTTTGGCATATATTATATCATGTGTATTTGCTTTTTGCTCGTGGTGTACCATACTATGTAATTGCTTCCTATTGTGGGGCCACCTGACATCTGGGGCAAGAAAAACTGATGTAATGGCATCGGCTGCATGTTTTATACTCCTGATGACCTGACGTCATGGAAGAAGTGACAGCATCCGATGCAGAAATCCGAAGACTCTGGTATTCAGGCCAGCTGAGGGCTACCTTCAGGCAAATAACTTAAATGTGATGACTGCAACAGTGAATACACTCGAACATCTACATTTATAAGTGTACACAACTGTACTTTTCTTCCCGTCATTCTCTTATGCCTCCTTCTGTATTCTGACCCCTTGGATTAGAGTCCTCTGATTTGAACTTCTCCCGGGGCAGATCTTCATCGTTGCCAGGAGTGCATTCTTCCTTGTCTTTGAGTTCTCTGATCTGGTCTGCTGCAACCACGTCAGATCTGGCTGAATCTTAGAGCAAATGGTTGACAGATCAGAGGTCGTTGGAGTCATTCCTTTCTCTTGGAGTTTCGGCACTTGACAGTTTGGGTCCAGTGTCAGCCTCAGATCCAAGCCGAATGGTGTCTAGGGTTGAGGCATCCTCCGGGGTTTTGGCTCCTAAGGCTAAGTTTCCCCAAATCCTTGTTTAGCTCTGCATTTGAGGCTGTCAAGAAAGTACTCTCTCAGCCCACAGAGAGAAGACTACTTCATTGAAATAGGATTCAGCCCTCTTCTTATCCCATTGGGACAGCCAGTACCTAGACACCTTAAGCTGGTTCTCACAGAAGAGACAGTCAGTTTCCAGGTCATCCTCCCAACAACCTGTGGAGGAGGTACACAAAAAACAGAAGCACAAAAGGAGACACTTGGATTCCCTTGAGGAATCCCCCAACACCGACACCAACTTTGAGGAAGATTTCCCCCCGATCCACCAAGGATTTATCTGAATGAGACCTCCTCAAGGAACTTCTGAAACAAAGTTGTATAGTCTTCCGAAATGCTTTCCCCAAAGGAGTCAGTCAATCTTGAGGCTTTTAGTTCTGGCCTGTGCCTATCCTGAAAAAAACTGTGTAGTTGTTGCTCCTTAAGACTGTACACATTGGAACAAGGGTCTGGTGGAGATTCAGTGGTGGTGATGGCAGCAGCCACTAAGAAGGAACTAGCTGAAGAAAGGAGTCTCATGTTGGACATATCCGGGAAGGATGTGCATGCCTCATCTACTTTTTCAGTGAGAGCGTTGAATTACTTAGCATGTCATACATTTTCAAAGGAATTTGACTAAGGAAGGTGTCCAAATCCCTCCCAGGGACCTTGACTGTGATCAACAGAAATCCTTTGATTTCATAGTTGGCTACCCTCCAGTCTTTTTCCATTGTTTCTGTGTATCTCGTCTCTGGGGGGTGCATCTACAGCAGCCAGCACGGGCATATCCATCCGGAGACATGCTTGGATATGGCTGTGTGACTTGGTGGAACATTTTATGACACCCATTTTAAACACCTCTTATAATGAACCAATGCTTTTTTTGTCCTAAACTAAGAGTGTCTAGAAGTGAGAAAGATGAAAAGTCCCTGTCTGCCATAGGGTTTAAATTATCCACCCATCAGAAACCAAAATGGAGATAAGAGAATGTAGTTTCACAAGTCAAACAGATGTCTGCCTCGCAGTTCTGGAGACCGATTCTACTGTACCCTCACCACCATCACCGCCGCATGGCAGAGGGGGAACTCTTATAATTGACATTGTCCTAGAGCCAGTGATGGTACACAAAGTCAAGGCTTCAGAGGGCCATTCTCTGAGAAGCCTTTCCAGCTGTCCTGAATGGTTGCCTGACTGCTGCACTGTAAAGGCAGTCAGTCCCCTGCATGTGACAAACTTGGACACCCATCAGTTATGACAAAAGGGTGCAAAAGATCATCACCCAAGACTACTTCATTCCTTTACTTACACAACAGACCCAAAAAGACTTCCCTTTGAAGGGGAAGAATGATGGGAAGCTGCCGCTTCAGAAATGGAGAAATTGTTAACAAGAGTCATCTAAGAGGTCCCACCAGACCAGAGCGAATACAGAATTTACTCATGGTTGTTTATGATGAAAAAAAAATGGGACATAAGGTCAATTCCGGACCATTGTCACTTGAACAATTTTGTAAAAAAAAAGACCAAATTCCAGATGGTCATAGTGCAGTCTACTCTACCCCTGCTGTGAAAAAACTGGATGTGCTCACTAGATCTCCAGGATCTGTGCTATCGTATAAAAATGGACAGAAACTCCAGGAAGTATGTTCACGTCTGGCTACTCCACAGCCCCCCAGGTGTTAACAAAATGTATGGCAGTAGTAGCAACTCGTTTCCAACTGCAGGGGTTGAGTGTCCCTTTACTTAAGACTGAATTATCACTGTCCCTACTCATTCAAGCCAGCGGCTCCTTACTCCATCTATGTGCTTACTTGGGAATTACTGTGAACCTAGAGAAATCCAAGTATTTGATGTTGTCCATGTCATTATTCCTCACAACTGGTTCTTGGATCTGACATCAGATCCAATCCTGCACTACACAAGACATCGATCCAAGGCTCGAGCTCCTCCCTGTCCCATAATCCCCTTCTGCCCTCTAACCCTCCAATATCGTTTGCCGCATTTATGTATGGACATGATCCTTGGCTCTCAAGCTGGGTGCGATAGTTTTTTTCAAGTATCCTTTAAGTGAATTGTCTTCCACTTTTCCCACTGCTAGTGTATCTCTAGCGTTAGTGTGTTTCGTGGTACTCCCCTCTTTTCTCTCTGGTTGGCGCTTGGTACCTTTTTCTATACTGCTATGTAGGTAACAGCATTAGGGCCTAATTTGTGTCTGGTTTTTACCTTTAATAGTTAGTGAATTAGTTTTTCTTGGCTGTTCGTTGTTAGGTAGTTTAGCCTTTGGCGTGTTTTGTGCATTTCAGGCTGTGTGTCTGACTGGTGCCGGTGGTATGTCTGAGAAGGACAGACCTACAGGGTTTGAGTTGCGCTTCTTGTGGACATAAGATGCCTAATTCTGACACCTACAAGAAGTCTGTCTACTGTTTGGGGGCTGACCACGTTGAGGGTGATTGCTCTGTCTGTGCTGCATTCAACCCTCGAGCGCTGCCAGACCACCATAACAAGTTGCTTTTGAAGGGCATGGTTCAAAGGGGTCCTCTCGTCTCCAAGTCCTCAGCTACATCTGGCCCTAAGGACTCTAAAAGGAAAGCCCCATCTGCTTCCCTGGGTGTTTCTCTGTCATTGGCTGACAGTCGACCTAGGCTTTTGGATCAGAGGTCTCCAGATCCACAACTGCCTTTGGCCATGTCAGATTCAACATCTCCAAATCTGCCGGTAGGTTCTGAGGTCTCTTCGAAGTGGAGGCCTTTTGGATCTGACTAGAGTTAGGTCCCCCTCAGATCCACCTCCTTCAGATCCGAAGAAGGTGGTCCAGCAGGTGTCTGATCCAATATTCCATTTTGAGGCTCTCCTTCCCCTTCGGGATTCACCAGGGATCCAAAGCACTCTGCTCCTGGGCCTTGGAGCTTATCTGTAGATCATGGACATTATAAGTTTGCTTCGGGGTCCAGGCTTGGATCTCTGACCAAGTCCACCCATTCCTTGGCTTCCTCCAGGAGCCCTTTGCCCATGGATATGGACAGGATAATGAGGAGCTTCCACAGGGCCCAGCTAGCGATGGATCTCTTGGTATCTCCAGCCCACCCTAGCTCAGTGAGATCCCTGGCTTCAAGCATGCCCTCACCTCTTCTGACTCTCCCTATTTTGGAATTCCAGGACCTGTTTCACCCAAGGGAGGCATCAATGGTCAGAGCATCCATGCTTTTCCGACTCCATCAGGGTCCCTGATCAGATTGATTCCATTGCTTTCGGATCAGAGCAAGTCTGTGCTCCGAGAGTTCAGTGTTGGGTCTCTAGGGAGGGGATCAGGTCTGGGTTTATTGGATTGGTCCCTTCCCTTGGGGGGTCTCTGCCCTCAACAGCTTGGCCAGTACTGTCTGGAGGGCCGGGACCCAGGGTTGGCCCTGCTCCTTCTTCCCAGGTGGTCTTTGCTCCCGGGGACAGGTAGGGAGTTTCCTTGAGTCTATCAGTTTTTTGGGTGGTAGAGTGGACTTTCTGCAGGTCTGGTGCAGGTGTCTTCCGCCCTACTGGGTCCATACCAGCCCATCACTATTCTCAGCCCTGAGTCCATCCATCCTATCCAGAGTCAGTCCTTGTGAGGTAGCATTCAGGTGACATCTAACCCCCTAGGGAGTTCCCCTCTCTTCTGAGTCCTCCCCTGAGCTCCACACAGAGGAGATCATAGAAGAGAAAGTGTAAGAGGAGGCACTTGGACAGATTTTGATGAGGGGGATGGGTCCTCAGGTCTCCGCCAGACAATGTCTCCTTTCGAGACATTTTGGAACTGTTGAAACACAAAGGTGGATGGTCATCCCAACCCCCGTCTTCAGAGGATTCTGTTTTCCTGAAGGCTTTCAGGACAGGCCCATCTACTTCCATGGTGTCCCTCCCCCCTGCGGATGAGCTCAAGGACCTTATTTCGTGCAGGGCATGGAAGGAACCTGACACTATTGTCCCGGTCCCCAAAAAGGCTGACAAGTTCTTGAGTCACCCTTCCGATAGGATGTATTGGAGCAAAGGCATTCCGGTTGATGCCATTGTGGTTGTAGCGGCCACCAAAAAGGAGCTGACTAATCAGAGCTCCACCTTCCATTCCCTGAACAGGGAGTCTCGCTCGATAGACATGGGAACTGCGTCTATGGCTCAGACACTTTTGGCTTGAGAACTCTTTTAACTATTTGGTGCACTTTACCCACCTCCAAAGAGACCTGGTTGCTGAACTAGCCAACTGTCTTTCAGAGTTGATGTCTGCCAAGGGCCTCAAAATGGTCCTCCTCCCAGCTCACCACTCTGCCCTCTCTTGCCAACTCCTCAGTGAGGTTAATCTCTAATGCTGCTGAGGGTACCTCTTGAGCGGCCAGTGCAGGCATTGCCTTGAGGTGTCATGCATGGATACGGTTGTGTGGGTTTGCAGAACCCTTGCTCTATCTGATTGTTCCTCTCTTTATTGGACCATCAGCCAGGTAGACATTTGACCCACAGTAAGCAGGAAGGAAAAACATTGTCAGTGGTAGGGATCATGTTTTGTATCCCCCAGAGGTCTTTTTCCAAGAACCAGCACGGAGGTAAGAAACTTTGGTTCCGAAAATTACAGGGTTCCTTCCAGGATGCTTGTGAGGATTCCTCTTCCAGAAGCAGGGAAAGAGGGTTAAATGGTAGATGCCGCCCCAGAGGCAGAGGGGGTCTTCAGAACCAGGGCTTCAGAGAACTTTTCTCCAAGAAGCCCTTTCAGTGCCCTTGAGGTGTTGCCAGACTGTCCTGCAGGCAGTCGGGGGTCTGTTCTCGTTGCACCCAAAAGCCTGGACAGCCATAACAAATGATTGGTGGGTGCTCAGTATCCTATCCAGGGGGTTTTACATTCCCTTTTTTCAACCACCTCCAAGTCCCAGGAGAGTTCTCCTCAGCGTGCCACCCCAAGGGAACTGACCCAAAGAGAAGTTCTTAAACTTCTAGAAAAAAAGCGCCATCCAGGAGGTCCCATCAGGGCAAAGAAGGTCCGGAACTTGCTCTGTTCTTTTTGGTGCCAAAAAAGACAGGACCTGCATCCAATTTTGGACCTCAGTGAGTTGAATATGTCAAGAATTCTAAGTTCAGAATGGTCACTGGTCAGTCCATTTGGCCACTTTTGCGCAAGGACAAGTGGATGTGCTCCGTATACCTCCAGGATGCCTACTATCACATCAAGATAGACAGGCACTCCAGGAAGCATATGCACTTCTGGCTGGGAGCCAATCATTTTCAGTTCAGAGTCCTGCACTTTGGACTCACCACAGGCCCCTTGGTGTTTACCAAATGCATGGCAGTGATCGCACCATACTTGTGACTGCAGGGATTCCAGGTTGTTCTATACCTGGACGATTGGCTCCTTACGGTACCCACAAAGCATCGTCTGACATTAGCGAAGTAGTACCTTTTGGAGACCTTCAATAAATCAGGCGTTATGATCAATGTGGCAAAGTCAAAACTAACTCTGGTGTAAAGTTTGGAGTTTATAGGAACCCAATACAGTGACAGAAAATACAGCTTTGTCCCCTCAGAGAGTGGATTTACTCAAGCAGCAAATCAAGGCTGTTCTTAGAGGTCCAGTTACTGCAGGGCACATCTCATTCTCAAGGCTATGGGGTCCATGTCAGCAGCTATTCTCCTTGTACTACTGGTGAGATTATTACATGTGAGTATTCCAGTGGATGCTAGCAGTCCAAAGGTTTATTCTCTATTATCTTATGTCTGTACCAATATGACAGACACCCATTTACAGACAACATCTTCAGTGGTGGCTTCTTTCAGAAGACCTCTTCTGAGGCAGATCTTTTTCTCTTCTCCCTCCCACGGCTACAGTGACCATGGACACTTCCCCTCGAGGGTGGAGGGGGGTTTTCAGGGCAGAACAGTCCAAGGCACATGGTCCCCTTGAGAGACCAATTTGCACATAAACGTTCTAAAGATGAGAGCAGTCTTCCTGACGTTGCAAGCCTTTCAGGCTTGCCTTCATATGAGGACGATTACAATCCATGTCAGTGGTCTGGTACATCAACAAGCAGGGGGGAATGCATTCTTAAGGAAAAACACACAAACTGCCAGCACTTCACCAATAACTTTCTTTATTCCAGCGATCTGGTACCTCGGCAATTCGCCTTCAAGGATCACAGTTAATTGAATGTAAGCATAATGCTTATATACTCATTTAGACAATTAATATCTTAGTTAACTTATTAAACAATCAAAAGTGTAAAACATCAAATTCCAAAATTTTAAAGTGACCATGAATTTGAAATAAATAAATATATTAAATACAATAATTAATTAATTAATTACGTAATTCCTGATTCATACCATTAGGCTTTAAAGTATGAAACTTAAAAATCATTCTAGTTTCTAACTCCAATAATTTCACTACAATGTCATCCCCTCTTTGAAGGAAGGGCTTTCCCAGTATGCTAAATATTAAACTACTAGAAGCACTACAATGTGTCTCATGAAAATGTTTAGCAACAGGGCTAGTCAAATTTTGATTTCTAATGTCTTTTAAATGCTCCAAATTACGGATTCTTACCATGCGTCACGTCTGTCCTATGTACCACATATTTTTCCATGAACAACCCAATATATAAACCACCCCTGTGGAATACATTCTTATCCAGTGTGCAGAAAGGACATGAGAGTGTGGGAATGGGCGATTTCTTCCAGTCGCTTTCTTCTTGCAATACACATACCCAGGGAGTCCCAGCATGTTGGCAGATAGACTCAGCAGGTCCATCTTGAGCCTGCACAAGTGGTCCCTGAATCCATTAGTGGCATTTCAGATATTCGGCCAATGGGGCCAGCCTTGCTACAACCACTTTGCATCCCCAATGAACATCAAAGGCAGCAGGTACTTCCCTTATCTCCCCAGAAGGGCGGTCCCCGAAGGACGCTCTATTCCACGATTGCCCTCTGGGTCTCCTTTATGCATATCCACTGATCCCATTGATCCCCAAGGTACTGCAGAAAGCCCACAGACTGAAGTGTCTCATGATCCTCATTGCCTCTTTCTGGCCTCGTCAGGTGTGGTTTCCCTTCATACAGTTTTGTCTGAAATATCCTCCATGGATGCTAGATCCCACACCGTATCTTATCTCTCATCCTTCAGGGCTGAAAACCCCAAACCTCTGATCCCTTCATCTGACCGCATGGTTTGTCCACTTCCCGTGATACTAAGAGTCCAGGCTGACTTCCCCTGTTAAGAAAATTATTCTTGCCTCTCAGAAACCATCTACTCAAAAACTCTACGCCAATAAGTGGAAATTGTTTTCCTTTGGGGCTGCTGAAGGAAATCTCGATCCCTTCTCTGCTCCAGTTTGTGATATTCTTCTGTTTTTATCATCTCTTTATCAAGACAGTGCCAGTTTCTCTACCATAAGGTGCAGTTGGCAGCCATTTCCAATTTTCATGTTAGTAGGAGTCTACCTTTTCCTCCAGACTATGCAAGACCTTCATGAAAGGTGCGTTTCTGCTCAGGCCCCCTGTCAAAGGTCCTTCTCCTCCTTGGGATTTGACTGTGATGTTGCAGTCTGTCACTTAAAGTCCATTCAAGTTGTCTCATTCCTGTGATATTAAGTTCTTGTCCTGGAAGACGGCCTTTCTTGTCACCATAACTTCAGCTAAGAGTGCCTCAGAGTTGCAGGCTTTGTTGTCCAAGCTGCCATATATCATTTTTCACAAAGGCAGAGTGGCCTTGAGAACTAATCGTTCCTTCATGCCAAGGGTAGCCACTGAAACTAATGTCAACCACTCTGTTCAGTTGCCTTTTTTCTGGATCATTCCAATAGAAGTAAATACCTACTCCATGCACTGGATGTACATAAGCAGTTAAGATTTTACTTGTACAGGACTAAAGCTTTCAGGAAAATCTGATCAATTGTTTCTTGCCTTTTAGATGAATGCTTCTTGCTGGACAAGCAATGTCTAAGGTAACAGTTTCCAAGTGGATTTCAAACTGTAAGTGGTGGTGCTGCGGTAGCGTTGTCACCTCACAGTAAGATGTTGTCCTGTTCGATTCTCAGCTAGAGCGTCATCTGTGTGGAGACATGCGTGAATGGGCGTACCTTCGTTGAAGGTTGTGCATCAGGGTTGGCAACTCGGCACCTAAAAATCTGCCAATTATTAGCAGACCTGAGTTCCGCTGTGGCGACCCCTAACAGGGAAAAGCCGAAAGACACAACATTCTCTCAGAGGCTTAGAGTTACCTCGTCTGCCTAGGGCTTAATCTGTCAGGTTGGTTGCTACCTTGTCAGCCTTCTCTGCTAGGGTGTTCGTAGATGATATTTATACTGCAGCCACTTGGTCCACTGCACACACCTTTGTTTCTCATTACAAATTGGATATTGTCTTCAGAAACAGAGCATCTTTTGTTTCCATGGTGCTCAGGCACATCCTTCCATAAGGCCACCCAGGATACTGTTGTAGCTGGGGATTCTGACTCAGTCATGAGGAATAATGAAATGGATAACATCAGATTAGCAGTTACGTACTTACCATAACTTGGCATCTGTGTTATCCTATTTTATTATTCATCACTTCCCACCCACCTTTCCCCTGTCAGTGCTTTGGGGAATCTGAGGAAGCTGGAATCATTAGCCTCCTGGACTGAGTTCCCTTGCTTAAATTTCAGGTATATAGTCTACAGGTAACTACAGCAAACTCAGTCTAAGGGTTAGAGTGCAGAAGGGGAATATGGGAGAGGGAGGAGCTCAAGCTTTGGATCTAGGTCTTGTGTAGTGCCAGATTGGATCCGATGTTGGATCCAAAACCCAGTCGTGAGGAATAATGAAACAGGATAACACAGATGCCAAGTTATGGTAAGTACCTAACTGCTATTCAGCCAGTTCAGTCCTTCGAGTTCAGTGAGGCACTGCTGAACTAAAAATTTCAAATAGCAAATCTTCCCTTAACAAGAATAACATCTCTCCACCAACATGCTCTAGTTGTTTTCTCCCATCAGAAGCCACCAGCAAGATTAATTTTGTCTCCTGGGTTCTGTGACCTGTTCCTTCACACTAGTTCTCTTGGCAAGATACAATATATGCAGGTGCTTCAATAAACTCTGGACATTCAGTTATCTGTCAGGAAATAGCCCGTGTCTTTTCAAGTATCCCTAACAAAGACCTTATTGGAGATGAGAACAGTTCTTCTAGCATTGCAGACATTACAGGACTCTCCTTGGCTGTGATATCTGTCCAGACAACATGGCTGTTTTTTGGTATATCAACAGACAGGTTGAAATCAGATCTTACCTGTTATGTCCGCAGGCAATGCAGTGAAAAAAATCCTGGTAAAAAGAGGATAACAAAAGAAAAATTTAATGTGCTTTTTCTCATTTTTGCATGGGGGAAATGACTGGATTAAGGACATTAGATTGATTTAGTGACAAGTTTTAAGAGTAAGGAAGTAAATGAAAAAGAATATTGAATACTATGTGAGGCTTTTTTCTAACAAGTACATGTCTGCTCAGTAGCAGTTCTGCAGCTGGTCTTCATGTTTTCAGGGAAACAGTCTGATAAAGAGAAACTGGCTGCCTGGTTCTAGTGTCTGCATGTTAAAAGGAAAGTGGCTACAGTCTGGTGGAGAATGATTGGCTGAAGAAAAAAAAAACTGAGAAGAGAAATTGGCTAGGAGGTAATGTTCTCTGAAAGCATTCAGAGTTTTCCCAGCTGGGAGAGCTGTAAAGAGAAGAGAAAACCACATGCTGCACCATGCATTGCTGCATGTTTAACCTTTCGTTTAGGTTAATTCAAGTCTGTGAGTGTTGCTGCCAGTTTGGGACTTTTGTTCCTATTAGGAGGAAAACTTCAGTATTTGAAGATGTATGTAGCTTTGTGTCTTAGTATTAAGTTAATAGGTTTTAGGGGGTTATTGGGATGTGGTTTTTTTGTTGTTTTGTTTGAGGCTTTTCAGTAAAACAAAAAGTTTTGTAAGGTGATGTAGGCTCAAATGGATATAAGAAACTGTATAAAAAGTTCAACCTGTCAAACAGTGTATGCATGTAACAAAGGCTGGAACTAGACAGTTAACAAAAAAGGTGTTGCACATAAAAAGTGGGAGTAATAACTTTTTAATCTAATGATGCTTTCTGTGATGTCTTTAAATGTCAACTGTCTCACAGATAAATAAAAAAAAGTAAGTAGTGAACTGTTAAAAATGTAGAATGCAAATAGCTATGTTACAGGAAACATACTTAGAAACAACTGAACATGTGAATTTGATAAAGAAAGGTTTTCAGGATGGTTATTCAACGGAATACCTGGGGCAAAGGAAAAGAGAAGTACTTATATTAATTGCAAGAGGAACTACAGTAGTGAATATAACAGGAAAGAAAGATAATGGCAGATTTGTAGTGCTAAGGGGATACTGTGATACTGGAAAGTGAGGAAGATTACACTGGCATTTATTTATATTCCACCTAAAACTGCTGTAATGGAGCTCAAGAAAATTCTGGGAGAAATATCAGTGTTCAGCATGGAATGTTACTTATAGATGGGGACTGGAATGTTATTTGCAACAGTGAAGGTGTGTCTGGGGGGCCTAGAAGGGAAAGTATAACAAAGGACTGTAGATTTTTGAAGACATCTTTGAAAATATTTGGCATGGAAGATGTAAATTCAGTAGTAGGAGTTTGGAGTGAATCTACATATTATTCCC
This sequence comes from Protopterus annectens, assembly GCF_019279795.1. NCBI lineage: Eukaryota > Metazoa > Chordata > Ceratodontiformes > Protopteridae > Protopterus > Protopterus annectens. The sequence continues at coordinate 1,197,851,707 of NC_056745.1, forward strand.
AAGATATAAAAACTGAGCTAGTATAGACAGAATTTACATTTCACAGGTATGTGTGCATTTAATTTCAGGTCTTGATACGCATCCATTAACTATTTCAGATCATGCACCAATATTTAAAAAGAACACAGGGTAATGAAATAAAAGTGAGACACTGGCACTTTCCAACCTGTCTGTTGAAAAGATAGGAATTTAAGCAATGGGTAGTGGAGATTATTAAGGAGCTATTGGAGAGGATTGAAATTTCCTCTGGAAATATCACTAGGTAGTAGGATAAAGTTAAGGTGGTGTTCAAAAATAGGGTTGAAATAAAAGAAAGAGAGCTATGGGTAACAAATAAGAATTATTTAGAGGGACTGACATGTTATTACAGAATAGAGGGAATCTCAGAAAAAGAGGATCCACTGCAAAATGCTAGGCAGAAAATAAGGGATTACCTAGATAATATGCACAAGTTTAGAAATATTGCTGTTAAGCAACTGTTTTTTGTTATAGTAACAGTAGAGCACAAAAACTTTTAGCACAACGACTTGGGTAACAGAAAGTAGAAAGGGCTGTTGCCAAGTTTAGGGAGCCTATAACAAGGAATGTAATGAGATCCTGTAGCGGTATTAGAAATATTTCAGAAATTCTGTGAAAGTCTGTATAAAACAGAGAAATATGGAAATCAAGAAGAGATACAAATGGAAATGTTTTTAAAAGAATTAAGTATGCCAAGATTAGAGGTGGATGAGGTTCAATTACTAACGGTTAGGATAGGAGGAGATGAGATAGGAATTGTGATGTATAACCAATCTACAGGAAATATGGTATTCCTGTAGAAGTCTGGAAGGCTAGGAGGGAAAAAAAGATCTGGAAGGTTTTGTTTAACAGTATTTTAAGAGGAGGAGTAGTATCAACATCCTAGAAGAAAGCAGTGGTAGCGGTAATACCTAAAGAGGGTAAAGATCCATCAGGCCCATTTCAGTACTAAACCATGATTATAAAGTGTTCATGTCTATAATGGCTAAAAGAATGGTAAAAGTGATGCCAAAATTTGATAGATATGGATCAATGTGGTTTTGTGGAGGGGAGGCAGACAACATTAACACAACACTGATAATTCAAAAGGAAAGCAGAATTTAAGGGAATACCATTGTTGTTCTCCGGTCTTATTGCAGAGAAAGCATTTGACAGAGTAAGCTGGGACTTTGACAGGGCAATGGAAGCATTTGCATTTCCTGAAAAAATGATAAAGTTGATTAGGAGGGATATATGAGGGATCTGAGGTGAAAATTAAAGTGGGTGGGGTCCTGTCAGATAATTTCTGTTTGAGCAGAGGAACCAAGAAGGGGGGTATCATCCCCTTAGTTTGCATTATATTTAGAACCACTGGCAAAGAAAATAAGGGACTCTGAAATTCAAGGGTATAATTGGTATGGTAGTCGAGAAAAGCTGGCTCTATTTGCAGATATTATTTTATACCTGACAAAACCAGAAAGAGACATTACAGTGTTGTGCAAACATTTTGAGACAGTGTCAGATCTTTTCAAGATACAAAATTAATGAAGCTGAAACAAAGGCAGTAGCGGTAAGTTATGTACCCACATGTGAATTGGTTCAGCAATATCCATATTTATGGGAACATGATAAAATGAAGTATTTAGGAGTATGGATTGACAATTATTCTGGTGTGGCAGCTAAGGGTGTGTGGGAAGAGACTAAACAAAAGATAATACCAAAACCTAAGAAAATGAAAGCTTTGTTATATGGATAGTAAGATACAAGCAGAAAAAATACTTTGTCTCTTTAGTCTTGTAACACAGGTCAGGCATATTCTTATCACCCAGAGGAGAAGTTGTGGATAGCAATTAATAAAGAGCTGAAGGACTTTATCTGGGAGTGGAAGACAGCAAGAGTCAAGTGGAATAAGATGATTCTTCCAGTAAAACAGGGTGGATTGGGATTACCCAATCTGAAGGAGTATTTCAGAGCTACACAATTAAGGCTCCTATACATAGTACAAGCAGAAAACTATAATTCGAAGTGGAAAGGGATATTGCTGAAACAGGGGAGAAGCTCAAGAAACAAGGAGAAACTGGAATTTTGGATGCAGACCTTTAAGGAGAATAATAGTAATTATACAGAATATTATATCCATAAAGTAGCAGAAAGTATTCTAAGAACTAAGGCAACATGGGAATGATGAAGGGAGAGTCTGCCAATAGGGATGACTGCAATTCGGGATATAGACAGTAGGCAAGAGAGGCTGGAATTTTTGGAGAAAACTGGCAAAGGAACCAAGGTATTGGAAGCAAATAACTTGAGAGGGAAACGTAATAGAATGGGAAGAGGCCAATAATTTATTTGGATTGCAGGTTTGAGATTTGCCTATACTGTGATATGATATCAGTCCTTAATTGAGAAGGCAAAGAGAAAGAAGTGGGGGGTCCTAAACGAAAGACCAGGAATGGTAGTGTTTTTAATAGAATCTACAACAGAAGCTGCCATTAAAAAAGGAATATACAATATTGCATGATAATTATAAGAATCGGTCAGAGAAGGTTGGAAAGGACTGGGAAAACATATTGGATAAACAATTCATAAAGAAACAATTGGAGAATGTATGTATGCCCACAAAATATGCATCAAAATCTAGCAGATTTAGGATTTTTGCTTGGAAATGTTTACATAGATATTTTTATACCCCAAGTAGAGTCCAGAGAATTTTTCTGAGGTAGACAGCAAATGTTGGAGGTGTGACAAGGAAGAATGAGCTACTTGGAAACATTTTCTGGGAGTGCGGTGGGTTGGCGGATTTTAAGTGTTCCCTGTGGGATGCACTGTTGGAGATGCTGGGTAGGCGGATTGGTGTGGTGAGGGAGATGATATTTTTCCGAGCTATGATACAGAATCAGAATTGCCTAGACACGGTAAGGCCTTGCTGTGTCTAATTATGGTGGCTGCCAAAAAAGCAGTTACTAGAAAATGGACATCCAAATGTAAACCAACTATATTAGAAATAGTGACTATAGTAACAGAGATAAAACAACTGGAATTGAGATCTTTAGAAAAGGGTAGGAGCAAACTACATAAGAAACATAGAAATTGTGGGAACAATGCATATGGGGAGGAATGAGGTTTAAAAGAAGACAGGACTTAAATGAGCTATGTATGTTAGACTGAAAATGATTGGGTAGATTACAAGTGATGTATAATGTTTGCAACCCGGAATGTGTCAGCATGGTTTGTGGTGTAAAATATTTGCAACTAGAGTTGTCGGTGTGGTTTGTTTTCATTTATATAAGTGTATGATTGCTTATGTTGTAAGTGATGGTTTAATAAAGATGTTTCTTGTTTATAAAAAAAAGAGGAGCAGGAATTGAATAATTTACGTAATGTTGCATAGCTTGTATGATATATAGCAATATACGTGAAGTATAATGTTTAATGTTAAATGTTAAGTTGTCAATCTCGCCTTCATTCTTGCTGGATGGGTTCGGAGCCGATCCTCGGCTCCGACTCAGCCAATACTAAAGCTCGAGAGCTAATTCCACCGGCTCGAGGCTCCCCTATATCCCACAATGCTAGGCGGTAACTACTCAGATCTCGTTTGCCGCTATAGCTGACGAGGTGCTTTTCTACCGGCTCAGGCAGGTGAGTTAGAGTTTTTACCATATTAGGTATTTCTTAACCCCCTTTTTTTTTTGTCTCATACCATAACCTTTTTAGTTTAATTAAATATTTAGATAAATCGACCCCTGTTTTTTCGGGTCTATATTCCCTTCCTTTTCTTCCCTTATCTTATAGGCCTTCGGCCCTTCCCTTCCCCCAGTCCTTTAGTGTGACTAAATTAGTTGTTTTTTAGTTAAGGACTTGTGTGTGTGTGTGTGTGTGTGTGTGTGTGTGTGTGTGTGTGTGTGTGTGTGTGTGTGTTTGTGGCTTGTGTTAGCCTTAATAAATTAATAATTTCTTCAGTAGAGGGTGTGTCTGTAGTGTGTTTGTGTTGTTGTCAGGCACTCCTTTTACTATGTCAAAAGACTCTAAGGTCTCAGGCTTCAAGAAGTGTGACTCGTGCTGTCAGAAAATGTCTCTGACAGACTGTCACACTTCTTGTGTGTATTGCCTGGGACCTTTGCACCTGCAGGACTCTTGTGCTGTTTGTCATGGTTTTAGCCCTAGAGTCCTGCAGGAACGCAAGAACAAATGAATCTTGCGGGGCTTATTAAAGCCTGAAGGCCCCCCGACTCAGTCTGTCGGGGAAGCCTTCTAAAACTTCCAAACAGTCAGCTCCGGTATCAGAGTCGACTGCTGGAAAGATTAAGTCGGCTTCGACATCGGCTCCGGCCGGAGCCGATGTTTCCAAGCCTCATACTGTTACCTCGGCTCCGGCTGGAGCCGAGGCTGATAAAACAACGTTGGCTCCGATACTCTTATCAGAGCCACAGTCTAGGAAGAGGTCCAGATCCCCCTCTATCGGCTCCGTGCATTCGGCGCCAGGATCCCCTCTTCTTTCTGAACGGAGTCATAAAACTCATTCCTCACAGTCTTCCAGGTTATCTGACTACGATTTGCAAAGGTTAGTGAGTAGACTTCTCAAGTCCGAGGCACTAGCCCAAATGCTGCATAGCCCGACTCACCAGTCAGTGGCTATTTCCGTTCCCCAATACATTCCTCCTCCGACTCCTTTGAGTTCGGAGCCAGGGCTTGTCGGAGCCATGACTGTCGGTGCGTCGGATCCGATACCTTCCCTTTCGGCACCATCGTCTGCTCCGATCTCCTCCTTGGAGGGATCTCGGCGGCAAGCTTCCCTCGTCGGCTCCGAGGGGGCGAGTGGCATCGGACCCTTGTCCGACCCCGCTGTCCCTCTCGGGGCTTCGGCGCTGGTGAGTTCGGCTCCGACATCGGCTTCGGAGCCGCCCTGTCGGTGCCGGGGAGGTCCTTGTCTCTTCGAGCGGGGCCTCTGGCCTTGCCTGACAGGGGTGCCTTCGAGGTCATGCGGAGCGTGCTAGAACCAGGTTCTGCCCCACAGTCGGCTCCTTCAGCCCCTCCATCTACAGTGCCTGCGGTGATTTCTACTCACCCCCTTGTCTTAGACCGCAGAGAGCCAACTCCTCAAGTTTCCCCTTGGAAATTTCCTCCTCTTCCGAGGCCTCTCCTGACCCTGTAGGAGATCCCCCAAGGAAGAGGCAGTGCAAGAGGAAGAACATTGACTCCCCTGAGTCTATCACCTCTGACACTGACTTAGAGGAATCCGAAGGTTCCCCTCGATCCCCCTCTGAGGATGTCTCCTTTGCTGACATCCTTGAGATCCTGAAACAGAGGGGGAACTGGCCAGCCCTTAACCCTTCGGAGGATGAGTCAGTGTATCTTGAGGCATTTGGCTCTCACCCTTCTACCTCCTGGGTGTCCCCTCCCTTTGACCCCCTTATGGAAGTGGTGGCAAGGAAGGCTTGGACGGCTCCTGATTCAGTGGAACCCACCCCGAGGAGACCATCTAAATTTATTACTGCCCCTAGAGATAAAGATTTTTTATCCAAAGGTGTCCCTGTTGATGCCATGGTGGTGGCTGCGGCCACTAAGAAGGAGTTAGCTGATCCTTCGGTTCCTGTCCATCCTCCTAATAAGGAATCTAGGACCATGGACAGGTATGGCAAGCGGATGTTCTCATCAGCGACCTTTTCAATGCATTTGCTGAATTACTTATGCCACTTCACTCGTCTCCAGAGAGATTTACTCAAGGATATGGGTGAACTGATAAAGGATCCTACAGCTGAGGGGTTCAAAGACACAATGAACTCCCAGTTGGCAACCCTGAATTCCATCGTTAACTCCTCCATGCGGCTGGTCTCATATGCTGCAGATGGGGCGAGTAGAGCCGCAGGCACAGGTGTTGCCTTACGACGTCACGCCTGGATGCAGCTATGCAACTTTGCGGACCCTTTCAAGGCGTCCTTCACCAATTCTCCCTTTGATGGATCATTCTTGTTTGGTCCACAGGTGAAGGATACATTGACCATGTGCGAGGTAGAAGGTAAGACTCTCTCTGCCGTAGGAGTCCGTTTTTCTACCCCTTCTAGACCCTATCCCAAAGGTCAGAGGGGAGGAAAGATGTGGTTCCGCAAACAATCCCAGGGAGTCTCATCTGACGCACAAGGCCGATTCCCCTCTAGAGGCAGAGGGGGGAATAATAATAGACGCCGCCCTAGAGGCAGAGGAGGTCCGCAAAACCAGGGTAGCAGAGAAATTTTCTCTTGACAAACCCTTTCAGCATCCCTGAAGGGCTGCCCGGCTGTCCACCTTCGGAGGCAGTCTGGGGAAGGTTATCCCTGTACCCAAAAGCCTGGCTTTCCCTTACTCAAGACAAATGGGTACAGTCGATCATATCCGAGGGTTACAAAATTCCCTTTATTCACATCTCATCCCAACCCAAAAGATCCCTTCCAGACTTTCCACCCGGTCTAAGGGAACAAGCAGCATTAGAAATTTCAAAGCTGCTATCAAAAAGAGCTATCCAATCAGTCCCAGCAGACCAGCAAGGATCCGGAATCTACTCCAAATTCCTTTTGGTACCAAAAAAAACAGGGGACTGGAGACCCATACTGGATCTCCGCTACTTAAACAAGTATGTCAGGAAAACAAAATTCCGGATGGTCACGCTACAGTCCATTCTACCCTTCTTGGGTCAGGACAATTGGATGTGCTCGATAGATCTTCAGGACGCGTACTACCACATCAAGATGAACAGACGCTCCAGGAGATATCTTTGCTTCAGGCTGGGAGCCAGTCACTACCAGTTCAGGGCCCTGCCCTTTGGTCTCACTACAGCCCCCCCGTGTGTTTACCAAATGTATGGCAGTGGTCACGGCTCACTTGAGACGTCAGGGATTCCAGGTGTTTCCATATTTAGACGACTGGCTCCTTACCGCCACCACCAGACATCAGCTTCTTCTATTCAGGGACTTCACCATCCAATCTTGCCAAGCTCTAGGCATTTCAATAAATTTCGAAAAATCTGCCTTGTCGCCTTGTCAATCTATTACCTTTATAGGCGCCACCTTAGACACACTCAATCTTTCAGCCAGACTCACAGAGCAGAGAGTATCAGACATTCGGAACCAAGTTTCCCTTCTCTTACAATGCAACAAAGTCAAAGCCAGACTAGTTTTGAAGGTGTTAGGACTCATGGCAGCAGCTATTCCCCTTCTCCCCTTAGCTCGCTTTCACATGAGGAGCCTCCAATGGATGCTGTTTACTCAATGGTCCTTTCAACAGCTCCCGATGTCCCATACCATATTGATAACTCAATCATGCAAGAATCAACTGTCTTGGTGGATCACATCACCTCAACTTCTCCGAGGAAGACCCTTCACTCCCCCCCCCCCCCAGTCGCCACGTTGACAACAGACGCCTCCCTGATCAGGTGGGGGGGGGCATTATCAGGGCAGGACAGTCCAAGGCACGTGGCAAACTTTCGAGTGCCACTTGCACATAAACGTCTTAGAGATGAGAGCAGTGCTTTTAGCGTTGCAAGCCCTTCACGACTCTCTTCCCACTGGGACTATTGCAATTCAAACGGACAACATGTCCGTAGTGTGGTACATCAACAAACAAGGCGGAACCAGATCATACCCTTTATGTCGAGAGGCACTCAGACTTTGGCAATGGGCGATCTCTTCTCAGCGTTTTCTGATAGCAACGCACATTCCCGGGAAATCCAACGTTATTGCAGACAAATTGAGCAGGGCAATTCTCATGCCCCACGAGTGGTCTCTAAAGAAATCAGTTCTAGAAGAAGTATTCCTAAGATGGGGCCAGCCTTGCTGCGATCTTTTTGCTACTCCCCAAAACAGCAAGTGTCACGACTTCTTCACTCTCTTCCCGTTACCAGGCCATCCCACCAGAGACTCTCTAGTCCACGATTGGCCCCGGGGACTTCTATATGCCTTTCCCCCCTTTCCACTGATATCTCAACTAATTCAGAAAGCCATCACCTTGAGAGTGACAATGATCCTCATTGCCCCTTACTGGCCTCGACAGATATGGTTTCCTTTTCTTCATCGTTACCTTTTGGAGCAGCCTTGGCATCTGGACCCAGTACCAGATCTGATAACCTACCAGTCGGGTCAGCTGCACCAATCTCTGCCTTCTCTAAACCTCACAGCGTGGTTTCTCCGATTCCAACCTTAGCCAGGCTTCCCTCAATATCTCGCTCGGTCCGAGATATCTTGATAGCCTCTCATAAATCTTCTACCCGGAAGATTTATAGTAGCAAATGGAAACGCTTCTCTTTTTGGGCAACATCAAAAAACATAGATCCCTTTACTGCACCTATCCAGTCTATTCTAGACTTTCTAGCAGAACTCTTTCATTTAGGATCATCTGCATCTACCATAAGAGTTCAATTGGCTGCCATATCTAATTTCCATGTTGGTGTTTCAGAGTCTAGCATCATGGCTCACAAACTCTGTAAAGCCTTTTTAAGGGGCATATTTCTTCTCAAACCTCCAATCAAAGATCCCCCGCTTCAATGGGATTTGAACTTGGTTCTGGCATCCTTAATCCTTCCCCCCCTTCGAACTGGCGGCTTCATGTTCTCTGAAGTTGCTTTCTTGGAAGACACTTTTTCTGGTAGCTATAACTTCAGTGAGAAGGGTATCTTAACTCCATGCTCTGTGCAGTCGTCCTCCTTACTTAGTGTTTCACAAAGATAGGGTATCCCTCCGTACTAATCAATCCTTTTTGCCTAAAGTTTCCTCTCAAACAAACCTAAACCAAATTATTGATCTCCCCGTCTTTTTCCCTAACTATTCAAACAGGTCAGAACAAAAGCTACATTTTTTTGGATGTTCATCGCCAACTTAGATATTACTTAGACAGGACTAAACAATTCAGGAAATCTAATCAATTGTTTCTGTCATATGCGGAAGGAAAATTGGGCCTTCCAGTTACTAAAGTATCCCTCTCTAGATGGCTCACCTCTACAATTACCTTCATCTATGAGATCAGACATCAAAAACTACCCTCAAGACCTAGAGCTCATTCAGCTAGGGCATTAGCTACATCCGTAGCTTTTCAGGATAGGCTGCCAATAGATTCCATTTGTGCAGCGGCCACCTGGGCTTCTCCTCATACATTCATTTCACATTACAAATTGGACATGGTTTCCAGAAGCCGTGCCAATTTTGGTTCCACTGTTCTCAAGAGTCTGTTCCGATAGGCCACCCAGGATAAGGTGCTAGGGACGCGGTCCCATCCAGCAAGAATGAAGGCGAGATTGACAACTTAACATTAAGAAGTTATGTACCTACCATAACGTTCCATGTTAGTTGTCTTCTTCTCACCTTCTTTCTTGCGTCCCACCCTCCTTCCCCCTAGCCTGGACAGACCGACAGGAATTCAGTTTGTGTTCTTCCTCTGGAAGTCGTCATTCCCACACGTTCTTCCACCTCTTTTATCCTTTCTGAGGTCTGCGATACCTTTTACGCAGATTGTTTTGAGGTGGGTTTCCCTACTCCATTCTATGGAGACTAGAGTTGCTTGGTATAGCTATCAAACGAGATCTGAGTTAGTTACCGCCTAGCATTGTGGGATATAGGGGAGCCTCGAGCCGGTGGAATTAGCTCTCGAGCTTTAGTATTGGCCGAGTCGGAGCCGAGGATCGGCTCCAAAACCCATCCAGCAAGAAAGAAGGCGAGAAGAAGACAACTAACATGGAACGTTATGGTAGGTACATCACTTCTTATTTAATGTAATTTGATTACATTTGTGTAAATGTGAATGTGCCTGTGTCACAAGTGATAATTCAATTATGATGTTTTTTTTATAAAGTGCAGTTCCTTGCTCAGGCATCATCTTCTACACCCTCACTGGATCCTGTGATCAGATCAAGATCTACTCTTAACTCATTGATCGTCAGACATCCAATCCTTCAAGTTGACCGCAGCATGGTTTCTCCAATTCCTGTGATTGTTAAATAGTCTAGGTTTCCTCCTTCAGTTGTTCATATCCTAATGTCTTCCCAAAACCCTTCTTCACGTAAGGATTACAAAATGGAAAATATTTTGTGTTTGGGTGATTGGAAATAATCTTGACCCTCTTTCAGTTCTTCTTTCAGGAATTTTGGACTTTGTCCCATCTTTTCCAAAATGAAACCAGCTACTCCACTATTAAGGTACAATTGGCAATCGTGTCATGTTTTCACTTTTGTGATAATCCTACACCTGAAGCAGCTCTTAAGACAGTCTAAAGCCTTTCTCAGAGGAACTTTTCTACAACGCCCATCACGTAGAGATCCAGTTTCTCCCTTAAGCTTTAACTGCCGCTCCATTTGAACCTGATGCCAGAGTTGACCTAAAGTTTTTTGTTTATTTTGATGGAAAATATTCTTCTTTGTTGAGGTTACTTCTGGCAGGTGGTTTTCTAAGCTTCATATTTTATATTCAGTACCTCCTTATTTGGTGTTTCACAAAGGCAATGTTTGTCTTAAAATTAACCCTTTTTTCCAGTGGCAGCTTCTATCACTCAGTCTGTAAATCTACCTGTGTTCTTCCCAAATTTTTCAAATAAAGTTGAATATACTTTGCACTCACTGGATGTTCACCGTCAATTATGTTTTTACTTAAATTAGATAACCTTCAGAAAAAAATGATGGTTTTCCTTCTCCTCCATTGAGTTAGAAAAAGGAGTATCCAAAGTGGCTCCCTATTGAAATGTTGCCACACGAAATGTTGAATGCCGAAAATCCCAAAAAAAGACCATCGAAAACTCAGAGAAGAGTGAATCTCAAAAATCATTGTTCTCCTTAAAACCTCTTTTTGCAGGGTGGCAAGCCCCCCTGCCACCCCATCCCATCCCGCACGTGGGTGGTAAGTCATACCTCAGAGGAGAGGGAATATTCCAAGAAAGAGCATCTTGGACTTGGTATATTTCCATTCTTTCATCCATTTAGTCTCCACGTTTTAGGACCAGCTGTAGAGTGTCCCAACATGTCAAATGGTTACTATCCGAAGTCACTGTTTTTCAGTACGTGTTATTTCTGTCAACAGAAAGGTTTGTCTTTACCTACAATTCTAAGGGATCATTCCTCTAGGTCTGTGGCTTCATCTACAGCGTTCTCTTCCAGAGTACTGCTTGAATGCATCTGTACTTCGGCTACCTGGTCCAGGATTCATACCTTTGTTGCTCATTATAAATTGGGCATTCAGTCCAGACTAAGAGTTTCCTTCGGTTCAGCTGTGTTCTGAAATATTATTCCTTAGGACCATCCTAGTATTACAGTAGCTGGGGACTCTGTTCCACATGTTGATGAAAGGACAGAAAAAAACACAGCAGATACAAAACTTATGTACTCACCATAACGATAGAGCTGTGTTGTCTTTCCGTCCTTCCTCAAATACCCCCCCCCGCCCTTGCCCCACCCTTTATATATGTATGTATATATAGTATTTCGGAGTTTTATACATGTGTATGTTTATACACACACACACACATATACACACACACACACACACATATATATATATATATATATATATATATATATACACACACACACACACACACACACACACACACACACACACACACACACACACACACACACACACACACACACACACACTGTGGCTGACCTATCCTTGGCTCCTTGAGGTTGCCTTTTTTATTGTTGTACATGTATGTCAGCTAGATGTTCATCGTGTTTCACTGTTGCAGTCATTACAGTTGGGTTATCCTGCTGGCAGGCTACCCACAGTCGGCCTGAGTTCCAAAGTTTAGGTCCGGCGTTGGTTGCTGTCGCTTCTTCCCTGACGTCAGTGCGCCAGGGGTATATAAGATGCAGCCAACGCCATTTTCTTCAGTCTTTCTTGCCGCATGGTGTCCGAAGCAAAAGCAGTTCGCAAGTGCCAGTCGGCCAATTCCTGAAGTTGTCAAATTCGATTTTCAGATCCGAAGTCTTCATTAAAGCTAAGTACCCCGTTGGGGAAACTTTTTTCTTGCTCCAGACCCGATGTCAGAAAAAGTTAATAACTGTATTCCTGGTGGGAAGCAAATACCTCATAAGGATTTTCATTCTTACTGTATTCCTTGCCTAGGCCCTGACTATAACGTTGCTAGTTGTCGGTTTTGTGCTAGATTTAACCAACGCACTTTTAAGCATCGGTACGATTTTTCATTTCATTACTTTGGCAGAAGATTTAATTATATAATGCCATCGGATCAGCCGACTACCGGAGTTTACAAAAAACAAAAAGAAAAAGAAAAGGACAGGTGTCAGAGATCCAAAACCGACGATGAGGCTTCTTCTAGACCTGTCGCCGGTTCTCAGTGAGGCACTTTCGCAGCCCCTGACGCCCGCTACCTCAGAGCCACAGGCCGCTTCCGACTCCCACGTGGAGCCGACTCGGCCTCTGGAAACTCAAGGTATTGGACACTCGGGAACTATTCTCTCAGATGGGTCCAGAGCCGCTGAGCAGGCATCGGCCTCTGAGGGTGTTTTCAGGCCTACACAGTTATATGTGAAACCTACTTCAGCTACAAAGACAAAGACTAAAGCAGCTCTAAAGACAAAGAAACAAGTACAGCATTCACCTGGACAGGCCTCAATGCCTAAAAAACAGATGCTTAAAATGGCCGAAGACCTTATTACTTTGATCAGGGGTTCCCATCCCCCTCCTGAAAAGAGGCCTAGGCAAGAGTTAGAATACGAATCTTCAGACCAAGTTTCCATTTCCTTTGATTCCTCCTCTGAATAGGATTACTCTATTCCTCCCTATGAGGATTCTGATGCTGAAGAATCTATCCCTTCAGCCTCTCCTCCTGAGGATTATTCTTTTGGGGAAACGCTGCATACTCTGAGGGAGCATTTCCACTGGGAGAGCCAAGATTATTCAGAATCCAAGAAAAGGCTCAGAGATTTCCTTTTACTGCCCCAGCACAGGACCTCTTGCTGTCCCGCCAGTTTTAGACATTGTAGATGTATTTACAGAGTCCAGTTTTTCTCCAGACTCTCTACCACCAGCCCCTGTTAAGACAGACAGATACTACAGGGTTCCTGATTCACATAAATTTCTCTGTAAGAACCCTGCAGCTGACCCAGAAACCATCTCTCAGGGTCCCAAAGGGGTCAAGGCTTCTACTGCAAAAAACCCTATTCCCTCTGATAGGGATTCTAGGGCCCTAGACAGATGGGGCAAAAGATTTATATTTCTGCTACCTTGGCTGTAAGAGCTTTAAATTGCCAATTTCATATGCTTAAGTATCAGCAATATCTTATATCCTTGCTTAAACAGAAAATGCCAGCAAATACAGAATGTGCAGACAATAAAGAAATGCAAGATTTATTGCATCCAGCTGAACAAGTTGGAAAGCATACTTTGCAGTATGGTTTTGATTCTCTTGAGGCCTCCTGCAGGGCCGCTGTTACAGGTTCTGTCATTAGGAGGCATGCTTGGTTAAAAGAACAAAATTTGCCTGATCATGTTAAAGCAAAACTATTAGACGCTCCTTTACAGCATGATACCTTGTTTGGTGCTAAAGCAGAAGAGGTGTTGAAGAAAATGGAGGATAAGGCTAAATCTATGCAAACAGTCAAGGATTTCTTGCAGGTATAGCCTCCCAGATTTAGCGGGAACTGGCCTACAAAAAATTGGTCCTTTCCGGTGTCAGACCACAAAGGGGCAGATACAGATGCCCCAGAGGCAGATCACAGCCCCAAGGCTCATACAGGCCTAAACAATGGGGTGCTTCTACCTCCAAGAGCGGAGAGGAAAAATCACAGCCATACAGGAAACAGTCTCAATGACTTTCCACTACCAGCACCAAGCACTTATCTTTTGGCTACCCCTTTGGGGGGAAAACTAGCACTTTTTCCACAAAATTGGCACATGATCACCCAGGACAAATGGGTTCTAAATATAGTTTCACAAGGCTACAGGTTCCACTTTCACACCCTGCCAAGGCAAAATGGTATGCCAGACGTGCCACGCAATCAATGGGCAGAGGCACAAAAACAAGTTTCATCCCTCATGGACATGAGGGCCATTCAACAAGTACTAGAACAAGAGCAGGGTCACGGATTCTATTCAGGACTGTTCTTGGTACCCAGAAAAGACAAAGCCTGGAGACCAATACTGGACCTATCTATTCTAAACACATATCTGGATATTCCAAAATTCAAAACGTTAACTCTACAGCAGCTTCTGCCCATGTTGGGCATGAAGGCTTGGCTTGTGACTTTAGATCTAAAAGAGGCATACCTGCATGTCCCAATCAGACAAACATGCAGAAGATACCTCAGATTCAAAGCTGGCTCAATGCACTACCAATTCTCTGCACTGCCCTTTGGCTTATCTACTGCGCCCAGGGTCTTCACAAAGTGCCTGGCACCAGTAATTGCATTTTGCAAACAAAGAGGAATACAAATATATCCTTACTTGGACGACTGCCTTATTCAAGCGGAGAACAAGGACATTCTACTACAGCATCTGGCGTTTATAAAAAGATTACTGGCAAGTCTAGGGTACACAGTAAACGAGAAGAAATCAAAACTAGTACCCTCTCAAGAGATAATATTCCTGGGTGCAAGCTTAAATACAACTGCCTAGATGGCTTATCTCACGCCAGACAAGCACAGACAACTAACAACTTACTTCAAAATGTTGGCAACAAAGACCTAGTTAACTGCAAGAAAAATTCTGCAGGCCTTGAGTTTCATGGCATCCTGCATTCTGCTAATTCCATATGCAAGACTGCATATGAGGAAACTTCAGTGGTATCTAAAAAAGTGTTTGGACTCAACATTGCCACAGCCTGGGAACAATAATTCCCCTCATTCCCTGCCTGCAACAGGAGTTTCGATGGTGGGAACAAGCCTGTCACCACAACACGCGACAGCAATTCACCTTACCCACAGCCAGGCAGACATTGACAACAGATGCATCAGATTACGCCTGGGGGGCCCACATGGCAGGAAGATGTATTCAGGGCACATGGTCCGCAAGTCAAATGCATCTACATATCAATCAAAAAGAGATGCTAGCTGTTCAGAATGCCCTAACAGCCTTCAAGGATCAACTTCATCCAGGACAACTACTAAGAAAGACTGACAGTACTACAGTCATGTGGTACATTAAACAAACAGGGAGGCACATATTCCTACCTCCTCTGCAGGCTAGCCATGAACTTGTGGCACACAGCTTTTACTTACCAAGTACATCTGCAAGCTCAATTCCTGCCAGGAAGGAAAAATACTCTGGCAGACGAACTAAGCAGAAATCTAATGGATCCCCACGAGTGGAAATTGGATCCACAAGTCTTCAGCATGATAACAAGGACCTGGGGATGCCCGGACATAGACCTATTTGCCTCCCCTCAAAACTACCAACTACAAAGATTCTGCACAAGGACTTATCACACGCATGCATGGAAAGTGGATGCTCTGTCTTTCAGCTGGAAAAATCTAACAGTATATGCCTTTCCTTCTCTGCCTCTCCTCCCCAAGGTACTCCTCAAGGTCAGACAAGAGAAACCAAAAATGATACTGATTGCCCCAGACTGGCCCCGCCAGCACTGGTACCCAATCCTAAAGAGCTTGTCTCACTGCACAGCCTGGACATTACCTCAAGTTCCTCACTTATTGACCCAACAAGACAGCCAGATACTGCACAGCCAATTCAAAACCTTAAACCTGGCGGCATGGCAGATACTATAGCCTCTCAAGACACACCTCTTTCTAAAGCAGTGATGGATGTTATTTTGGAGGCCAGGAGGCCTAGCACCAGAAAATCTTATGCAGACAAATGGAAGAGATTCTGTGCTTGGAACCAAGCACAAGGCATTGACACGATTGTTCCAAATATTCCTCAAATTTTGCAATACTTAACTGAGATGCTGGATAAAGGCCTTTCCTTTTCATCAATTAAAATTCATGCCTCTGCCATTTCAGCTCATTACAATACAGAGCCACCTATTTTTCCTCATCCGTTACTGAGGCAGTACCTCAGAGGGGCCAAAAACATAAGACCTCCAAGGATAGCACCAATACCTGCATGGGACCTCAGCTATGTCTTGGAAAAACTCACACTGCCTCTGTTTGAGCCAGTCTCTGCAGGTGACATAAAATTCTTATCCTGGAAAACAGCTCTGCTCCTAGCAATAACCTCCGCTAGAAGAGTCTCAAGAGTTACAGGCACTCATGGCTGTGGAACCTTTTATCATTTTCCATCCTGATAGGGTTTCGCTGAGGACAAACCCTACATTTATGCCCAAGGTAGTGTCCAGTGTGGCCCTTAACCAAACAATTCATCTGCCTACTTTTTATCCAAACCCACAGAATAAGGGTGAGAAAATTCTGCATTCTTTGGACATTCACAGACAGCTATGCTTCTACTTGGACAGAACTAAAGCTTTCAAAAAGACTGATCAACTTCTAGTGGCATATGCTGCAGCATCACAAGGAAAGCCTATCTCAAAACAGACTATTTCAAAGTGGATAGGCCATTGCATTCGTTTCTGCTATTCACAGCACGGCAAATCAGTGCTTAAGGGCATTAGGCCACATTCAACCAGAGCAGCAGCCACTTCAGTAGCCTTCATCAGTGGAGTACCAACCAAAGACATCTTAGAGGCTGCAACTTGGAGTTCAGTGCATACATTTACAAAGCGCTATCTCTTACCTCTCTACTCTAAATCCAGAGCAGGCTTTGCCTCTGCAGGGCCTTATAGCCTCTCCTAATCCTATTTAGCTCCGGCCTCCAACCTTAGCTTTGGGATTCAACCCAATTGTAATGACTGCAACAGTGAAACACGATGAACATAGTGCAGTTGTGTACCTACCATAAATGTAGATGTTGGAGTGTATTCACTGTTGCAGTCCAGGTTACCCTCCCACCATCCCCCTTTCGTCTTTGCTGGGACCTAACTGTACTTTTACTCTATAACAACCTATGTGGTGTATTTGCTTGTAGATGAAGGAAAAGTTGTTTTTTGTGCATGATTATTGGCATAAATTAGCCTACCATTTTAGGGGCACCTGACATCTGGGGCAAGAAAAACTGAAGAAAATGGCATCGGCTGCATCTTGTATACTCCTGGCGCACTGACGTCAGGGAAGAAGCAACAGCAACCGATGCCGGACCTAGACTTTGGAACTCAGGCCGACTGCAGGCAAACTCAATCTGCAGTAACTTATTCTGTACTCTGGGAGTTATGAGTAAGGGCACCAGATCCAAAGCTGGGAAGTGGCAAAGTCTGATCAGAGACCCATACAATGAGGAAGGGTGAAAACAGAGAACAAAAGGTCTGTCATTTTGGTGAGTACATAACTTTTGTTTTTTATTCTTTAAGTAATAACTATGTAATTTTTTAAAGTAAACTACATGTTGCATTGTAAAATATTTATGTATATTACGCGGTGGTGTTTTTTTAAATGTGAGGTGGTGAGAGTCTTATCAGTGACTAATATTTATGCTAGTGATATTAAAGTAAGAGAATGCTTTTTCTTTACTGGACTATATCTGAGCACTACACTGAAACAAGTTAAAGGCTGGATTTAAGCAATGTAATGGGATGTCCTTTCATTTCACTGTTGCAGTATTCGTAGGGCAGCCCAATGTCTGGCCAGTATACCAAAGCTTTAGATTGCGTAAAGTATGCTGTATGTCACACATGCATGCTTCTCGCATAGTGTAGGGCATAAAGGTGATGTCTGGATTTACAATCCTCAGAACTTCTTTGCCACCAGTCTGAACACCATCTCTTGATCATCTGTCTGAATGCCTACTTTCCGTTGCTGGTTTCACAGGTAAGTGCCCCCTTGGGTTTATTTTTTACTTTTCTTTTTGTTGCTTGTGGGGTTTCATGTCATCCAAGAAGGGTAATTGCCAGTGTGGGAGACAGGTTCCCCGTAAAGACCACCGCAAACAGTGTCTGTTTGCCTTAGTGCCTCGCACCACCGTACATTCTGTTCTGTTTGTCAGGATTTTGTACCCAAAACTTTGCACAGTAGACTTTCTTCTTTAGCAGTCTATCTTGAGAATCAGTAACTTAAACTTCTCGCTAAAGATACGATGGAGGGTACTTCCCGACCCGAGGGATAGATATCCGAGAAGAAGGCCAAGAAGCCTAGGCTGGAATCTTCTGCTGTTCAGCCTCCACTGGACATTTCTTCCGAGGTGAGCAAATGCCCAGAGGTTCACCCAGCTTTGTTGTCCGATTCCTCTGCTGCAACCGAGATGGAGGCCACCAAGGATCCAGCTTTAAGCACATCTGACGAAGTCCTTGTTTGTATATTCAGACGGGAACTACGGTTGATAATTTCCGAGACACCTAGGGGTGTTCCTCAGATTTTAGTCAGAGAAGTTGTCCCTACTACTACAAGCAGACGTCCCATTAAAGAAAAAACTAAACTGGTTTCTCCCGCCCCTAAGATCCACAGTGTGTTGCAGGCCTTCACTCGGGGTTTGTTTAGTGCTCTGATGGCATTGAAACCTCCTCAGGGTGTTTCTGTTCCACCTCCCGCTTGGTCCTCTCCTCCCCTTAAAAGATCCAGGGAACAGGATTCCTCTGAGGAGTTGGATTCTGATGATGAATCCCTTGCTTACTCTTTTCAAATTCCTTCTCCTTTGGACTCTGGGTCAGAGGAAGAGGAATCTACAGTCCTTATACTCCCTTTGAAGAAATTTCTTTTGGGGACACGATCTCCAGGATGATGGAGTTCTTTAAATGGGATTGTGCTGAAGTCTCTGAGATTCATAAGCGGTACTCTGAGTTGTGCAGATTGAATCTCCTAAACTTTCTGCTGTTCCTCCTGATGTCCTTCATGGATGCATCTGCAGTCATAACAACTGGGTTGTCCTGTCGTCAGGCAGCCCTTCGGTCGGCCGGATTCCAAAGTCCGGGTCCGGCTTCAGCTGATGTCGCACTTCACCCGAAGTCATCTCTGCTGGTCTTCGGGTATAAAGGCATCAGCCGACGCCATTTTCTCCAGTCTTTCTTGCCGCGTGGCGCCCGAAGCAGAAGCTGTGCGCAAGTGCCGGTCGGTCAGATCCAGAGATTACTACTACCGAATACTCCTTCGAAGACTTCTAAAAGCTAAGTACCCCGTTGGGGACTCTTTCTTGCCTGAGCCGATGTCAGAAAAAGTCAATAACTGTTTAACTTGTGGGAAACAAATACCTCATAAAGATTTCCACTCTTACTGTTTGCCTTGTTTAGGCCCAGACCACGACGTAGCAGCCTGTTCGGCCTGTGCTTCTTTCAACCGACGAACGCTTAGACGTCGGTCGGAGTTTGCTGAACAGTTTTTCGGCTCTGAATTTGCGTACATTATGCCGTCGGATCCTCCGACTACCCAAATTATTAAAAAACGCAAAGAAAAAGACCGACACTCGCGGTCCGCGGTTTCGGACGAAACCATGGTTAAGCAAATAGCGAGTGTCTCGGTTTCGGCCGAAACCGAGAAAACTGATCAGAGTACAGCCGAATCAATGACTACTACTGAGGTTCCGGTTACCTTACTTGAATCGGCCTCAGAAATTTTACCCACTACAGTGGTTACTAGTGACTTATCAGACACCATCCCTTTGGATGTCTCTACCCCAGCACGTGGTGCTGCTAGGCCTCCTGCAGCCATGTCTATTAAGGCCTTCGCCAGGGCTAAAGCAGCCAAATCTACTAAGTCAGTGCCTGTTAAACCCCCCTCAACCAGGCCTACTTCTAGTTCACAAATGCTTACTCTGGCAGAAGATTTAATATCCTTAATTAGGGGATCTCAATCTCACCCAGACAGGGCCTCTCAGCCCCCAGAAAAGAGACCTAGAGCAGAGCCCCTCGAGCCTGTGTCCTCTGATGATTCTGTGGAAGACTCAGATATTACAGACCAGCCAGAGGCTCCTTTCTCCAATTTTGAGGACTCAGATGCTGAAGAATCCATTCCAGCTGCTTCCCCACCAGAAGAATTCTCCTTTGGGGAAACCTTACATGCCATGAGAGAACAATTCCAATGGCAGGAACAGGATTTTTCAGACTCCAGAAAAAGACTTAGGACTTTTCTGCACCTACAACAACACAGGCCCTTAGCTATACCTCCTGTCCTCTCTGTTGTGGACGATGCATTTAATGATGTTTGCACTGCACCAGATTCTTTACCTCCAGCACCTGCCAAACCAGATAGATTTTACAGGGTGCCAGACACTCATCATCACCTATACAAGGCCCCTCTTGCAGACCCGAAACTATATCCCAGGGCCCTAAGGCAGTAGCCTCAACCACAGCAAAACCCTATTCCTTCTGAAAGGGAAGCCAGGTCTTTAGACAGATGGGGCAAAAGGTTTATACCTCTGCTACTCTCTCAGCTAGAGCTTTAAACTGTCAGTTTCACATGATACAATACCAAGAGTTTATGCTTGATCAGTTAACTAAAAGCTATCCTCTGATGACTCTATAGATAAGAAAAATCTATTAGAAATGGTAAATAACATACAACAGGTTAGTAACCATTCCTTAAAATGTGGCTATGATGCACTGGAGGCTTCATTTAGATCAGCCATGACTGGCACAGTGATAAGAAGGCATGCATGGCTGAAGGAACAAGTTTTACCGGATCATGTTAAAGCTAAGTTATTAGATGCTCCTATGGATAAGACCAGTTTGTTTGGTACACCTGCCCAGTAAGTAATGAAGAAAATGGAAGAAAAGGCAAAATCTGTACAAACGGTTAAAGATTTCTTGCAGGTTCAGCCCCCAAGGTTTAGCAGGAACTGGCCTGCCAAAATTGGTCCTTTCCTGATTCCACAAGATCCCAAAGGGGCAGGAATAGACGTTCCAGAGGCAGAAATCAATCCAGAGGGAGTGCCTACAGAGGACGACAGTGGCAAGGTAATAACAGAGCCACAGGTACAGCCACTACCACTACAACAGGGCAATCACAGTGACTTGATTCTAACTCCGCCTACCAGGGAACAAATAGCAGCACCCTTAGGCGGAAAATTAACCTTATTTTCAAAGAACTGGCACTATATCACAAAAGACAAGTGGATTTTGCAAACCATAGACCAAGGTTACCGGTTCCACTTCCACACTATACCAGTCAAAAGAGGAATGCCAAACCTACCTCCAAATCAAAAAACAGAAGCTCTACAGCAGATAATGCAATTAACAAAGATGAGAGCTGTGGAAAGAGTACCAATAACAGAACAAGGCAAAGGATTCTACTCCAGACTATTCCTAGTTCCAAGAAAGGAAAAAAGTTGGAGACCTATTCTCGATCTGTCCACCCTAAACACATACATCATTGTCCCAAAATTCAAGATGCTGACCCTACAGCAACTTCTTCCCATGCTGGGCAAGGAGTGTTGGCTGGTAACTCTGGATCTCAAGGAGGCATACCTGCACGTCCCCATTCGACCAATTTGCAGAAGATACCTCAGATTTCTTGCAGGATCAGAGCACTATCAATTCTCAGCATTGCCCTTTGGCTTATCTACTGCGCCCAGAGTCTTCACAAAATGCCTGGCATCAGTAATCGCCCACTGCAGACTACAGGGAATCCAAATTTATCCATACCTGGACGACTGCCTACTACAAGGGGACAACAAAAGCAAGCTGACAACAGATTTACAAAGGGTCATTTACTTGCTACAAGCATTGGGATACACAGTCAATTTGCAAAAATCAAGGCTGATTCCATCCCAAACAAGGACATTCTTGGGCGCAGAATTGGACACAGTAAAACAAATGGCTTTCCTAACTGCAGAAAAACAAAAAGATCTCCCTCTTTACTTCTTGGCACTAACAAGCCACAGCAAGCTAACAGCAAGAAAAATTCTGCAGGCCTTGGGCTTCATGGCATCATGCATAATCTTGGTTCCACATGCCAGACTACATATGAGAAAACTACAGTGGTACCTAAAGAATTTATGGTCCCAACACAGGCACAGCCTAGAAGCAGAAATTCCACTAATTCCATGCCTAAAACAGGAGTTCCTATGGTGGGCTCAAGCATGCCAGTCAAACCCAGGCTTATCCTTTCACAAATATCAAGCAAGCCAAACCATCACAACAGACGCCTCAGACCTAGGATGGGGGGCTCACATGCTGGACAAATGCGTGCAAGGATTGTGGACGCAGGACCAACTTCACCTGCACATCAACCTAAAAGAAATGCTGGCAGTAAAACTGGCAATCCAAAAATTCAGACCATTTCTCAAAGAAGGCCATTTGATGATAAGGACAGACAACACCACAGTCATGTGGTACATCAACAAACAGGGAGGCACTCATTCATACCCCCTATGCAGAATGACTTTGGACCTTTGGAACCTGGCACTCAGCTACAACATCCAGTTACAGGCAATGTTTGTACCGGTAAAGGAGAACACTCTAGCAGACATGTTAAGCAGAACCACCTCGGATGCTCACGAATGGATGCTACACCCGGACATCTTCAAGACCATCGCAAAGAAATGGGGAATGCCACAGATAGATCTATTCGCTTCCCCTCTCAACCACCAGCTCAAAAAATTATGCACAAGGACATTCCATCCACTTGCATCGAAAGTGGATTCGCTCTCCTTCAGCTGGAAAGGCCTGACAGCATATGCATTCCCACCTCTTCCCTTGATACACAAGGTATTACTAAAAATCAAGGAGGAACGTCCAAGGATAATCCTGATAGCTCCAAACTGGCCAAGACAACACTGGTACCCATTGCTGAGGAGCATGTCTCGGGACAAAATGTGGTCAATACCCCTGATGCCTTTGATGTTAACTCAGAACAACTACAGCATCATGCATCCAAACCTAAAAACGTTGCAGCTGACTGCATGGCACATCACATAGCAGCAACTATTCCAGATCTTTCCCAAAGGGTCAAAGACATTATCCTTGAAGCCCGCAGACCTTCAACAAGAAGGAACTATGCAGGGAAATGGAAAAGGTTTGTCATTTGGAGTGCTGAAAGAGGGAAGGATGTGTCGAATATAGATATGGCTAACATTCTGGAGTACTTGGCAGAGCTTCTACATACAGGCCTGTCCTATTCCTCCATCAAGATACATGCATCAGCTATTTCAGCAGAATACAGCTTTGATCCACCTGTCTTCTCACATCCTCTACTCAGGCAGTTCCTCAGAGGGATCAAGAATGTAAAACCTCCTAGGAAACCACCACTGCCAGCTTGGGATTTGAACTTTGTGCTAGAAAAGTTGACACTGCACCTTTTGAACCAGCAGCAACAGCAGACCTACAGCATCTTTCATGGAAAACTGCTTTCCTACTGGCAATAACCTCAGCAAGGAGGGTTTCTGAACTTCAGGCCCTAATGGCAGTACAACCCTTCCTAATCTTCCACCAAGACAGAGTGTCCATGAGGACTAATCCTACATTTATGCCTAAGGTGGTATCCAGAGTGTCCTTAAACCAGGCAATCCACCTACCTACCTTCTTCCCCAACCCACAAAACAGAGGGGAAAGAATGCTGCATACCTTGGATGTACACAGACAGCTACGCTACTACCTGGACAGAACAAAAGTAACAGAAAAACTGAACAGCTTTTTGTAGCCTATGCAACAGGAAGGGAAGGAAAAGCAATTTCCAAACAGACAATCTCCAAATGGATAGGAAATTGCATACGATTCTGTTACTCTTTCCATGGAAAACCAATTCCACAGAACATACGACCTCATTCTACAAGAGCAACAGCCACTACCACAGCCTTCTTACGAGGAGTGGCAACCAAGGACATTATTGAGGCGGCTACTTGGACCTCCGTGCATACATTTGCCAAGCATTATAATTTACCTCTGTATTCTAGATCCCGAGCAGGGTTTGCCACTGCTGTACTGCAAGGGATCCTAACCACACCATAATCTATTCTTCCTCCTCCCTAGTTGGCTATGGTATTCTACCCAGTTGTTATGACTGCAGATGCATCCATGAAGGACATAGTACAGTTTTGTACCTACCATAAATGTAGATGTCCGAACTGGATAGCATCTGCAGTCAGGATTACCCTCCCTCCTTCCCCTCTGTGGTACTCCTAGGGTATTTACCCTCCTAATAGCTAGCTGGTGGGGGGGAGTCTCTTATGGTGTATTTGTTTGTATATATGTACATGCTTATTTTTTGTGTTTGCCTTCTATCCTTTGGGAAACATTGGCATTTTTACCCAAAAGTTTAGACTTCCAAGAGGGCAACTGGCATCTGGGGCAAGAAACACTGAAGAAAATGGCGTCGGCTGATGCCTTTATACCCGAAGACCAGCAGAGATGACGTCGGGTGAAGTGCGACATCAGCGAAGCGGACCCGACTTTGGAATCCGGCCGACCGAAGGGCTGCCTGACGACAGGACAACCCAGTTGTTATGACTGCAGATGCTATCCAGTTCGGACATCTACATTTATGGTAGGTACAAAACTGTACTTTTTGGCTGCTTTGTTGAATGTGTTTTCCAATGCCTGTAAAGCTCCAGATTCTCAGCCCCCTGCTCCCAGAAAACCCGATAGATTTTATAGGGTGCCTGAGGACTGTAGATGTTTGTACAAGTGTCCTGCTGCTGACCCCTCTATGGTGTCTGTAGCCTCTGACAACCCTTCTCAGCTGCTTCCTTCGCCCAAGTTACTGCCCTCTGATAAAGACATGGAAAGTCTAGTTAAGAAGGTTTACACCTCTGCTACCTTAGCTTTTAGGGCTGTTAATTATTAGACCCATATGTCCAGATACGTGTTGGCCATCCTCTCTCACATTTGTTAGGCTATATCTCATCTTCCAGACACTGAGGGCAAAGCTTCTGCTCTTTCTCTGTTAGAGACTTCTCCCAGGTGACTTCTCATTCCATCAGGCATAGTTATAATGCAGCAGATTCTTCTTCTAGGGCTGCTGCTTTCGGGTCACTGATGAGGAGGTATTCTTTGCTTTGGCTTCAACCTTTGCCTGATGATATCAAGGCTAAGTTGATGGATGCCCCTCTTGATAATAAACAGTTGTCTGGTGAAGCTATTGCTGATTAAAGTCCCTTCAGGGTAAGGGAAAGGCTTTACAGGAACTCAAAAACATGTTTGTTCTGTTCCTAAATTTCAGAGAAACTATCCCAATAAGCCAGCCTTTCTTCGCAGGCAATCTCGCCCTTCTCCTAAGGGCGAAAACGGTAGCAAGCGGGCTCCTCCTGCTAGGGCTACTCAGACTTCAGGGCCTCAGAAGTCTTCCTTTCCAGATAAACCAGTTGCTGTTTGACTAATTCTGTTTTTCCCAGCCACTTTCCTCTTTCGCTTCACCTCTGTCTCTCTCTCTTACTGTTTGGCTACAGATTACACAGGTTTCCTGGGTTCTGCCCATTATTCGCCAGGGGTATTTCATGGTGTGGAAATCCCTATCCCTTTTGTTGAGTATTCCTCAGCCTGTTCTGAAACAGCTCTCCTTTTTCCCAGAGGTGCTTCGGTACCTTTTGACTTGTGTCCCAAAGGGGGAGGGGTTTTTACTC
Organism: Protopterus annectens; assembly: GCF_019279795.1. Lineage (NCBI taxonomy): Eukaryota > Metazoa > Chordata > Ceratodontiformes > Protopteridae > Protopterus > Protopterus annectens. The sequence continues at coordinate 1,197,877,161 of NC_056745.1, forward strand.
CAGGATGTTTCTAGTACCCAGAAAGGAGGGTGCTTGGAGACCAATTCTAGAACTCTCTTCTAAACACTTCTGAAGGTGCCCACTTTTTGGTTGTTATCCCATCAGATGTTGTTCTTTCTTCCTTCCTTAGGCTTATATGGTGTCTCTGGATCTCAAGGATGCTTGTCTCCATATTCTGATCCATCCTATTTTCAGGAAGTTTTTGTGTTTCTCTGTTGCTTCCTGGCATTTTCAGTTCTCTGCTTTGCCGTTTGGCCTTTCTACTGCCCCAAGGGTATTCACCAAATGCCTCACTCCTGTGATTGCTTTTTGCAGGCTTCAGGAGATCCAAGTATTTCCCTACTTGGATGACCTGCTGCTTCAGGCATCTTCTCCAGAGGTCCTGTTGCAAAATCTCCATTTTGCCATCTCTCTCCTTTAGAGCCTGGGACTTCAAAAAGCTTTCTCTGATTCCTTCTCAAAACCATGTTTGTCTGTGTTGCAGGATTCAAACATTGCCTTTGCTGGCATCTCTTTCTCCTCCCAAGGCCTTGACCCTCATCTCCTTCTTTCAGACTCGTCTTCCTCTGGCTTTCATTACAGCCAGTGAGTTTCTGAGAGCTTTGGGTTTCATGGTATCCACCATCCCCATGCTCCTTCTGGCTAAACTTCATATGAGGAAGTTTGTGGTTCCTGAAGTCAGTTTGGCTTCAGCATGCTCATCCCCTAGAATTTATAGTTCCTGTTCTACCTTGTCTCAAGAAGGAACTCCACTGGTGGATCCAGCAGTTGTCCTAAAATCCAGGGCTCCATTTTCATCCCCCTCTTCTCTCTTAAGAGCTATTCACAGACACTTCAGACGTGGGATGGAGAGCAGATTTTGGTGCTCCAAAGATCCAGGGGTTGTGATTTCCTCTTCAACAGAAGGAGCACAGCAATGTCAAAGAGATGAGAGCCCTTCTGCTGGCTTTTCAGGCTTTTCATCCTCGTTTCTCATCAGAACCTGTCTAGGTGTTTACAAACACCACCACAGTGATGTGATATGTAAAGAAACAGGGTGAACAAGATCTTGTCTTCTTTGCCGGTCAGCACTCCTGGTATGGGAACTTGCTGTCCAGTATCAAGTGACTCTTCAGGCAGTTTACATGCCCACAGGTCAAAATATTGTGGCAGACACGCTGAGCAGGTCCTTAACTCAGTCCCATGAATAGTTGCTTCACAGGGATGTTTCTGGACATTGTCCACCAGTGGGGTACTTCTCAAATAGATTTATTTGCTTCCGCTGTGAACAGGCAACTTCTGTTTTGTGTCAGAGTCCCAGCTCTTCTGGTGTGGAAGGTGGAAGCCTTCTCTTTTTCTTTGAAGGGGACGTTTCTTTATGCTTTCCTTCCCCTTCCCCCTCATTCCAAAAGACCTGTTCAGAATTCAACAGGACACCCCCAGAATCTTGTTGGTGACTCCATTTTAGTCAAGACCGCTTTGGTTCCCTTTTCTGCAGTTAGCCAAGGCTATCATCACAAGTTACCTCACAGAGTGGACCTACTCACACAAGACAAGGGATCTCTCATCCAGCCCCCACTTGTCCAGTCTTCAGATGACTGTGTGGATGATAGGATTTTGATTCCACATAGACACCTTTTTTCTGAGGATGGGCTTAGGGTCCTGCAGGAGGCCAGGAAACCTAATACTAGGAAATCCTACTTATCCATATGGAAGAGATTTTCTGTTTGATGTCTTTCTCGTAACCTGTATCTACTTTCAATGGCTGTTCCTTTGGTTCTCACTTATCAGTGTGAATTTCTCAGTGCTGGATTGGCTTATTCTGTTAAGGCCCATTTATCAGCTGTATCTGCTTGTCTTCCTTTATCTCCTCCTTTTGCATCTACATTTGAAGCTAAACAATTCCTTAAAGGTTTTCTTCATATTAGGTCTCCCAGGAAGCCTGTTCCTCCTCCCTGGGATCTTAATTGTGTTTTGGAGAAATTTACTCTAGCTCCTTTTGAGCCTGTGGCTTTCAGCTTCCTTGCAGCATTGTTCTTGGAAGACTCTTCATTTGTTAGCTCTTACCTCTGCCAGATGGGTGTCTGAGCTTCAAGACCTTATGGCTTGTCCTCCTTTTTTGGTATTTCATAAGGATAGGGTGTCCTTGTGTACTAATCCTCCTTTTATGCCCAAGGTGGTGAATGAGTTGTCCCTTAATCGGTCTATTCATTTGCCCACATTTTTCCTTTCTCCACAATCTGCTAGTGAGAAGGTGCTGTACATGTTGGATCCGCATAGACAGCTCTGATTTTATTTGGATAAGACTATTAGGAAATCTGATCAGCTCTTTATCTCCTTTTATCTCAAATCGTTGGGATTAGCTGTATCCAAGCAGACTTTCTTCTTGGATCTCAAAAGCTATTTTTTTTGTTATTCTTTTCATGGTAAAAGCCTTCCTTATTCTGTAAAGACTCATTCTACTAGAGCTGTGGCTTCTTCTGGTGCTTTTTTCAAGGGTTTGGATGCCAACATTCTTATTGAGGCAGCTACCTGGACTTCTGTGCATACTTTTACCAAGCACTACAAGTTGGATGGAAGGAATTTGTAGAGCTGGTTTTGCTAGGGCCATCCTTCATGGTTTCCTAGAGAGCTCTGCTTGATCTTTCCTCTTCCCAAGTTTCCTCCTGTCCATTGGCACTCTCCCTGATGTTATGAATACTGCAACAGTGAAATGGAAGGACAAGCTACATTTTTATAAGTTCTTACCATAACGATAGATGTCCTCTTCACTGTTGCAGTGTTCACTTCCTCCTCCCCCTGGTCCATTTGTCTTCTGGATGTATTGGTTACCTCTTGTTTTTTCTTGGAATGGCGATGTTCTTTGTGTTTCACTGTTGCAGTCATTACATTTGGGTTATCTGCCTGCAGGTAGCCCTCAGCCGGCCTGATTATCAAAGTCTTGGGTCCTGCGTCTGATGCTGTCTCTTCCATGACGTCAGGTAGTCAGGGATATAAAGCATGCAGCCGACGCCATTACATCAGTCTTTCTTGACACGCGGTGCCTGAAGCAGAAGCAGTTCGCAAATGCCGGTCGGCCGACTCCTGAAATTTTCGTTTTCGAGTTTCAGAACCGAAGTCTTCAAAAAAAGCTAAGTACACCATTGGGAATCCTTTATCTTGCTCTAAACTGATGTTAGTAAAAGTTAACAATGGTCTTACCTGTGGAAAGCAAATACCTCATAAAGATTTTCATTTGTACTGCATTCCTTGCCTAGGCCCAGACTACGACGTCCCTCGCTGTCAGTTTTGTGCCTTATTCAATCCTCGAACTATTCGTCGTCTGTTCATTTTTGCATCAGACTTTTTCAGTTCTCGGTTTAATTATCCAGAAATGGCTTCAGTAAGTCATCCGACTACCGACATTCCAAAAAAAGTAAAGGTAAAGACAGAGACAGATAGCATAGGTCCAAAGCTGTCGACGACGCTTCTGTTAAGCTAGTCGCCAGTTCGCCGGTTCTCAGTGAGGCACTTTTGCAGCCCCTGATACCCGCTTCTTCGGATTTGCAGGCCTCTACTGAGACTCATTCGGAGTCTGGTATGCCACAAGATGATTCTTCGACTATGGAATCTGCAGATGTCTCTACCTTGGATTGGTCCAGAGCCGCTATGCAGGCACCGGCTTCTGACGGTGTATTCAGGCCTACTGACTTGCATTTCAAACTGACGCCATCTTCTTCTTCAAGGCCTAAAACTCGACCCACACCTAGTAAACCGACGTCCAAACTGCATGGTCAGGCTCATATGCCTAAAAAACAAATAAGAATGGCTGAAGACTTTATTACTTTAATTAGGGGAAGCCAGCCTTCACCCTCTGAGACCTAGAACTGATTTTCCATCTGGTTCTTCTGATCAGGATTCTGAAATTTCTGTTTCTTCTCATTACCAGGATTTGCCCTTGCCCTTATCTACTTATGAGGATTTTGATGCAGAGGACTCAATATCCTCTGCTTCCCCTCCAGAAGATTTTTCTTTTGGTGAAACCTTGCACACTCTTGGGGAGCATTTCCGCTGGCAAAGCCAGGATTACACAGACTCCAAAAAGAGGCTTAGGGAATTCTTACTCCTACCTCAACACAGGCCTTTAGTGATCCCTCCTGTCCTGGACATTGTAGATGATGCCTTCCTGGAATCTGGCATGGCCCCAGACACTTCACCTCTTGCTCCCAGGAAACCTGACAGGTATTAGAGTGCCTGACTGTCACAAGTTCCATTTCAAGAATCCTACTGCGGACACAGAGACCATTTCACAGGGACCTAAAGGCATTAAGGCTACTACTGCCAAAAACCCTACCCCCTCTGATAGAGATTCCATGGCCTTGGACAGATGGGGTAAGAAGGTATACACTTCTGCTACTTTGGCCATTAGGGTCTTAAACTGCCAGTTTCATATGTTAAAGTATCAGCAGTTATTGGACTAATTAAACAGAAAATGATGTTGATTCCTGACTGTGCTGAAAATAAAGAATTACAGGATTTAATGCATTCTGCTGAACAAGTTGGTAAACATACTTTGCAATGTGGTTTTGACTCTTTGGAAGCATCTTGCAGGGCTTCTGTCACTGGGTCAGTTCTTAGAAGGCATGCTTGGCTTAAGGAGCAAACTTTGCCAGATCATGTTAAAGCTAAATTACTGTATGCTCCCTTAAACCAAGACCGCTTGTTTGGCAACAAAGCAGAAGTACTTAAAAAGATGGAGGAAAAAGCTAAATCTATGCAAACGGTTAGATGTCCTGCAAGTACAACCTCTCAGATTTAGTAGGCACTGGCCTTCTAAAAATTGGTCCTTTCCTGTCTCTTCCAGGCCTTCTCAGTCCAAACCCAGGAACAGCAGACCACCTAGGCTACAGTCTCAAGTTACTCTCAGGCCTAAGCAGTGGGGGGCTCCCACTTCCAAAGCTGGAAGTAGTAAGACACCCCCCTATGGAAAACTGTCACAATGACTTAACCTTAAAACTTTCAAGCCCAGCTCAACTGACTGCTCCCTTAGGGGGAAAGATCGCCCTGCATGAACTGGGAACTCATTACCCAGGACAAATGGGTTTTAAAAATAGTTTCCCAAGGATACAGATTCCACTTCCTCACCTTACCAACCCCAAACGGTTGGCCAGATCTACCCCCAAGTCAGTGGGCAGAGGCTCAACAGCAGGTTCTCTCTCTTCTAAGTATCAAGGCTATTCAACCTGTCCCAGCAGAAGAAAGGGGAAAAGGTTTTTACTCAAGACTTTTCCTGGTACCCAGAAAAGGCAGCTCCTGGCATCCTGTCCTGGACCTATCTACTCTGAACACCTTTTTGGTAATCCCAAAATTCAGAATGCTAACTCTTCATCATCTGCTTCCGATGCTAGGCAAAGATGCCTGGTTGGCAACCTTGGACTTAAAGGAAGCTTACCTGCACATTCCAATAGGGGAATCTTGCAGGAAATACCTACGATTCAGAGCAGGCACCAGGCACTATCAGTTCTCTGCACTTCCCTTTGGCTTATCTGCTGCACCCAGGGTATTCACAAAGTGCCTAGCTCCAGTCATTGCATTTTCCAGGCAAAAAAAACATTCAAATATACCCATACCTGGATGATTGTCTAATTCAGGTAGAAAGCCAGGACTTGCTACTAAATCATCTGGCATTTGTAAAGAAATTGCTAACCTCACTGGGGTACACCATAAACGAAAAGAAATCTCATCTAGTACCCTGCCAACAAATTGTATTCCTGGGAGCAAGCTTGAACACAACTTCCCAGATGGCCTACCTTACGCCAGAGAAACAAGTTTATTTGACAGCCTACTTCAAACTACTGGCCACAAAGACCCAGCTATCTGCAAGGAAAATACTGCAAGCCCTGGGATTCATGGCCTTTTGCATCCTACAAATTCCATATGCAAGACTGCATATGAGGAAACTATAATGGTATCTAAAAAGCCTATGGTGTCACCATTCTCAGGACCTGGAATCAATGATCCCTATCATTCCTTGTATAAATGCAGAGTTCCTTTGGTGGGCAGAGGCATGCTACCACAACAAGGGACTGCCATTCACTCTACCCCCTGCCGTCCAAATCCTAACAGCAGATGCATCAGACTATGCATGGGGGGGGGGCTCATTTGGCAGGGCAGTGCATTCAGGGCAAATGGAACCCGAGTCAAATGCACCTGCATATCAATCAGAAAGAAATGTTAGCTGTACAGAATTCTGACAGCCTTCAAGGACCATATTCTTCCAGGACAATTATTGGTAAAGACAGACAACACCACTGTTATGTGGTACATAAACGAGCAGGGGGGAACCCACTCTTACCCTCTCTGCAGACTAGCTATGGCTGTGTGGAACACAGCCTTGAGCTACCAAGTGCACCTACAAGCTCAATACCTGCCAGGCAAGCTAAATTCATTGTCCGACGACCTAAGCAGAAATCCCATGCATCCACACGAGTGGAAACTGGAACCAAAGATATTCAGCATTTTGAGAAACAAATGGGGAGCCCAGAGATGGACGCGTTTGCCTCCCCTCAGAACTACCAATTGGACAAATTCTGCATAAGGGTTCCCACAGACAAGCTTGGAAAGTGGATGCCCTGTCCTTCACCTGGGAAAACCTCTCAGTTTATGCCTTTCCCCCCTCTGCCTCTCCTCTTGAAAGTTCTGCTAAAGATCAAACAGGACAAGCCAAGGACAATTCTCATTGCACCAGACTGGCCACACTAACACTAGTACCCCCTCGTGCAGTACGTCACTGCTGGAACAATGGCACATGCCTCAGACCCCTTCCCTGCTGTCCCACCAGGAGGGCCAGATTATGCACCCTCAGTTTCAAACCCTGAGCCTTGCAGCCTGGCTAATTACCTGAGCTCTCCAATACCCTCCCTCAGTAAGCAAGTGCTGGATGTCATTCTAGAAGCAAGGAGGCCTAGTACAGTGAAAAAGATACTGTTCCTGGAGCCAGACTCAGGGGATGGGCATAACAGTGTCCAGCTTACCGTATATTCTTCAATACTTAACAGAGATGCTCCACAAGGGCCTTTCCTTCTCATCTATTAAAATTAATGCCTCAGCCATTTCAGCACAATACAATACTGAGCCGCCCCCCTTCTCTCACCCCCTGCTGAAGCAATTCCTCAGAGAGGCCAAAAATTTAAGACCACTCAGGAGAGCCCCCTACTCCAGCTTGGGACCTTAACTTTGTATTGGAAAAGCTCACTGTACCTCCTTTTGAGCCAGCAGCAACTGCAGAGTTGAAATTCCTTTCTTGGAAAACAGCCTTCCTTCTAGCCATCACTTCAGCAAGAAGAGTGTCTGAATTACAGACCCTCATGGCAGTGGAGCCCTTCATCATCTCCCATGCAGACAGGCTGGCCCTCAGGACCAATCCTTCCTTTATGCCCAAGGTGGTATCCAGTCTGGCCCTTAATTAGTCCATTAATTTGCCAACCTTCTTTTCTAATCCACAGAACAAAGGAGAACGAATTCTGCACTCTTTGGACATGCACTTACAACTAAGATTTTATTTGGACAGGACTAAACCTATCAGAAAAACTGAACAGCTGCTAGCTACCTTTGCTGCAGGGGCAGAGGGGAAGGCCATTTCAAAGCAAATAATTTCTAAGTGGATAGGCCATTGCATTAATTTCTGCTATAAGCACCATGAAAAACCTATCCCACAGGGAATACGATCACATTCCACCAGGTCTGCATCTACTTCAACAGCCTTTCTCAGAGGTGTTCCTACCAGGGACATCCTAGAAGCTGCTACCTGGAGCTCTGTACATACCTTCACCAAGTATTACTTTCCCATTTTTTCTAAATCCAGAGCTGGTTTTGCCACTGCAGTCTTGCAGGGCTTATTAGCTGGTCCTAATGCTCTCTGCCTCCTCCCTTCTTTAGCTTTGGGAATCTATCCAAATGTAATGACTGCAACAGTGAAACACGAAGAACATAGTACAGTTGTGTACACTTACCATAAATGTAGATATTAGAGTGTATTCACTGTTGCAGTCCTGGTTACCCTCCCTCCAGCCCCCTGACTTCTCTTGGCTATACCTTTCTTCTTGTTTAGTGTATTTCAGCTTTCTGGTGTATTTGCTTGTCGTTAGAGGTGTAACCTTTACATATGTATAATTGCTTCCCGTTATGGGGGCACCTGACATCTGGGGCAAGAAAAACTGATGTAATGGTGTCGGCTGCATGCTTTATACCCCTGACTACCTGATGTCATGGAAGATGAGACGGCATCCGACGCAGGACCCAAGACTTTGATATTCAGGCCGGCTGAGGGCTACCTGCAGGCAGATAGCCCAAATGTAATGACTGCAGCAGTGAATACACTCGAACATCTACATTTATGGTAAGTGTACACAACTCTACTTTATGAATACTGCAATAGTGAAAAGGACATCTACCATTATGCTAAGGTTTTACATAACCCAGCAGCCCAAGACCGTAAGTTATGTAAAGGTGTACTGATCATATTATGTGTATTAAAGGGGTCTAGGTCACGTTGTCGAACTTTTAAAAGTTCAAACACCATATGGTCGACACCATATGTTCGAACTTTAAAAGTTTGAAAACGTTATTAAAAAAAACTTACCTGAAGGTTGTAAGCAGGGGGGGCAAGCCCACCACACCCCCCGCTACTTAAATATACCAACTCCGAGATCGCACTACATTGCAGGAAAGGGAAAGCTTCCCTTAACGGAGATCTCCGTTGCAATGTTCGAAGTTTTACAAGTTCGAACATATTGTTTCGACCATATGACGTTCGAACTTGTAAATGTTCGACAAAGTGAATGGGTCCCATATTAAAGTATAATTATTATTTTGTACAGGTGAAAGTCTGCACTAATGCTCTTAGTTTTCACTGCATGTAAGCCAATAGGCTAGAAAAAGAAAAGCATGATCATCTAGTATTTAAAAAGAGAGAACTTTTTTCCCATTAGTACCCATTTTGTTATTTGAAGACCATGAATAAAACAGATGCAAGCAGTTGGTTATGAGAAATCTAACCAGTGTGCTCCGAAAGACCTCTAATCGAGACCCCTCTTGGCTATTAGCTGTATTTTTTTCCACCAGCAAATGCTTTCAGTTGGAGATGAGTCCACAGGTATAAGCAGTTAATCGGGTAAAGTACTAAACAATGTGTTCAGTTGTTATAATCAACTCCCTTTTTCTCATTTTCTACATGGGGTTGAGGTATTGTGCCAACTGTTGCCATTTCTCTGTGTTTGATGCCACTCTCCTACCTTCTTTGGCAGTCATGCCTGACTGTTGCAGATCTTCTGTCACACAATCCATCCACCTCTTTACTGGACACCCTCATTTTCTCTTGCCTTCTTGTCTCTCTCAAATATTTTTTACCAGAATGTCTTATGCGTTTGTGCCCATGTGCCCAATCCACAGTAATCTGCTCTCTTTGAACTTTTCTGCAGTTGGAATTAATTTGGTTTCTACTCCTATGTTCTCATTTCTTTGTCTGTCTTAGTGTGCATCCTCTCAGGCACATAATCTCTATCACTTCTGGCTTCCAAATGCTCTGCCTTTACTGACCAGGTTTCTGTACCATGCAGTAGTTCTGGTCACACCACAGTTTTGTACTTTTCAGCTTCTTTGACATTCTTATGTAAAAGGAGGTGGTATAGCTATAATATTTAAGCAGCATCTAGACATCCAGATCTTAAAGTTAGCAGCTTCCCAAGTAGGTAAGGAAGAAATAATGTATACCAACCTTAAAATAAACCAAAATAAAACCCTAAACGTAACTGGTTGCTAGCTACTTCCCACCTGGCCACAACATCCTCCACTTGAAAACCTCCTCAGCTGGACTACCCACCACCTACCCAAGAAACTTTAATTTTAGGAGATTTCAACACTGACTGGCAATCCTGCTCTAGCAACCACCCAACCCGTCATGTAAATCTTCATGGCTTCACCAAACTAGTCCAGTCACCTACTAGGATAAATAACTCCAACAAACACACTACCCTTGATTGGATACTAGTCAATAAGAGTCCCCAGTCATATATAGCAGGCTGCTTATCTGACAGCCTCAGTGATCACTCTCCAACCTTCCTACTAAGAAAACACCTTTATAAAGCAAAACCCATCATCTACTGTCCAATACGCAAAACAACTAACCCTCTCTCATTCAGCTCATCCCTAAAAGACTGTAATTAGTAACCTCTAAAATACCTCAAACTAGATGATGCAGTTGACTAATTTAATAAAACATTCCTAAGCATCCTTAATAACCACGCCCCCATAAGACTTTCCCGAACTAGAGCCCAACCGTCCCCATGGCTACAAAAAAACACCAAGTCTGAAATGAAAAACAGGGATAAAGCCTGAGACAACTGGCATAAAACCAAAACCCCCTCTACTAGGCAAAAATTCTTAGAACTACGCAATAGAACCAAAAAGCTTATAAAACAGGACAATATCCAATACTACCAGTCTGCCCTTACCTCCTCCCAACATAACCCCAAACAATTCTGGTCCTCAATAAACTCCATCTTCCATCCACGAAAAGTAAGTACACCCACTCCTAACTTAACTCACTCCAAAATTATTGCTACCTCTTTCAACAATCACTTCACACAAGCCGTACTATCACTAGCTCGACAACACAACCCCCCCCATAAACCCACACCATCAACTACAACTAACAATTTCCCCACTAGCTTCTCTTTCTCTCCTGTTTCTACCTTCAAAATAAAATAACTATTAACTAAACTTAAAACCACCAGATTAGCAGCAGACAACCTCCCAAGTGAATACCTTCAACTTGCAGCTGACACTGTAGCCTACCCCGTATCACTCTTGATTAACAGATCTCTGTCAGAAAGTTATGTTCCCACACTATGGAAAGTCTCACACATAATTCCCCTACACAAAGGAGGCCCCTCCACAGATCTAACCAATTACCGCCCCATAGCTATTCTGTCGCCACTCTCCAAAATACTAGAGAGATGCATTCATTCTCAAGTCTCAGGTCACCTCCTTGCTAACAACCTCCTCTCTAACACACAACACGGTTTCCGACCTAACCATAGCACCACCACTGCCTTACTCCCTTTCTCTTAACACTATCCTACAAAATAAAAATGCAGGTCATCTCTCCTCAGCTACCTTCCTAGACCTCTCTAAAACTTTCGACATGGTCCCACACAAACAACTCATCTCTCTTCTCAATAACTTATCCTTCTCTCAACCAGTCATCAGCTGGTTTCAGAGTTACCTATCTAACTGCCAGCAAACAGTTGTTTGGCAGGACAGCCTATCCCCCCAACTACTAGTCTCCATAGGGGTTCCCCAAGGGTCTATCCTGGGACCCCTACTCTTCACTATTTTCACCAATAATCTAGCCTTAGCCACAAAACTTGGCACACTCATACAATACGCAGATGACTCAACCATCATCCGCACAACCCACTCCCTACCCAAACTGCAAAAAGTCACACAGGAAGCATTTTCTTCTATTGAAACTTGGTTGTCCGATACGCAACTAATACTCAACCCAAACAAAACAAAGTTACTAATCTTCCAACCCACCAAACTTACCCTAGACAGCTCTCACTTTAACATCACAGCAAAAGACACCACCATCCATCCTACAGAACACACCAAATTACTAGGAGTAGAAATAGACAATAAACTGAACTTGGATATTCACATTTCTATGACCATTAAAAAAGTGCACAAAAAAATAGGAGCATTATATACAAATCAGCAACTACTTACCAAAGCAGCTAAAATTTCGGTAGCAAATTCTGATCTCATCTCTACCCTACTCTACGCCGCTCCAATATTTACTAACCTTAGACAATGCAATCTAAATAAGCTAGAAACCTTTTACAACAAAATCGCCAAATTCGCCACAGGGCTTCTACCATACTCACCACTAACTCTCACTAGCAGCCCTGGGCTAGCTAGAGCTCCCCCACCTCCTTCAATGGTACCAACTCGCACTCACCCATAAACTAATAAACCAACCACTAAAAGTCCCATCCCTCCAGAATCTACTCCAACCCTACATAACCACGAGACCACTAAGATCCAGCCATAAAAACCTCCTACAGGTCACAAGAGCCATTAACTCTGCTGGAGAAGCATTACTCTCCTGCTCTATATCCAAACTCTGGGACTCCCTCCCATCCTCAATTACCTCTGTAACTTCTTGCACCCACTTCAAATCCTTACTAAAAATCACATTTAAAAACTTGCCAGATATGCCCTTGCAACCCCCCCCCCCTGTCTAATACTATCCACTCCATCCACCCACTACCTCTCTCTGCCCCCTGTCAGCAACCTACTCTTAGCAAGCTTGGCTACTCGTGTTCCCAGCTACCTACCACATAATACTAACTTCTTGTAGCAACAACTGCTAATGGCTGTTATGTACCTCAAAAACAGATTGTATTAATTGTTCACTGATGAATTTCAACTACATTTGTAACCATGTTTAGTATGTCACCATATTTTAAAATTGTACAATGTTCTACAGCTGTTTTACATCTATGTTTTATTCTTGTCTTGCGTCCTTAGCTGGACTAACATCTATATTTAAATGCTATGATGTCCTTCAAGGATGCATCTGCAGTCCTTACAAATGGGTAGTCCTGTCGTCAGGCAGCCCTTCGGTCGGCCGGATTCCAAAGTCTGGGTCTGGCTTCGGCTGGTGTCGCGCTTCACCCGATGTCATAGCTGCAGTTCTTCGGGTATAAAGGCATCAGCCGACGCCATTTTCCCCAGTCTTTCTTGCCGCGTGGCGCCCGAAGCAGAAGCTGTTCGCAAGTGCCGGTCGGTCAGAACCAGAGATTACTACTACGAATACTACTTGAAGACTTCTAAAAGCTAAGTACCCCGTTGGGGACTCTTTCTTGCCTCAGCCGATGTCAGAAAAAGTGAATAACTGTTTAACTTGTGGGAAACAAATACCTCATAAAGATTTCCACTCTTACTGCTTACCTTGTTTAGGCCCAGACCACGACGTAGCAGCTTGTCTAGCCTGTGCTTCTTTTAACCGACGGACGCTTAGATGTCGGTCGGAATTTGCAGAACAGTTTTTCGGCTCTGATTTTGCTTATATCATGCCGTCGGATCCTCCGACTTCACAAATAACCAAAAAATGCAGGGAAAAGGACCGACACTCGCGGTCCGCGGTTTCGGCCGAAACCGCGGTTAAGCCAACCACGAGTGTCTCGGTTTCGGCTGAAACCGAGCAAGCGGTTCTTCCCACAGCCGAAAACATGCCTTCTACCGAGGCCTCTTCTAACCTGGTGGAATCGGCTTCTGAAATCCAACCTGCAGTTGCGGTTTCTCAGGAATTATCAGACACTATTCCCTTGGATATTTCAACCCCTGCACGTGGAGCTGCTAGGCCTCCTGCAGCCATGTCTATTAAGGCCTTTGCCAGGGCTAAAGCAGCCAAAGCTTCAAAACGGTGCCTGTCAAACCCCCCTCACAGGCCCAGCACCAGTTCCCATATGCTTTCTTTGGCTGAGGATCTCATTTCTTTAATTCGTGGATCCCAGCTTCATCCAGACAGGACCTCTCATCCACCTCCAGAGAAGAGGCCTAGAGCAGAGCCCCCAGAGCCAGTATCCACAGATGATTCCTCTGATGACTCAGAACATACAGACCCTCCTGAGGCTCCTTATTCCCCTTACGAAGACTCTGATGCTGAAGAGTCCATTCCTTCAGCCTCTCCACCTGAGGAATTTTCCTTTGGGGAAACCTTGCATGCTATGAGGGAACAATTTCAGTGGCAGGGCCAAGATTTCTCAGACTCCAGAAAAAGGCTTAGAACCTTTCTACATTTGCCACAGCATAGGCCTTTAGCTATACCTCCAGTTCTTTCTGTTGTAGATGATGCATTTAATGATGCTTGCACTGCTCCTGATTCATTACCTCCGGCCCCTGCTAAGCCCGATAGGTTCTACAGGGTCCCGGACACTCATCACCATTTATACAAGGCTCCTTTTGCAGATCCAGAGACTATCTCCCAGGGCCCTAAAGCTGTAGCAACTACATCTACTAAAAACCCTCCCTCTGAAAGGGAATCCAGGTCCTTAGAGATGGGGTAAAAAGTTTACACCTCTGCTACTTTGTCAGCTAGGGCTTTGAACTGCCAATTTCATATGATTCAATATCAAGAGTTTATGCTTGACCAGTTAACTAAAAACTGTCCTCTGAAGAATCTTTAGATAAGAAATATGTTCAGGAAATGGTACATAACATACAGCAGGTTAGTAACCATTCTTTAAAATGTGGCTATGATGCACTGGAGGCTTCCTTTAGATCAGCCATGATTGGCACAGTTATCAGGAGACATGCATGGTTGAAAGAGCAGGCATTACCAGACCATGTCAAATCAAAGCTTTTGGATGCACCCATGGACAAAGTCAATTTATTTGGTTCCCCTGCACAGCAGGTACTAAAAAAGATGGAAGAGAAGGCGAAATCTGTACAAACAGTGAAAGATTTCTTACAGGTTCAACCTCCAAGGTTTAGCAGGAACTGGCCCTCCAAGAATTGGTCCTTTCCGGACTCCTCTAAGACACAGAGAGGCAGGAATAGGCGTTCAAGAGGCAGAAACCAATCCAGGGGTGCCTACAGGGGACGCCAGTGGCAAGGTAACAACCAGCGAGGCACGGACACAGCCACCACCACTACAACAACACAATCACAGTGACTTGGCTGTGGCACATACCAGGGAACAACTGGAAGCACCCTTAGGCGGAAAGCTAACCTTATTTTCAAAGAACTGGCATTGCATCACAAGGGAAAAATGGATTTTGCAAACTATGGACCAAGGTTACAGGTTCCATTTCCATACTCTACCAGGAAAGAGAGGAATGCCAAACCTACCACCTACTCAAAGGGCAGAAGCTCTAAAGCAAATATCTCAATTATTAAGAATGAGAGCTGTGGAAAAGGTACCATCTATGGAACAAGGAAAGGGATTTTACTCCAGACTCTTCCTGGTACCAAGAAAAGAGAGCAAATGGAGGCCCATTCTCGACCTGTCCGCTTTAAACACATTCCTCATTGTTCCAAAATTCAAAATGCTGACCCTACAGCAGCTTCTTCCCATGCTGGGCAAGGAGTCTTGGCTGGTAACTCTAGATCTCAAGGAGGCATACCTGCACGTCCCCATACGACCAATTTGCAGAAGATACCTCAGATTTCTTGCAGGATCAGAGCATTATCAATTCTCAGCATTGCCCTTTGGCTTATCTACTGCGCCCAGAGTGTTCACGAAATGCCTGGCATCAGTAATTGCTCATTGCAGACTTCAGAGGATCCAAATTTATCCCTACCTGGACGACTGCCTGATACAAGCGGACAACAAAAGCAAGCTAACAGAAGACTTACAAAGAGTCATTTACCTGCTGCAAGCCCTGGGATATACAGTCAATATAAAAAAGTCAAGGCTGATTCCATCCCAAAGAATAACCTTTCTGGGTGCAGAGCTGGACACATCAAAACAAATGGCATTCCAAACTGCAGAAAAGAAAGAGCAACTACCTCTCTACTTCTTGGCATTAACAAAGCAGAACCATCTAACTGCAAGAAAAGTACTGCAAGCCCTAGGCTTCATGGCATCCTGCATAATTCTGGTCCCTCATTCCAGACTGCATATGAGAAAGCTACAGTGGTACCTAAAGAATTTGTGGTCCCAACACAAGCATAGGTTCATAGGTTCATAGGTTTATACTAGGCTATCTGCCCTAAGGCATTTATAAGCCTAGCCCAAATTATTGTGGCTTACGCCACCCCTTATATGAAAAAAATACTGTGCCCATTAGTTTGTTGTGCCTCTGTCCAGCAGTGACCCAGAGATGATTCCCGGGGTAAACCTACGATCTCCCATCCACAGGTCTAGATTTCTCTTGAACAGAGTCAGCGAGGTGCTCTGCCTCACATGGACCGGGATTTTATTCCACAGCATAGGGAGTCTCTGAGTGATAAATCTATCCCTCCAGCACGTCCTATTTATATCCGTGCTAAGGTTTAAGTCGCTTGCTCTAGTGGTTTTGGTGGATTTGGATTTTTTGAGGTGGAGCATGTCCATTAATTCGGGTTGGACATGGCCTTGTATGTCAGGCACATGTCACCTCTGAGCAGGCGGTATGCGACTGAATAGAGCTGGAGTTTCTTCAATCTGGCAGCATATGACAGATTTTGGAGTCCCTTTATCCTTTTGGTGAGGAACTTTTGGGGTCTCTCCAATTGCTGCAGATGTCGGGTGAGATACATCCCGAATGGGGCATTGTACTCGATCATTGGTCTGATAAGTGAAGAGTACAGGGAACAATGACCTCACTAGATCTGGATGTGAATCCCTTCATGATCAGGTGGGCAATGTAGAAGGTCTTTCTAACCACTTTAGCAATGTGAGTGTCAAAGAAAGGCCACTGTCAACCTGGGTCCCCAGGTCCCTGATAACCTCTTCTGTGCTTAGTGGATTGCCACCTATATGGTAGCTTGGGGTTACCTTGTTTTTCCCGAAGGGTATGACTATACATTTTTGGCGTTTAACTTCAGGCCATGGCTCTGGCACCAGCTATCTGTTTCCGTGAGTCCCTTCTGAAGGATATCAGTGTCCGATGCACTTTCCACTATGGCACCCAGTTTGCAGTCATCTGCAAACTTTGTCAGCCAAAGTCCTCCCATGTTGGCCTGTACTTCTGAGAAGTAGATGCCAAACAATAAGGGCCAAGGACCGAGCCCTGTGGGACACCACTTGTGACCGGCTTGGAGTCTGACACAGCGCCAGCAACTCTAACCCTGTGGGTTCTGTCCTTAAGCCAGTTTGCAACCCATCTTGTGACATATGGGTTTACATTTAAGCTGGTAAGTTTTCTACAATACCCGAGTGGGGTATTGTGTGAAAAGCCTTGCAAGGTCAAGGTAGGCTGTATGGACTGCCTTTCCTCATCAATGGCCTTGGTGACTATTTGAAGAAGTCGACCAAGTTCAAAAGGCATGATCTTCCCTTGACAAAGCCAAACTGGGTCGGGTCCAATGTCTGCAAGTCCCCTATATCTTTGTTTATGAGCTCCATTATGATCCTCTCCATAGCTTTGCAGACTAGACTTGTTAAGCTTATGGGCGGTAATTACCAGGGTCCGTGAGGCCCCACCTTTGTGGAGTGGGACCACAGTTGCCGTACGCCACTCCTTGGGCACGTATCCTGTGGTAAGGCTGAGATTAAACAGCTGCCTTATGTGCGGGTTTAATTCCTCATTTAGCTCGTAGCACACAGCCGGGGACACCATCCGGTCCCATTGATGCTGTGTTTTTAGCTTTAGAGAGCAGCTTTCACCTGCGCATTTGAGATGTCCGGGAGGCTACACTCAGCTGGGATAGTTATCTCTCCTTTAGGGGAGAGGGGTGAAGTTTGCACTGAACCTGTCTGCCAGTGTGTTGGCAATGTCTGTGGGTTCAGTGATTTTTGTATCATTTTGGACTAATTCTGAGCATATCTGTGAGTTTCCACCCAGGTTCCTAACATAGCTGAAAAAGGCCTTATGATTGTCCTTTGAATCCATGGCAATTTTTCTCTCAAAATTGGCCTTAGTTGATTTTATGAGTGCTCGTAATTTTTACTAATAATGATCAGGGTGACTTCCCTTTTATGGATTTTGTTCTATCATGTAATAGCTTTCTCCTCTTATTGTAAAGTTTGTTAATGGCTGGGGTCCACCAGACTGGACGTTTGCCCTTTGTGGAAAGAGTCTTGGTTTTATTTGGGATTGCCTGATCCATGCAGTCCTGGAGGTGTTCATAGAAGGCATTTGTAAGGGCTTCCGCAGCTTGGGTTGTGGTTTCCTCTGACTCAGGGGCCTTGAAGGATACCACACCAGTCTTGAGTAGTGTGAAGTTTGCTTTAGAGAAGTTCTTCACTATGGTCTTTTTGTTTGGGGTGGGGGGATGTGGATTTCCAGTGAGATTAGTTTATGATCAGATCTCACCAATGAGGGATATACTTCGGTGTGGAGCATTTTGTCCCCATGTTTGTGACAATGAGATCTAGTATATTTTCTCCTCTCGTGGGAACAGTGACTAGCTGTTCCATGGCATTTGAATTTATGAACTCCAGGAACCGTTGGGCTAGAAAGTTAGGGCTTGAGTAATGTTCCCAGTCTATATTCGGGTAGTTGAAGTCACCCAATATGATGGTGTTTGGAGATACATTTATACCCTCCAGTGTCTTCAGGAAGGCTGTGTGGGGTTCCTGAGTTTGAGAGGGTGGCCTGTAGCATGCTACAATTTGTAGAGCAGTTTTGCCTATTGTTAGTTGCACCTGGATGGTTTCCAAGCTTCATGCGTTGCCACCAACCTGGAGGTGTGAGTATCCTTTATGAATATGGATACACCCCTCCTTTTGTGGAGTGGTCCGGGTTTTGGGGCGGAACGCATGATATGAGGTAAAACCTAATAGTGCCGGGGTGCTCTCAGGAGCCTTGAACCAGGTTTCAGTTACAGCACAGACATCGATGTTCTCCATACTGAGAAGGGCCTCGAGTCGTGCATTTTGAGATTTAGACTTCTGGCATTGAGCAGCATTACCCTCAATTTCTTCCCATTTTGTTTTCTAGGGTGGTAGGTTTAGAATTTGAGCCTTGCCTAAAAAGGCACTATGGGGGTGGCAAGAGCCTTAGCCAATATCCGGAATCCCAGGGGTGACAGGTGCAAGCCGTCCCTTGCGAAGCAGCGTGGCTTGTCAAGCATGTCATCCCAGGCAGACAGACACTGGATCCCCTTTGAATGACACCAGACATTAAGCCAATTGTTAAAGCTGATCATCTTGTCTCTATATTGTGGCATCATTCTTGGTGAAGGAAGGATACTGCTCAGGGTTAGGGTCATACCTGCCTGGGCTACATAATCAGAGAGCTCCTCTATGTCTCTTTTCATGCAGTCCAGGGAGGTACGTCTCAGGTACGTCTAGCACAGCCTAGAAACCAAAATTCCAATAATCCCATGCCTGAAGCAAGAGTTCCTATGGTGGGTTCAGGCCTGTCAATCAAACACAGGATTGCCCTTTTGCAACAGTCAACCAAGCCAAACCATCACGACAGATGCCTCAGACCTCGGTTGGGGGGCACACATGCTGGGCAAGTGCATACAAGGCTTATGGACTCAAGACCAGCTGCGCCTGCACATAAATCTAAAGGAAATGCTGGCAGTAAAATTGGCAATCCAGTCATTCAGACCATTTCTCCAAGAAGGTCAGTTGATGATAAGGACAGACAACACCACAGTTATGTGGTACATCAACAAACAGGGAGGCACACATTCATATCCTCTATGCCGGCTGGCACTGGACCTATGGGATGTGGCTCTGAGCTACAACATTCAGTTACAAGCAATTTTTGTACCGGGAAAAGAAAACATTCTAGCAGACATATTAAGCAGAACTACCACAGATGCCCACGAATGGATGCTGCACCTGGACATCTTCAAAGCCATCACAAGAGAATGGGGATTACCACAAATAGACTTATTTGCATCCCCACTCAATCACCAGCTAAAGAAATTCTGCACAAGGACGTACCACCCACTTGCTTGGAAGGTGGACTCCCTATCTTTCAGTTGGAAAAACCTGACAGCATACGCATTCCCACCACTTCCTTTGATGCGCAAGGTGCTTTTGAAGATCAAAGAGGAACGTCCAAGGATCATTCTGATAGCTCCAGACTGGCCAAGACAACATTGGTACCCATTGCTGAGGAGCATGTCTCGGGAACAAATATGGGCACTACCCCTGATCCTATTGCTGTTAACACAGAACAACTACAACATCCTGCATCCAAACCTGAAAACTCTGCAGCTAACTGCCTGGAACATTACATAAGAACAATTAACCCAAATTTATCCCAAAGGGTTAAAGACATAATCCTTGAGGCTCGTAGACCTTCAACAAGAAAGAATTATGCAGCAAAATGGAAAAGATATCTCATTTGGAGTACTGCAAAGGGAGAAGATGTGGCACTGGTAAACATAGCCAACATCCTGGAGTACTTGGCAGAGCTCTTCCATACAGGCCTGTCCTATTCTTCCATCAAGATACATGCATCAGCTATTTCAGCAGAATACAGCTTGGATCCTCCTATCTTCTCACATCCTCTGCTCAGACAGTTTCTGAGAGGAATTAAAAATGTAAAACCTCCCAGGAAACCACCATTGCCAGCATGGGACTTGAACTTTGTGCTAGAAAAATTGACACTTCCTCCTTTCGAACCAGCAGCAACAGCAGAATTACAATACTTATCCTGGAAGACTGCTTTCCTGCTGGCAATCACCTCAGCAAGAAGGGTCTCTGAACTACAGGCATTAATGGCAGTGCAACCCTTTCTGATCTTCCATCAAGATAGAGTGTCCATGAGAACAAATCCTACATTTATGCCTAAGGTGGTATCCAGAGTGTCTTTAAATCAGGCTATCCACCTACCTACATTCTTCCCCAACCCACAGAACAGGTGAGAAAGACTGTTGCATACCTTGGATGTACATAGACAATTACGCTACTACCTGGACAGGACCAAGTCCAATAGAAAAACTGACCAGCTTCTGGTAGCATATGCAACAGGAAAGGAAGGAAAACCAATTTCAAAACAGACAATCTCCAAATGGATAGGAAATTGCATTAGATGTTGTTACTCCTACCATGGAAAGAAAACTCCAGAGAACATCAGGCCTCACTCCACAAGGGCTACAGCCACTACCACAGCTTTCTTACGAGGAGTGGCTACCAAGGACATTATAGAGGCTGCTACTTGGACCTCCGTGCATACATTTGCCAAGCATTACAATTTACCTTTATACTGTAGATCCCGAGCAGGTTTTGCCACTGCTGTTTTGCAAGGGATCCTAACTACACCATAATCTCTCCTTTTTTCCTCCTCCCTTAGTTTAGCTATGGTATTCTACCCATTTATAAGGACTGCAGATGCATCCTTGAAGGACATAGTCCAGTTTTGTACCTACCATAAATGTAGATGTCCGATAGGAATGCATCTGCAGTCAGGATTACCCACCCTCCTTCCCCTCTGTGGTACTCCTAGGGTATTTGCCATCCTTCAGCTAGCTTGGGGGGGATCTATTATGGTGTATTTGTTTGTATATATGTACATACATGCTTATTTTATGTGTTTGCTCTCTACTATTTGGAAACATTGGCATTTATCCAAATTTAGCCATCCAAGAGGGCACCTGGCATAAGGGGCAAGAAACACTGAGGAAAATGGCGTCGGCTGATGCCTTTATACCCGAAGAACTGCAGCTATGACGTCGGGTGAAGCGCGACACCAGCCGAAGCCAGACCCAGACTTTGGAATCCGGCCGACCGAAGGGCTGCCTGACGACAGGACTACCCATTTGTAAGGACTGCAGATGCATTCCTATCGGACATCTACATTTATGGTAGGTACAAAACTGTACTTTTTTTAACTATATAATGCAAGTAATACTTAATGTGGAACTTTTCTCCCCAGGCCTCTGCTGAAAATGGACCTGTGTCCAGTCGGACTCTCGTGGTCAACAAATGTAAATAAATAAATACTATACCTGACAACTCTGAGCCACTTGGCTGCAGCCCCTTTGATTCCAGCTTTGACCTCCTAATTCAGACTTCCCTTCTCCTCAGCCTCCCCTCCCAGAAATGTGTTCCACAATTTTCCCTTCTATCTCAATTCTCAGCATCTTTTAATCTCCCCTATTTGCTGCGATTGTTTGTATTCAGTTTCATCCCATGTGCCTTCAGTTTTGCATGCCATTCCGTTCTTTGAAGTTCTTGTTCAGAGGCTGCTGTAATGCCACCATCATCTGCATACAGCAACTTTGCCGATTTCTCCCCGCCAATCTGTATGTTAATGTAGTACATCACCAGTATGAACAGCAGTGGGCTGAGAGACCAACCAGGATGCACACCCACTACCTCTGGGAACTCCCTCTGTGAAACCGAATACTGTTCTTACCTGCATTATTGGGTCCCTGTACATAGCGTGCACTAATTCTGCCAGTGTCTCTGGGAATTTGAACCTTTCCAGGACTGCCCAAATCAGTTTTCTTGAGACTTTTTTATATGCTTTCTCCAGGTCTAGGAATTCCCAGTTGTACTCTCATTTTTGGCTTCTTTTCAATGGTCTCACTGCAAACATTGGGTCAGTTATACTGCATCCTGATGTGAATCCATATTGCTCATCTCCCTTCTTGCTTTCTACTGCTGTGTGTATTTGTTTATCAGTCACCCTCTCCATAACTTTCATGCAGTGTGAGAGGAATTTGATACCTCTGTACTGCTCACGGTTCTGACTGTCCCCTTTGATATCCTTCTATTCCAGTGTTGCAGTATTCAGCATGGGGGTTTACCCTTCTTACTTTCGCGTATGTCCGGCCAGTATTCCAAAGTTTTTCAGTCCCTCAGGGTGCGTCAGGCATCTGACGTGGCTGTAGGAACGTGGACCATAAAAGTGACGTCTGAATGCACCAGCCCTCAGAACATTTCAGCCGCCAGTCATACACCAGGTGATGTTCTTCGTGTTTCACTGTTGCAGTCATTACAATTGGGTTATCCTGCTGGCAGGCTACCCTCAGTCAGCCTGAATTCCAAAGTCTAGGTCCAGTGTCGGTTGCTGTCGCCCTGACGTCAGTGTGCCAGGGGTATAAAAGATGCAGCCGACGCCATTTTCTTCAGTCTTTCTTGCCGTGCGGTGCCCAAAGCAAAAGCAGTTCACAAGTGCCGGTTGGCCGACTCCTGAGTTTTTCAAATTCGAATTTCAGATCCAAAGTCTTCATTAAAGCTAAGTACCCCATTGGGGAAACTTTTTTCTTGCTCCAGACCGATGTCAGAAAAAGTTAATAACTGTATTTCTTGTGGGAAGAAAATTACCTCATAAGGATTTTCATTCTTACTGTATTCCTTGCCTAGGCCCTGACCATAACGTTGCTAGTTGGTTTTGTGTTAGATTTAACCAACGCACTATTAAGCGTCGGTACAATTTTGCATTCCATTACTTTGGCAGAAGATTTAATTATATAATGCCATTGGAACAGCCGACTACTGGAGTTTATAAAAAGCGCAAAGAAAAAGAAAAGGACAGGCATCTGAGATCCAAAACCGACGATGAGGCTTCTGCTAGGCCTGTCGCCGGTTCTCAGTGAGGTGCTTTCGCAGCCCCTGACGCCCGCTACCTCAGAGCCACAGGTCGCTTCCGACTCCCACGTGAAGCCGACAAGGTCGCTGGAAACTCAAAAGTATTGGACACTCGGAAAGTATTCCCTCAGATGGGTCCGGAGCCGCTGAGGGTGTTTTCAGGCCTTCACAGTTATATGTGAAACCTACTTCAGCTTCAAAGGCAAAGACTAAAGTAACTCTTAAGACAAAGAAACAAGTACAGCATTCTCCTGGACAGGCCTCCATGCCTAAAAAACAGATGCTTAAAATGGCCGAAGACCTAATTACTTTGATCAGGGGTTCCCATCCCCCTCCTGATAAGAGGCCTAGGCAAGAGTTAGAATACGAATCTTCAGACCAGGTTTCTATTTCCTCTGATTCCTCCTCTGAACAGGAATATTCTCTTCCTCCCTATGAGGATTCTGATGCTGAAGAATGTATCCCTTCAGCCTCTCCTCCCGAGGATTATTCTATTGGGGAGACACTGCATACTATGAGGGAGCATTTCCACTGGGAGAGCCAAGATTACTCAGAATCCAAGAAAAGGCTCAGAGACTTCCTTTTACTGCCTCAGCACAGGGCCCTTGCTATCCCGCCTGTTTTTGACATTGTAGATGATACATCTCCAGACTCTTTACCACCAGCTCCTGTTAAGCCAGACAGATACTATAGGGTTCCTGAGTCACGTAAATTTCTTTATAAAAACCCTGCTGCTGACCCAGAAAACATCTCTCAGGGTCCCAAAGGGGTCAAAGCTTCTACTGCAAAAAACCCTATCCCCTCTGATAGGGATTCTAGGGCCCTAGACAGATGGGGTAAAAAGATTTATACTTCTGCAACCTTGGCTGTAAGAGCCTTAAATTGCCAATTTCATATGCTTAAATATCAGCAATATCTTATGTCATTGCTTAAACAGAAAATGTCAGCAAATTCAGAATGTGCAGACAACAAGGAAATGCAGGATTTATTGCGTGCAGCTGAACAAGTTGGAAATCATACTTTGCAATGTGGTTTTGATTCTCTAGAGGCCTCCTGCAGGGCCACTGTTACAGGTTCTGTCATTAGGAGGCATACTTGGTTAAAAGAACAGAATCTGCCTGATCATGTTAAAACAAACTGTTAGATGCTCCATTACAGCATGATACTTTGTTTGGTGTTAAAGCTGAAGAGGTGTTGAAGAAAATGGAGGGCAAAGCTAAATCTATGCAAACAGTCAATGATTTCTTGCCGGTACAGCCTCCCAGATTTAGCAGGAACTGGCCTACAAAGAATTGGTCCTTTCCAGTGTCCGATAGGCCGCAAAGAGGCAGATACAGACGCCCCAGAGGCAGATCACAGCCCCAAGGTGCATACAGGCCTAAACAATGGGGTGCTTCTACCTCCAAGAGCGGACAGGAAAAATCACAGCCATACAGGAAACAGTCTCAATGACTTTCCCCTTCCAGCTCCAAGCACTTATCTTTTGGCAGCCCCTTTGGGGGGGAAACTAGCACTTTTTTCACAAAATTGGCACATGATCACCCAGGACAAATGGGTTCTAAATATAGTATCACAAGGCTACAGGTTCCACTTTCACACCCTGCCAAGGCCAAACGGTATGCCAGACCTGCCACGCAATCAATGGGCAGAGGCACAAAAAAATAAGTTTCATCCCTCATGGACGTGAGGGCCATTCAACAAGTACCAGAGCAAGAGCAGGGACGAGGATTCTATTCAAGACTGTTCTTGGTACCCAGAAAGGACAAAGCCTGGGGACCAATACTGGACCTATCTATTCTAAACACATATCTGAATATTCCAAAATTCAAAATGTTGACTCTACAGCAGCTTCTGCCCATGTTGGGCAAGAAGGCTTGGCTTGTGACTTTAGAGCTAAAAGAGGCATACCTGCATGTCCCAATCAGACAAACATGCAGAAGATACCTCAGATTCAAAGCTGGCTCAATGCGCTACCAATTCTCTGCACTGCCCTTTGGCTTATCTACTGCGCCCAGGGTCTTCACAAAGTGCCTGGCACCAGTAATTGCGTACTGCAGACAAAGAGGAATACAAATATATCCTTACTTGGATGACTGCCTCATTCAAGCAGAGAACAAGGACATTCTACTACAGCATCTGGCATTTGTAAAGAGATTACTGTCATGCCTATGGTACACAGTCAACAAACAGAAATCAAAACTAGTACCCTCTCAAGAGATAATATTCCTGGGTGCAAGCTTAAATACAACTGCCCAGATGGCTTATCTCACGCCAGACAAACGAAGACAACTGACTACCTATTTCAAACTGTTGGCAACAAAGGCCCAGTTATCTGCAAGAAAAATTCTGCAGGCTTTGGGCTTCATAGCATCCTGCATTCTACTAATTCCATATGCAAGACTGCATATGAGGAAACTTCAATGGTACCTAAAAAGTGTTTGGACTCAACATTGCCACAGCCTGGAAACAATAGTTACTCTCATTCCCTGCCGGCAACAGGAGTTTCGATGGTGGGAAGGCCTGTCACCAGAACAAGGGACAGCCATTCACTCTACCCCCAGCCACACAGGCATTAACAACGGATGCATCGGATTATGCCTGGGGAGCCCACATGGCAGGAAGATGTATTCGAGGCACATGGTCCACAAACCAAATGCATCTACAAAGCAATCAAAAAGAGATGCTAGCTGTTCAAAATGCCCTGACAGCCTTCAAGGACCTACTTCATCCAGGACAACTACTGATAAAGACAGTACCATGATCATGTGGTACATAAACAAGCAGGGAGGCACTCATTCCTACCCCCTTTGCAGACTAGCCATGACTTTGTGGGACACAGCATTCACTTACCAAGTACATCTGCAGGCACAATTCCTGCCAGGAAAGGTAAATACTCTGGCAGACGAACTAAGCAGAAACCTCATGGATCCCCATGGGTGGAAACTGGATCGATAAGTCTTCAGCATGATAACCAGGAAATGGGGATGCCCGGACATAGATCTATTTGCCTCACCTCACAACTGCCAACTAAAGAGATTCTGCACAAGGACTTATCACAGACAAGCATGGAAAGTGGATGCCCTATCTTTCAGCTGGAAAAACCTAACAATATATGCCTTTCCTCATCTACCTCTCCTCCCCAAGGTACTCCTAAAGGTCTGACAGGAGAAGCCAAAAATGATACTGATTGCCCCAGACTGGCCACGCCAGTACTGGTATCCAGTCCTAAGGAACTTGTCTCAATGCCCAGCCTGGACCTTACCTCAAGTACCTCATCTACTGTCACAGCAGAACAATCAGATCTTGCACAGCCATCTCAAGACCTTAAATCTGGCAGCATGGCAGATAATGTAGTCATACAAAACACACCTCTCACTAAAGCAGTGATGGATGCCATTTTGGAGACCAGGAGGCCTAGTACTAGAAAATCCTATGCTGGAAAATGGAAGAGATTCTGTTCTTGGAACCAGGCACAAGGAATTGATACAGCTGTACCAAACATTCTTCAGTTTTTGCAATACTTGACTGAGATGCTGGACAAAGGCCTATCTTTTTCATCTATAAAAATTCATGCCTCTGCCATTTCGGCTCATTACAGTACAGAGCCACCAATCTTTTCTCATCCTTTGTTAAGGCAGTACCTCAGGGGGGCCAAAAATTTAAGGCCTCCAAGGAGATCACCAATACCTGCATGGGACCTCAATTATGTCTTGGAAAAACTCACCCTGCCTTCTTTCGAGCCAGCCGCTGCAGCTGATATAAAGTTTTTATCTTGGAAAACAGCTCTGCTCCTAGCAATAACTTCTGCAAGACGAGTCTCAGAGCTACAGGCACTCATGGCTGTGGAACCTTTTATCATTTTTTTATCCAGTCAGGGTTTCTCTGAGGACAAACCCGACATTTATGCCTCCAGTGTGGCCCTTAACCAAACTGTTCCTCTGCCTACCTTTTATCCAAACTCACAGAATAAGGGGGAGATAATTCTGCATTCTTTGGACATACACAGACAGCTACGCTTCTATTTGAACAGAACCAAAGCTTTCAGAAAGACAGAGCAATTACTAGTGGCATATGCTACAGGATCACAAGGAAAGGCTATCTCAAAGCAGACTATTTCAAAGTGGATAGGCCACTGCATTCGTTTCTGCTATTCTCAACATGGCAAGCCAGTACCTAAGGGCATTAGGCCACATTCAACCAGAGCAACAGCCACTTCAGCAACCTTCCTCAGGGGAGTACCAACCAAAGACATTTTAGAGGCTGCTACTTGGAGTTCAGTGTACACCCTCACAAAGCACCATCACTTACCACTCTACTCTAAATCCAGGGCAGGCTTTGCCACTGCAGTTCTGCAGGGCCTAATAGCCGCCCCTAATGCTATTTAGCTCCAGCCTCCCAACCTTAGCTTTGGGATTCAACCCAATTGTAATGACTGCAGCAGTGAAACACGAAGAACATAGTACACTTGTGTACACGTACCATAAATGTAGATGTTCGGGTGTATTCACTGTTGCAGTCCAGGTTACCCACCCGCCATCCCCCATTTCTTTGCTGGAACTTATCTGTACTTCTCTATTCTATACAACCTATGTGGTGTATTTGCTTGTAGATGAAGGCAAAATATATACTTTGGTGCATGCATGTTTTATTGACATATTTTAGCCTACCCTTTTGGGGGCACCTGTCATCTGGGGCAAGAAAAACTGAAGAAAATGGCGTCGGCTGCATCTTTTATAACCCTGGCGCACTGACGTCAGGGAAGAGGCGACAGCAACTGACGCCGGACCTAGACTTTGGAATTCAGGCCGACTGAGGGTAGCCTGCCAGCAGGATAACCCAATTGTAATGACTGCAACAGTGAATACACTCGAACATCTACATTTATGGTAAGTGTACACAACTGTACTTTCCTGCTACTCACTGATGTCTGATTAGAAATAATCAGATAATTGGGGAACCTTTCAGTCCTTCAATTTTTTTGCATATAGTTTGTTCATGTCTTCTGGAAGGGGGAAGTGTGGCTGGCAGATTCCCCACAAAGACACCCATGATCAGTGCCTTTTTTGTTTGGGTAAAGAACATGACCATGACAGTTGCCATTTTTGTCAGGCATTCATTCGTAAGACCTTACTTTGCCATTTGCATGCTCTGAACCTTTACCTAGAGAACCAGCGGTTAAAGCAACTTGTGTTAGGGATGGAAAATGCTTCCAACACCCTGACAGAACCGCCTAAAAAGATGGCCAGATACGTGCAGCCTACTACTTCTGCTGCACCTCCACCCGTACCTCAGCCTGTGGCAATTGGCTTCCGCCAGACAGGATAAAGCAGGTACCTGCAAGGAAGCTGCACAATCCCGAGTGGACGGCATGTCCGTAGAGGCATTGCCGACATCTGCCGCAGACCCCTGGGGGAATCAGCGCTCTCTCTGGACCCGCCTGATTACGCCGATCCCATCCATTCTTCTGACTCGAGGCCTTCTCTTACCCGGATGCCAGCTAAGCCTGTTAGGAAGAAACAAAAGACCAAACATATGTTTCCACTGCCTGAAAGCACACCCGATTGGCAAGCTTTCAGCCAAAGCCTATTCAACTTCATGGCCCTGTGCCCTACCTCGGTAGGAAGCCATAGCATAGTCCCTCCACTCTTAAGTCCTAGGCCTCAAACCTCAGAATACTGTAAGGAAAGATGAAGAGGAACTTTGACTCCTCCTCAGAGGACTCTCTCTCCTGCACTTCACAAATCACCTCTCCACTGGGACATGGCTCACCAGAAGAAGAGTCCATTGACCCTGACTCCCCAGTTGAGGATTTAAACTTTGGGAAACAATCTGCAAAATGAAAGACCACTTTAAGTGGGAATCCACTGACATGACTAAGGTGCAGAAGAGGTTTTATGACCTCATAAAGATGGACTCTCCCAGTCCTGCTGTCCCTCCTATTCTGCTGGCATTTGTGGATGCCTTTTCTTCATCATCCCTTAACCGTGACTCTCAACTGCCTGCCTTACGCAGGTCTGACAGATTGTACAGAGTTCCAGAATCAGAGAAATTTCTCAAGTGCCCTCCAGCTGACCCAGCCACTGTTTCCATTTCCACTGATGGGCTTCCAAACTTCTGCCTACTACAACCATACTTCCAGCTGACAAGGACAGCAAGACAATGGAACGTCTAGGCAAGAAGCTAGAAGTACAGTTCTGCCACTCTGTCTTTCAGGGCCACAAATTACCAGACTCACATGGCCAAGTACTCCTTAGCCCTACTGGACAAAGCCACCAAGGAATTGGCCATCGACCAGACTGTGCAGCCAAAAGTCTCACTGTCCTCCCTCCTAGCTCTCACCTCTCAGGTGAACAGACACTCCATAACATGCAGTTATGATGCAGCTGAAACCTCAGCTAGGTCAGCTGCATCTCCCTCTGCTTTAAGGAGATATTCTTGGCTACGTCTACAGCCCTTGCCTGACAACTTCAGGGCAAAGCTTATTGATGCCCCTTTAGATCATTCTGCCTTCTTTGGCACTAAAGTAGCTGACCTCTTCAAGTCTCTACAGCAAAAAGGCAAAGAAATGCAGGACCTCAAACACCTGCTAGTTTCGCCCATTCCTAAGTTCCATAGGAACTGCCCTGCCAAAACTCAATTCATAAGGAAACAATCTTGCTCTATGGCTCCCTCCAGGCCCAGGAGACCTCCTAGAAAGCAGCCCCCTCCGGCTAGAAGTTCTCCAGCCCCAGCCAGAGGCCTCCCTTTTAAGATAGGGCAGGTAGCATCTGACTACCTGCCAGCCTTACTGTCAACCCCTCTTACCCCTTTACCTCTGTCTGCCCATCTCTATCACTGTCTCCCTGTATGGTCCCACATTACCTCAGACAAATGGGTTCTTTCCATCATCCAAAACAGTTACTTTATGACCTGGATCCACCCCACAGTACAAAAGGGCACTGCTCAGCCCCCCACCTGTCAGGTCCACCTCCCGCAGCCTGTACTGCAACTTCTTCTGACTCAAGACACCATAGAACCAGTGCCTCTAAAAGCAAAAGGAAGAGGATTCTATTCCAGAATTTTTCTGGTACCCAGAAAGGATGGACCATGGAGACCTATATTAGATCTCTCAAGTCTCAACCTTTTCCTGAAGGTCCCTACCTTCAGGATGCTCACTCTCCCCAACCTCTTCCCCCTGTTCCTGCCCCAAGGGTTCATGGCAACCCTAGATATAAAGGATGCTTATCTGCACGTCCCAAGAAAGCCCACATTTAGGAAATACCTGAGGTTTTTGGCAGGCTCATCCCATTTTCAGTTCTCTGCCTTGCCCTTTAGGCTTTCCACTGCACCCAGGGTATTCACAGAATCTCTGACTTCAATCATCGCTTATTGCAGGACACAGGGTATCCAAATATTCCCCTAACTTGACCTGCTGATTCAGGTAGACGATCAGAAGACCCTCCTTCACAATTAGCTTATTCTGTCCCTATTGCAGTCTCTAGGATTTCAGATACATTTCCCAAAATCTTACCTGGAGCCCACACAGGACATTGTCTTCCTGGGGTGCAGGATTCGCACAGACCTCATGAAGGCCTTCCTGCCGCCAGATGAGGTGGTATCCTTGACAGACCACCTGTTCTGCGTCCTGCAAGCGTTAGAGCTAACAGCAAGGCAGTACTCAAAACTTCTGGGTTACATGGCAGCCACTATACCCATGCTCCCCTTAGCAAGACTGCACATGAGAAAGCTACAGTGGTATCTTTGGTCAGTCTGGACCAACATTCCCATCCCCTGGAATTCAGGGTCCCACTTCTACCTTGCTTGAAACAAGAAATTTAGTGGTGGCTGGTACAAGTGGCCAACAACCCAGACTTCCCTCCAACTACCCCCACCCACACAGATCATGCATATAGATGCTTCAGATCCGGGCTGGGGAGCAACTCTAGGCCAAAGACATGTGCAGGGTTTGTGGCCAAACACACACAAACTAGAGCACATCAGTGTCAGAGAGATGAGGGCAGTCCTTCTTGCTCTGCATGCCTTCCTACCTTACCTCCAGCAAGGTCCACTCAAGATTTTCACAGACAACAACACTGTCCTGTGGTATCTCAACAAACAGGGAGGAACCAAATCCTACCTCCTTTGCAGACTAGCACTGCTGGTGTGGGAGCTGGCCATCTCACAGGGGTTTACTCCCCTCCCTTCACAACTTCCAGGCAGATTATCTCAGCAGAACCATCACAAACAACCTTGAATGGATGCTTCACGGAGATGTCTTCATGGATCTAGTCCACCGGTGGGGTACATCTCAAATAGACCTGTTTGCCTCCTCCATCAACAGGCAACTTCCTGGCTTCTGCACCCGGACACCAGACCCCAGGACACCGACAACAGATGACTTTTCAATTTCTTGGAAGGGAAAATTTCTGTATGCTTCCCCCCTTCCCATTGATTCAAAAGGTGCTACTGAAAATTCAGCATGACGGACCAAAAATGTTGCTGGTGACTACCTACTGGCCATGACAGCACTGGTTCCCCTTCTCCTTCATTTGCCCAAGGGCAGTCACCACAAGTTATCCCCCTCAGTGAACCTCCTCATACAGCACAAGGGATCACAGATACACCCACAGTGGCAGTCTCTGCACCTCACCCTGTGGTTGATAGGATTCTGATCCTCTTCAGACACCTGTACAATGAGGGCATGCTCAGTGTCCTGCAGGAGGCCAGGAAACCTAACACAAGAAAATCTTACCTCTCAAAGTGGAAAAGGTTTTCCATATGGTGTCACAAAAGACAGTTGGACCCGCTGGCAAGCGACATCCCTCTAATCCTGTCTTACCTGTGTGAACTATTGCATACAGGTCTGGCATACTCTTCTATAAAAGCACACTTGTCTGCAATCTCTGCCTTTCTCCCTGTGGATCAACCCCTAGCATCCAGACTTCCTACCAAACTCTTCCTCAAAGGGGTGCTTCATGTTTGACCCCCCAGGAAAACCGTCCCCTCCTCCCTGGGATCTTAACTATGTACTGGGAAAAACTCACCCTAGCCCCTTTTGAGCCAGCAGACAAAGCCTCCCTAAAACTTTGCACATGGAAAACTGTTTTATTGGAGGCTCTGTCCTCAGCCAGGAGGGTCATTGCACACTTTCACCAAACATTACAAGCTGGACTATATCTCTAGGGTCAGGGCAGGGTTTGCCAGTGCTATCCTTCACGGATTCCTGGAAACTTCAACCAGACCACCACCCCATTCACAGTGAACTTTGGCACTCACCCACATGTAGAATACTGCTACATTGGAATAGAAGGACATAGAAAAGTGGTGTAAAATCTTACCATAACCATAGATGTCCTATTGTTCCATGTTGCAGTATTCCTTCCTACCATCCTTCCCCTTCTGTCAGGTTGCACTTGCTGTTTTGGGTGGCACAGGATGGGCTATGCCCTTCTAGGACTGGATCCAACTGGGCCTTCTGTTCTGAGGGCTGGTGCTTGCAGGCGTCACTTTTATGACCCACTTTCCTACAGCCACATCAGATGCTCGACGCACCCAGAGGGACTGAAAAACTTTGGAATACTGGCTGGACGTACGCGAAAGGAAGAAGGATAAACCCACATGTAGAGTATTGCAACATGGAAGAGAAGGACATCTATGGTTATGGTAAGATTTTACACAACTTTTCTTTTTTGAACACTGGTACTAGTATGCTTATTCTGCAGTCATCTGGTATGCACCTTTCTCTACACACTGAGTACCCTGTGGAGCCATTTCATTTCTCCCCCAATATCTTTGTAATATCTGCTGTGACCTCATCTGAGTCTGCTGCTTTCCCTGACTTCATTTTCCATAGTGCTGTTCTTATTTTCATTCCGAAACTGCTACTTACATCTGCCTTTGATGCCCTGTGGACTGGTGACCAGGTTGTTGCTGACATCCCTTATGAAGGGTATCTGACTATCTTCTTTATCTTTCTGTCTTTGCTTTGCAACCTGATATAATTTCTCTGTGCCATCTACTGAGTCACTTTCCAGAAGTTAGTAGAGTGCCTCTGATGCCATCTTTTTTGGTACTACAACTCCTCTCTCAGCCTGTTTGTTAGCCAACCAGTATTCCTTCGTAGCCTGGTCCATCTTTTCTGTCTCCCACTATTCATTGTACTCCACCTTTCCTTTGACTTCCTGGACTTCTGAATTCCACTACCAGATGTCCTTCATGGATGCATCTGCAGTCATAACAACTGGGTTGTCCTGTCGTCAGGCAGCCCTTCAGTCGGCCGGATTCCAAAGTCCGGGTCCGGCTTCGGCTGATGTCGCACTTCACCCGACGTCATCTCTGTTGGTCTTCGGGTATAAAGGCATCAGCCGACGCCATTTTCCTCAGTCTTTCTTGCCGCGTGGCGCCCGAAGCAGAAGCTGTTCGCAAGTGCCGGTCAGTCGGATCCAGAGATTACTTCTACCGAATACTACTTCGAAGACTTCTAAAGCTAAGTACCCCGTTGGGGACTCTTTCTTGCCTCAGCCGATGTCAGAAAAAGTTAATAATTGTTTAACCTGTGGGAAACAAATACCTCATAAAGATTTCCACTCTTACTGTCTGCCTTGTTTAGGCCCAGCCCACGACGTAGCAGCCTGTTCGCCTGTGCTTCTTTCAACCGACGAACGCTTAGGCGCCGGTCGGAGTTTGCTGAACAGTTTTTCGGTTCTGTTTTTGCGTACATTATGCCGCCGGATCCTCCGACTACCCAATCTGCCAAAAACGCAAAGATAAAGACCGACACTCGCGGTCCGCGGTTTCGCTGAAACCATGGTTAAGCAAATCGAGTGTCTCGGTTTCGGCGAAACCGAGAAAACTGATCAAAGTACAGCTGAATCTATCTCTACAACTGAGGCCCCTGCTACCATTCTTGAATCGGCCTCAGAAATTATACCCACTACGGTGGTTGCCACTGACTTATCAGACACCATTCCCTTGGATGTCTCTACCCCAGCACGTGGTGCTGCTAGGCCTCCAGCAGCCATGTCCATTAAGGCCTTCGCCAGGGCTAAAGCAGCCAAGACTACTAAATCAGTGCCTGTTAAATCCCCTTCAACCAGGCCCTCCTCTAGTTCTCAAATGCTTACTCTGGCAGAAGATTTAATTTCATTAATTAGAGGATCTCAATCTCACCCAGACAGGGCCTCTCAGCCCCCAGAAAAGAGACCTAGGGCAGAGCCCCCTGAGCCAGTGTCATCTGATGATTCAGCCGATGAATCAGACATAACTGATCAGCCAGAGGCTCCTTTCTCTAATTTTGAAGACTCTGATGCTGAAGAATCCATTCCAGCTGCTTCCCCACCAGAAGAATTTTCCTTTGGGGAAACCTTACATGCCATGCGAGAGCAGTTCCAATGGCAGCAACAGGATTTTTCAGACTCCAGAAAAAAGACTTAGGACTTTTCTGCACCTTCCACAACACAGGCCCTTAGCTATACCTCCTGTTCTCTCTGTGGTGGATGATGCTTTCAATGATGTCTGCTCCGCTCCAGATTCTTTACCTCCAGCCCCTGCCAAACCAGACAGATTTTACAGGGTGCCAGACACTCATCACCACCTTTACAAGGCCCCTCTTGCAGACCCCAAAACTATATCCCAGGGTCCCAAGGCAGTAGCCGCGACCATAGCTAAAAACCCTATTCCTTCTGAAAGGGAAGCAAGGTCATTAGACAGATGGGGCAAAAAGGTCTACACTTCAGCTACTCTCTCAGCTAGAGCTTTAAACTGTCAGTTTCACATGATACAATACCAAGAGTTTATGCTTGATCAGTTAACTAAAAAGCTAACCACTGATGAATCTCTTGATAAGAAATATGTATTAGAAATGGTAAATAACATACAACAGGTTAGTAACCATTCCTTAAAATGTGGCTATGATGCACTGGAGGCTTCATTTAGATCAGCCATGACTGGCACAGTGATAAGAAGGCATGCATGGCTAAAGGAGCAAGCTTTACCGGATCATGTTAAAGCAAAGTTACTAGATGCTCCTATGGATAAGACAAGTTTGTTTGGTACACCTGCCCAGCAGGTTATGAAGAAAATGGAAGAAAAGGCAAAATCCGTTCAAACGGTTAAAGATTTCTTGCAGGTTCAACCCCCAAGGTTTAGCAGGAACTGGCCTGCCAAAAATTGGTCCTTTCCTGACTCCACAAGATCTCAAAGGGGCAGAAACAGACGTTCCAGAGGCAGAAACCAATCCAGAGGAGGTGCCTACAGAGGACGACAGTGGCAAGGTAACAACAGAGGCACAGACACAACCACTGCCACTACATCAACACAACCACAGTGACTTAATCATAAATCCGCCTACCAGGGAACAAATAGCAGCTCCTCTAGGCGGAAAGTTAACCTTATTTTCAAAAAACTGGCACTATATAACAAAAGACAAGTGGATTTTACAAACCATAGATCAAGGGTACCGGTTCCACTTCCACACTTTACCAATCAAAAGAGGAATGCCAAATCTACCTCCAAATCAAAAAACAGAGGCTCTACAACAAATAATGCAGTTAGCAAACATGAAAGCTGTGGAAAAAGTGCCAACTGCAGAGCAAGGAAAGGGGTTCTACTCAAGACTATTCCTAGTTCCAAGAAAGGAAAAAAGTTGGAGACCAATTCTCGACCTGTCCGCCTTAAATACATACATCATTGTCCCAAAATTCAAAATGCTGACCCTACAGCAACTTCTTCCCATGCTGGGCAAGGAGTGTTGGCTGGTAACTCTAGATCTCAAGGAGGCATACCTGCACGTCCCCATTCGACCAATCTGCAGAAGATACCTCAGATTTCTTGCAGGATCAGAGCACTATCAATTCTCAGCATTGCCCTTTGGCTTATCTACTGCCCAGAGTATTCACAAAATGCCTGGCATCAGTAATTGCCCATTGCAGACTACAGGGAATACAAATTTACCCATACCTGGACGACTGCCTGCTACAAGGGGACAACAAAAGCAAGCTGACAACAGATTTACAAAGGGTCATCTACTTGCTACAAGCACTGGGATACACAGTCAATCTACAAAAGTCAAGGCTGATACCATCCCAAACAAGGACATTCTTGGGAGCGGAATTGGACACAGTAAAACAAATGGCATTCCTAACTGCAGAAAAACAAAAAGAACTCCCTCTTTACTTCTTGGCACTAACAAAGCTGAACAAGTTAACAGCAAGAAAAGTACTGCAGGCCTTGGGCTTCATGGCATCATGCATAATCCTGGTCCCACTTGCCAGACTACATATGAGAAAACTACAGTGGTACCTAAAGAATTTATGGTCCCAACACAGTCACAGCCTAGAAACAGAAATCCCACTAATTCCATGCTTAAAACAGGAGTTCCTATGGTGGGCTCAGGCATGCCAGACAAACCCAGGCCTACCTTTTCGCAGATGTCAAGCAAACCAGACCATCACAACAGACGCTTCAGACCTAGGATGGGGGGCCCACATGCTGGACAAATGCGTGCAAGGATTGTGGACTCAGGATCAACTTCACCTGCACATCAGCCTAAAAGAAATGCTGGCAGTAAAACTGGCAATCCAAAGGTTCAGACCATTTCTCAAAGAGGGCCAGTTGATGATAAGGACAGACAACACCACAGTCATGTGGTACATCAACAAGCAGGGAGGCACTCATTCATACCCCCTATGCAGAATGACTTTGGAGCTGTGGAACCTGGCACTCAGCTACAACATCCAGTTACAGGCAATGTTTGTACCGGGAAAAGAAAATATTCTAGCAGACATATTAAGCAGAACCACATCGGATGCCCACGAATGGAAACTGCACCCGGACATTTTCAAGACCATCTCAAAGAAATGGGGAATGCCTCAGATCTATTTGCATCACCTCTCAATCACCAGCTCAAAAAATTCTGCACAAGGACATTACACCCACTGGCATGGAAAGTGGATTCGCTCTCCTTCAGCTGGAAAGGCCTGACAGCATATGCATTCCCACCTCTTCCCTTGATACACAAAGTATTACTAAAAATCAAGGAAGAACGTCCAAGGATAATCCTGATAGCTCCAAACTGGCCAAGACAACACTGGTACCCACTGCTGAGGAACATGTCTCAGAACAATATGTGGCCAATACCCCTGATGCCTTTGATGCTAACTCAGAACAACTACAGCATCATACATCCAAACCTAAAAACGTTGCAACTGACTGCATGGAACATCACATAGCAACAGCCAACCCAGAACTTTCTCAAAGAGTTAAAGACATTATTCTTGAAGCACGCAGACCTTCAACAAGAAGGAACTATGCTGGAAAATGGAAAAGGTTTGTCATTTGGAGTACTGAAAGAGGAAAAGATGTGTCAAACATAGATATGCCTAACATTCTAGAGTATCTGGCGAACTTCTTCATTCAGGCTTGTCCTACTCCTCCATCAAAATACATGCATCAGCTATTTCAGCAGAATACAGCTTTGATCCACCTGTTTTTCGCACCCTTTGCTCAGGCAGTTCCTCAGAGGAATCAAGAATGTAAAACCTCCAAGGAAACCACCTTTGCCAGCTTGGGACTTAAACTTTGTGCTAGAAAAGTTGACACTATCACCCTTTGAACCAGCAGCAACAGCAGACCTACAACACCTGTCATGGAAAACTGCTTTCCTACTGGCAATTACTTCAGCAAGGAGGGTTTCAGAGCTACAGGCCTTAATGGCAGTGCAACCCTTCCTAATCTTCCACCAAGATAGAGTGTCCATGAGGACTAATCCTACATTTATGCCTAAGGTGGTATCCAGAGTGTCTTTAAACCAGGCAATCCACCTACCTACCTTCTTTCCCAACCCACAAAACAGAGGGAAAGAATACTGCATACCTTGGATGTACATAGACAGCTACGCTACTACTTGGACAGAACAAAAATAGCAGAAAGACTGACCAACTTTTTGTAGCCTATGCAACAGGAAGGGAAGGAAAAGCTATTTCCAAACAGACAATCTCCAAATGGATAGGAAATTGCATACGATTCTGTTACTCCTTCCATGGAAAACCAATTCCACAGAACATAAGACCTCATTCTACAAGGGCAACAGCCACTACCACAGCCTTCTTACGAGGAGTGGCAACCAAAGACATTATTGAGGCGGCTACTTGGACCTCCGTGCATACATTTGCCAAGCATTATAACTTACCTCTATATTCCAGATCCCGAGCAGGGTTTGCCACTGCTGTACTGCAAGGGATCCTAAACACACCATAATCTAGTTTTATCCTCCTCCCCTAGTTGGCTGTGGTATTCTACCCAGTTGTTATGACTGCAGATGCATCCATGAAGGACATAGTACAGTTTTGTACCTACTATAAATGTAGATGTCCGAACTGGATAGCATCTGCAGTCAGGATTACCCTCCCTCCTTCCCCTCTGTGGTACTCCTAGGGTATTTTACCCTCCTGATAGCTAGCTGGTGGGGGGGAGTCTTTTATGGTGTATTTGTTTGTATATATGTACATACATGCTTATTTTTGTGTTTACCTCTATCTTTTTGGAAACATTGGCATCTATCCAAATTTTAGCCTCCAAGAGGGCTACTGGCATCTGGGGCAAGAAACACTGAGGAAAATGGAGTCGGCTGATGCCTTTATACCCGAAGACCAACAGAGATGACGTCGGGTGAAGTGCGACATCAGCCGAAGCCGGACCCGGACTTTGGAATCCGGCCGACTGAAGGGCTGCCTGACGACAGGACAACCCAGTTGTTATGACTGCAGATGCTATCCAGTTCGAACATCTACATTTATGGTAGGTACAAAACTGTACTTTTTCCTTATTTACTTTATTTCCATGCTTGGCTGCGTATATGTTCTGTAGTACTTACATGCTGTTTTTGAAGTGCTGCTGTTCAACTCCATCATTTCATCTTCTTGAGATGCTAGATCCTGTGAATAATTCCTTGAACTGTTGTGCTTGCTCTCCACTCAACTTCCCGGTCTTGATCTTGGTCTGTGTTGACCCTGTAACCTTTTCCAGTCGCTACTTGCAGCTGATTGTAGCAACCAGTGGTTTATACTGTGTGCTGACTGTTTCACTGGAGATGACTTTGCAGTTACTGATTCTACTCAAGTCCCATTTCCTTACTAGGAGGAAGTCTACCGGAGTTGCATGTTGGCCACTCTTGTATGTGATGATGTTGACCATCTGTCTTTCTGAGCCATGTGTTTGGTACTATCAAGCCATTTTCCAGACAGAAGTCTATAATGGCTTCTTTATTCCTCTTGCCCTACACATGTGGACCCAGATAGTCCTCATATCCTGGTCTGTCTGTCCCAACATGTGCAATCAGGTCATCCATTCTCAACACCAATTCATGCTGTCCTGCTTTATCTAGTAGACCCCACAACAGCTGTCTGAATGCACTCTCTTACTATCGCAATGCTGATATGGAGCATAGATTATCAGTAATACCCTATCCTTACACTGGAGTCTGATTGCCTTATGTCTGTCACTAATTCTAAAGAACAAAGCACAACCACACAAAAATATCAGGAGAGAACTAGTCAACTTTCAGTGTACTAGAACTTTATTAACTCCGCTTTTCATCCGTAAGACTTCCATCAGAAAAAAACAATTACACACAGTGCTCATTATTTAAATATTGCATGTTCCAGTCAAAAGCCACATTCAGTTGCTCAATAAAACAGTTAAGAATTTCTTAAAGCAGACACTATTGTAGTTTGTTTTGTCTTGCAGTTTTTTTATTATTATTTCTTAATCAAGTTTCACATATATTTCAATGTTTAGTTTTAAAACATAGTGTTGCAATACAACCTGAATCCTGTAGAGGCAATACAGCTTGCGAAACAGTGTTGCAGTACAATTCGAATCCTGTAGAGGAAATTAATTGTGGTCATGTGGTGCCTGGCTTTTAAAAGGAAGTGATGTCAATGTGTTATGTAATCTTATGAAGTTAAGTGTATCTACTGACGAAAGCGCTCATTAAGAGTATTTTTCTTCATATTTGTGGCATTTTTTCTTATTTTCATTCATAGGTAGGTACTAGGCTGTTGGCCCTAGGGCATAATTAAGCCTAGCCAAGGATTTTTTGCTATCGCCTCCCTCTCAAGTGGTTTAGTTACCTGCGCCCCCGTCGAGCAGGGCGACAGAAGTGATTCTCGAGGTGAATTTCCTGTTTCCCATCCACTCATCAAGATTTCTCTTGAAGACTGCCAACGAGGAGCTCTGCCTCACATATATGGGGATCTTATTCCAGAGCAAGGGGAGTCTCTGGGACACTAATCTGTCCCTCCAACACGTCCTGTTTATTGATGATGTCAGATTTATGTCCCTTGAGCGTGTAGCTCTGGTGAATTGGGTTTTCCTTAGGTGGAGCATTTCTATCAATTCGGGGTTTGACATAGCCTTGTATGTCAGGCAGAGATCACTTCTGAGTAACCAGTACGCGACAGAGTACAGTCTGAGTTTTTTTTAGCCTCCTGGCATAGGGCATCTGTTTAAGGCCCGTTATTTTCTTTGTGAGGTACTTTTGTGGCCTCTCCAGTTGTTTCAGATGTCTTGTTAGGTACATCCCAAACAGGGGTATTATATTCAATGAGTTAAGGGGAACAATAACTTCCTTATTCCTAGATGCAAACCCTTTTGTGATAAGGTGGGCCATGTAGAAGGATTTTCTAACCACTTTGGCAATGTGGTTGCCGATGGAGAGGTTACTATCTACCCGAGTCCCTAGGTCTCTTATCACACACTCTGTGATAAATGGGCTGCCACCTATGTTGTAGTTCATAAGTACTTGATTTTTCCCAAAGGGGATAATGCACTTTTGGGCATTTAGTTTGAGGCCATGGTTTTGGCACCATGTATTTGTATCTGTAAGACCCTTTTGAAGCATGTCTACATCAGTAGGAGTCTCGATTATGGCACCCAGTTTGCAGTCGTCTGCGAACTTTGTGAGCCATAGTCCCTCTGTGTTTACTTGTACCTCAGAGAAATAGATGCTGAACAGGAGGGGTCCCAGGACTGAGCCCTGTAGTACACCAATAGTCACAGGTTTGGAGTCTGATCTAGCGTTTCCTATTCTCACTGAATGGGTTCTATCCGTGAGCCAGTTAGCAACCCATCTTGTAACATAGGGGTTTATATTTAGGTTGGTGAGTTTGTCTATAATTCCCGAGTGGGGAATGGTGTCTAAGGCCTTTACAAGATCAAGGTATGCTGTGTGAACTACCTTTCCCTCATCTATTGCTTTAGTGACCATTTCGAAGAAGTCAACCAGATTTAGGAGACATGACCTTCCCTTTACGAACCCAAACTGGGTGGGGTCTAGGGTTTGTAGGTTATCAATGTTGTTGTTTGAATTCCATGATGATGCACTCCATGGCCTTGCAGACAAGACTCTTCAGGCTGATGGGGTGGTAATTCCCAGGGTCAGTGGTTGCACCTCCTTTATGGAGTGGGATGACTGTTGCCTTGCGCCACTCTGTGGGCACATAGCATGAGGTGAGGCTGTGGTTAAACATGGTATATAGGTGAGGGGTTAATTCATTTTGGAGCTCATGTAGCACGCAGCCTGGGATGCTGTCTGGTCCCATGGATGCTGTTTTTCTTGTCTTGGAGAGTGCTGTTTTCACCTGGGTGTCTGTGATTTTAGGGGCAGCACAATCTTCTGGTATGGATATGAGCCCTTTGGGGGGAGAGGGTGGGGTAAAGTTTGCACTGAACCTGTCTGCCAGTATATTGGCGATATCAGTTGGTTCTGTGAATTTTTAACCGTTATGCTGTAGCTCGGAGCAGATCTGAGAGTTGCTATTAAGGTTTTTGACATGGCTAAACAATGCTTTGTGATTGTCTTTGGTGTCTATTGCGATTTTTCTTTCAAAGCTCGCCTTAGAGTTTTTTATGAGGGTTCTTAGTTTTTTGATAAGGTTGGTCAGGGAGCCCCTCCATTCCTGGGTTTTTACTTTTTTTTTGCAGTAATTTCTTCCTTCTGTTCTAGAGCTTGTTTATGGCCGGGGTCCACCAGACTGGTTTCCTCTTTTTGAAGGAGTGGGTCTTGGTCTTGTTTGGGATAGCACGGTCCATGCACTCATGTAGGTGCCTGTAGAGTGCTTTTGTGTAGGATTTAGCAGATTCAGTCATATTGACATTCTGCGTGGGATTAACGAAGTTTGCCACCTCTGTCTTGAGTAGCATAAAGTTTGCTTCAGAGAAGTTTTTAACCATGGTTTCTTTTGGGACGGAGGATGGGGGTGGTATGTGGATATCTAGGGTGATGAGTTTATGGTCAGATCTGACCAATGAGGAATTTACCGCAGGTGTGGAGCATTTTTCCCCCATGTTGGTGATGACCAGGTCAAGTATATTTTTACCTCTTGTGGGGGTGTTTACAAGCTGGTCCAGAGTGTTGGAGTTAATGTATTCCAGGAAGTGCTGAGCAAAGATATTCGTACTTTCGTAGTCTTCCCAATTGATGTTTGGGTAATTGAAGTCACCTAGTATAATGGTGTTTGGTTGGACTCTCATGTTTTCCAATACCTCGAGGAAAGCGGAGCAAGTGTCCTGGGGCTGGGAAGGTGATCTGTAGCAAGCTACAATCTGTATTGCAGTTTTGCCCATTGTCAGTTGCACTTGGATGATCTCTGAGACATCATACTTTGCAACTAGTCTGGAGGTGTGGTTATTCTTGATAAATATGGGTACGCCTCCTCCCTTTGTATTTCGGTCCAGGTTTTGCAGCCGAAATGTGTGCTATGAGTTGTACCGTGGAATCGCTGGGGTGCTGTCTTGAGCCTTGAACCAGGTCTCAGTTACTGCACATATATCGATGTTTTCCATGTTGAAGAGTGCCTCAAGAGAGTGCATTTTGAGGTTTAAACTCCTAGTGTTTAGCAGCATGGCTCTGTTTATTATTGCTAGTACTTGTTACGGTGGTGGATTTGTTTTTTGAGCCTTGCCTAAAAAAGACAGTATGGGAGTGACAAGAGCCTTTGCCAGTATCCTGAATCCCAGGGGTGACAGGTGCAAACCATCTCTGGCGAAGCATCAAGGCTTGTCGAGCATGTCATCCCAGGCAGACAGATACTGGATCCCCTTTGAATGACACCAAAAACTTAGCAAAATTTATCATTTTTTCCTTGTACTGTGGTATCATACTTGGTGAGGGAAAGATGCTACTCAGGGCTAGGGTCATACCTGCCTTAATTACATAATCAGAGAGCTCTTCTATGTCCCTTTTCATGTAGTCCAGG
This sequence comes from Protopterus annectens, assembly GCF_019279795.1. NCBI lineage: Eukaryota > Metazoa > Chordata > Ceratodontiformes > Protopteridae > Protopterus > Protopterus annectens. The sequence continues at coordinate 1,197,920,565 of NC_056745.1, forward strand.
GAGGTACGTCTCAGGTCATTCACACCAACATGGACAATGACAGAGTCATATTTGTACTTGTTGTGGAGTGACCTGAGTGCGTGGGTAATGTGGCGGATTCTGGCGCCCAACAGGCAATAGACAGTGACTTTCTCTTTATCCAGCCTGGTGAGAGGGACATCGGTGTGTCTGACTTTGGAGTCACCTATTTACAAGTGTAATAGGCATGGTGTTTTGCCTTAGGGGCTGTGGTTGTGCAGCACACTGTTTTTTGTGGTTATGTGATTGCGGTGTGTTTGTGGGTGTAGGTTGCTTGCATGTTTGCTTTGGAGGTCTCTGTTGCTTCCGCAGATTTTTATTTAGAGCCTCCGAATATGTCTTTTTGTATCTGTGTGTGGGGTTAACAGTTGCATGTATGGTGGGTCTATGTGTAGTGAGTGGTGTGCTGCAGGTTGGTACCTTCTCCTCTTGACTGTCAGTTCCAGTCGTGACTGGAGAGAGCTTTGCCTAGAGTTTAGCTATGTAAGTGCTTCTCTCGCAGATTTTGGTGTCTTGTGGTAGGAGGAGAGGGTTGTCTGTGTACATAAGGCACTTATGACATTGCCTCAGGATGCCCAAATTCATCAGGTGCACAGGAGAACACACTGGGAGTTGGCTCTTGGACATGCCTGAATGGGTTATTCTTATTTACCCGGTGGGGAGAGTAATTGGTCTGTTCCCTGCAAAAAAGTTGTTGGGGATTGAGTACTATAGTTTGCTAGTGCTTCTGTCTCTTTTTGGGGCAAGTGCTAGTCTGAAAGTGCTGATTTGAGTGCTAAATCTGGAAGAACTGGCTAGTACTAAGGGAAAAACTGAAGAGCAGACTCAGTGGCGCCGGGGATAGTTTAAACCTAGCTAACCTCCGCTGCGCTGTGCGCAAAACTGCACAAATTGGGTTTTTATATCAGAAAGATTAAAGAGATAGAAAGTAGCCCAAAATGGCCAATAAAACTACAGTTTCTGGGCAGAAACCACTCCTCCAAGGACAGGTAGGCTGTTCAGAGCTCCCCACTCTCATTGGTGAACAAAGAAACTTCATTTTTGCCCAAGTAAGGTATGGCCAACACAAAAGCTTAAACACAGTCCAGGTATCAGCAGGTATCTGAAACTGGAATTTTCTAGCTTAATAAGGTGGGACAATAGCAAGAATTTTTTCTTTTTTTTTTCTTTTTCAGGAAGACAGCAGAAACAGGTGAAAAAAACAACTTTTACAGTGCAGTAATGTCGCACGTGAGTGGGAAGCAAGAGACAAAAAATACAATTTACAGCAAAAACGACTTATTAAAAGTGCAGGCACAAATAAATGCAATTTTCTGTATAAAATGAGCGTTTTGAGAAGCAATAAATGCCAGAAAACGAGCTTTTAGGTGGAAATAGCAACAAGCAATCAAGAAAAAACAAAAATGGTACTTAAACACTCCAAAGTCTCTCCTTTTGTCTCTCTGGCATTGTAGGTCTCTGCAGGACACCTGGGCAGGATCTGCTGAGCTTATACAGATATGGAGTGTAAGATAGAAGCAGTGAAAATGTTTTTAAAACTATGTACAGGTCCGGCATATTATGTCAACCAAAGGAGAAGTTGGGGATGATATTTATATTTCAAAGAATGCATTTGGGATTAGAAGAGAGCAAGAGGTAAGTGGAATAAGTTAATTCTTCCAGTAGAAAAGCAGGTTTAGGATTACCTGATTTGAAGAGATCCTTTACAGATGCACAGCAGGCATCTCTTTCACACTCAGAGCGGTTTCTTCCTTTGGTGACTTCTTGAGGTCCTCTACTAACTCTTGCCACTTCGGGACAGCCAGCTGCTAGACATCTCAAGTCAGTCCATGTTGTGGACTCCCTGTCTGCTTGAGTCTTCCAAGGAAACTCCCTCTGAGGAAGTGCACCAGAAGCGTGCATGTAAGCATTCAGAAGGTGGCAGTTATACTCCACTCTGGAGGCCCTGACGGAGGATCCTGGTTTTGTTGACAGAATAGGATCCCTTAGATTGCCCCTCCCCCCCCCAAGAACATGTCCTTTGAAATTCAGAAGCAATTAAGACAGAAGGCGGAATGATCTACCAACGCCCCCTCACAGAAGCAATTTGTATTCCTTAAGGCCTTTGAGGCTGACTCATCTACTTCCTGCGTAGTCTCTCATGCTGGCAAGCTTGTTGATTGCTTTGAGGTTGGCTTGGAAGGAGACTGACATGGTTAAGCTAACACCATAAACCTGGTGAAATTTTATTCTCCTCAGACTTTTTCTGGAGTAAGGACCCCACAATAGATTATATGGTGGTAACAATGACCTTTAAGAGTGAGCTTGCAGAAGAGAGCTTCTGCTCTACATTCCTCTAACATGGAGCCCAGGGTGTTAGATTTGGAAAGCGGGTTTACACTTCAGCTACCTTTGCATTAAGGGCACTGAACTACTTGGCTTAGCTAAAACTCTTTCCAGGAGACTTGCAGGAGCTTTTCAAGTCTTTGTCTGGGTCCTTACCTGTGTAAGCCCGTAAGGTAGAAGATATGCAGGTGGCTACCCTCCAGTCCTCCTCCAATGTGTCCACACACCTTATTTCCAATGCAGCTGATGGCACATCGAGAGCAGCAGACACCAGCATTGTCATTTGTCAACATGCCTGGATGCATCTCTGTAACTTTGCAGAGGAATTTATCAATACTCCCTACAACATGTCCTATCTTTAAACAAAAGTTGAAGGAGATGCTGTCTAGAAGTGAGCAGGATGGTAAGAGCTTGTCTACCATCGGGATCTGCTCCTCTACTCCCCAGAGAACATTTTCCAGGAACCAGAAGGGGAGCAAAACATTTTGGCTCTGTAAATTTCAAAGATTTGCACTCCACACTTCTAGCGACAGCCACCCCCACTCCCCAGAGGCAGAGGGACAAGTAATTGCAGTGGACGTTGCCTTCTTGGGGGCTATTCTCCCGCAGACCTTTTCAGAGCTCCTGAGCAGTTGCCTGATTGCTGTTTTATGGAGGCAGTCGGGGTGCTTGACTCTGCAACTTTTGGCCTAGACAACCATCACCTGAGATACACCGGTGCAGAATAAAACACCATTATGGCAGTAGAACAAAAGGGCAATAAAAAAGTCATATGGAACAAAGATCATTTGTTAAGTAGTTATAGTAGAGAACTGTAAAAAGGGGAAGAATCTAAGTATGGCATGGATTGACTACAAAAAAGCATTTGATAGTATCCCAAATTCATGGATAAGAATGCTTAAAAATGTATAAGATACACCCTACACTGGTTGACTACATTACAGTAACCATGAAACAATGGCAGTCCACTTTGCAATTAAGCCATGATAAAGAACAGATTATTATCCCAAGGATAAAAATTCAAAGGGGGATATTCCAGGGTGACTCTCTGTCACCGTTGCTATTCTGCTGTGCCATTAATCCATTAAGCTGTTTACTTAACAGCTTAGGCCATGGCTACAGTTTGGCTCCTAGAAAATAGTCTAATGACTTCTCACCTTCTCTTTGTCGATTATTTAAAACTGTATAACTCATCAGATGAGGAACTGAAAGCACAGCTGCAGGTTGTCAAAACTTTATCAGATGATATTGAGATGTCATTTGGTCTTGATAAATGTGCAAAAGCAACCTTTAAAAAGGGAAAACTGCAACATCAAGAAAACATCAGTTTGGGACAAGAATGTGATATAAAAGAACTTGAGCAAGAGAGAGTGTATAAATACCTGGGAATTGATGAAGGATCAGCAGTAAAACATGAGCAAATGCAAATAAAACTCAGTAAGGAATACTTTGGAAGACTTAAAGTAATCCTGAGAACAACATTCACATCTAGGAACAAGATCCAAGCTATAAATCATTTTGCTCTTCCTGTCCCTAATATACAGTTTTGAAGTGACTGACTGGCCCCAAAAAGTGTTGGATAGATTAGATATTAAAACAAGAATGCTTCATGCTCACCAAATGATTTATAAAAAATCAATGTATACAAAGATTATATATTCCCCGTTCTAAAGGAGGGATGGGCCTCCTTGAAATTGATTAAATGTTTTGATCTGCGGTCGTGGGACTCCACACATCTATTGACCTCACAAGATCCAAATGTAGTGAAAGTTTTGAAACATGAGAATAAATCTAAGATGATTTCTCTGCTTAATCTAGCAGAGGCATATCAACGTCAAGCAGGAATGGAAATCAAACCAGAAGTAGATAAAAACCAGGCAGCAACTGAATGTGCCAAAAAAAACAAAAGAAAGAATATAGGACCAGATGAGAAGGCAAAAAATGAGGAAAAAATATAAGTATAGTTAGAATGCAAGTATAGAAAACTTCTGGAAGAGCCTTATGTTGATCAAGAACGAACGCAGAAATGGTTAAGGAGAGGCGAATTCAAACCAAGAAATGAAAGGTTAATGTTGGCTTATAAAGTCCATTCAACGTGTGGGAGAAACAGACAAATGTAGGTTTTGTAAAAACGAATTAGAAACAGTCACACAGCTTGTTGCTGGTTGCGACACACTAATGGCAGAAGGACTGTATACTGAAAGGCATAATAATGTGGCGAGACTGTTGCACTGGGGATTGTGCAAACATGGTATCGAAGTGGCTGGAAAAGACTGGAAACATGAGCCTCAAAGCATAATTTTTTTTTAATTTATTTTCATTTTATTTTACAGTTTGTTTACCAGGATAGTCCATTGGGCCAAGAAGAGCCCGTTTTCAATGGAGTCCCGGGGAGAAAAGCTCCATGAACAATATAATATGAAGACAATGTATTTACGTTTATGTAATACAATTGAAGAATGATGGTATTACATAACATGATAAAAAATCTACGATTGCAGTGAAAATTCAGTTAAAGGTAAAATTACTCGCACGCACGCAAATAAATAGGTCAATTAAAACAGGAAAAATCCATTGGTGCATATTCCTGTTAGATTTGTTACAATGTGAAATAACACATGGTTGACATTTCAGTTTTACATGAAATCTTAGCAGAATTAAAGTAGGATGGGGATAAGAAGTGTTAATTGTTGAATATAAGAAGGGTGGGACAATAAGAAAAAAAGTAGAGCAAGAGTACAAGTAAATGAGACAAATGAAGATGGTAGTAGTCAGAGAAGCGCTCAGTATGATGAAAAGAGAGAAGTAAAGGAGTGTGAGAAATGGGGGAAAAACATGAGTCATGTGGGATAAGAGCAGGAACATTCCCAAATGGTTTTGAGATGGGAATGAAGCAGTGTTTTAGAGTGGTTGTCTGTAGTACAAATAAGAGGTGGCAGGGAGTTCCTGAGGCGAGCTAGGGAAAAAGGATAGTAGGTGTTTGCCTGGAGGACTAGCATGCTTGTGCAGTTCAAGCAAATTCTGGTTAGTGGATCTTCGAAGTCTGTTGGGTAGGTGCATTTTGAAGGAGGAGGCAAGGGGGGGGGCAGATGGAGGGATTAAAGATGAGTTTATGGGCATGAGTAAGTTAAATTATAGGTAAGATGGTTGGGAAGTTCGAGCCAGTTTAGTTTGTGAAGGGTATTGCAGTGGTGGGAGGAGGATTTTTTAGCCGGTAGCAAACTTAAACATTTTGTTATAACAGGAGAATAGCTTTGTTTTTAGAGAATATTGAAGGTTGGTAAGAAGTGGGGCACCATGTAGGAGAGAAGGAATGAAGAAGGTGTTGGAAAGTACAAGTTTAGTAGTGGGAGGGATATAGTGGTTATGGCGGTAGAGCATGTCTAGTTTCTGGTGGGTTTTCTTTATATTAGTTAGGTGGGTATCGAATTTTAACTGTTCATCAATAAGGACTCCTAGAAGCTTTGCATGGGAGGCTACCTCGAGAGAAGTATTGTTTTGGCTAGTAATGACGAATGAGTTCTTGTCTATAATGGTACTTTTTGAATGGGAAAATAACGTAATTTTAGTTTTTGATACATTGAGTGATAGGAGGTTGTCTAGCATCCTGAGTTAGTTTTAAGAGAGTGGAGGTGGAAGTGGCGGAGCAGATGATCGTAGAGTCATCTGCATATTGAATCACTTTAGCACTAGGAATGTTTGGTGGAAAGCTTTGATGAAAATGTTGAACAGTAGGGGACCCAATATGGAACCCTGGGGTTCACCTGTAGGTGTATTAAGGAAGGAGGAGGTGGCTTTTTTTCTATTTGACAGCTTGTCAGAGCGGTAACTAGAAAACCAGTTGACTTGAGTGGGATAGGTTTAGATTAAAAAGTTTAGATAGGAGAAGGTTATGGGAGATGGTGTTAAAGGCCTTGGAAATGTCCAGAAGCAGGGTGGACACTAGACGGCCAGAATCCCGGGCTTTGTTGATGGTTTCAAGGGTTTTGAGGAAGGAGAGCAGTTATGGTACTGTGGCCAGGTCTAAAACCATGTTGTGTGGGGGTAAGCAGGTGATTGTCTGTGAGGTAGGGTAGAAGTTGAAGGTGGATGCACTTTTCTAGAACTTATGAAATAGGAGATAAGATAGCGATTAGCTGGAAACTGGGAATGTTGTTATTACCGCCTTTGTGAAAGGGAACGATATAGGCCTTTTTCATAGTTTTCTTGGATTGAGCGGTTTATTAGAATGGAAATGGGAAAGGCGATGGCATCAGCAACAATTTTGAGGAAGTAGGAATGAAGGTCATCAGGGGCATTTGAGCATGGTTTCAGTTTCTGAAAGTTTTTTTATGGTGGAGATAGGAATGGGTTTGATAGTGAAGGAAGGTGGTCGGGAGGTGGTAGTGTTAGGAGGAGGTGGAACTGAAGCTTTGTTGGGGAAGGAAGTAGTTAGTTTGGCTATAGAATCAATAAAGGAGGAGTTAAATTGGGTGGCTAATTAGAGGTCTGGGACATTTGGGTCATGCCAGGGGCTGTCTCTTTTGCCAGGATTGAGGAGAGTGGAGATGCCATTCCAGAATTTTTTGGGGTTGGTCTTGTGGTTAATTTGAAGGGTGGAGAAATAGGACTTGCAGTCGGACGCAACAAGTTTTTTTCTACTTTGTTGCGTAGTAGCTTATATTCAGTCAGGGTAGTATGGGTTTTATTTTTCTGGTAATGTTTCCAGGCTTTGTCACTGAGATGCATAATTGCAGTTTCTTTGCTTAACCATGGAACAGTTTTACTCTTAATTCTTTTGGTTCTGGAGGGAGCAAGGATATTTAACAGGTCTAAGAATGTAGTATTAAAGTAGGCTACTGCATCATCTAGGGAGAGGGTTTTAGAGGACTCCAGTTTGTGTGTTTTAGAGAGCTGGAGAAGGTTTCAGGGTTGAAGTTTTTGAGCGAGCAGGAGGAGATACAAGTGTAGGATAGTTGTTAGGAAGAGGGAAGGCGACGAGCGAAAGAGAGAAGATGATCACTAAGAGTGTCAGGTAGGATGCCGCTGTCAGAGATGTATTGGGGGTGGGAAACAAGAATCCAGTCAAGAGTAGTAGCAGGGGAGAAGTGTTTTGAGGGCCTGGTAGTAGAGTTTATTAGTTGTGAGAAGTTGTACAAGTGTGTTGTGTGGAGAAGTAGAAGATTGAAATCGGTCCAGTTAATATTAACATCACAGAGGATTATGGTTTCATTGGTAATGTTAGAAGAGAACCAAGAGAGGATATCCTAGAGAATAGAGATGTCTTCTGGGGGAATGTAAAGAGTGGCTATACATATGTGTTTGTTTCTATTCATCTGGAGGAGGGCCAGGGTTAGTTCGGCAGTGGTGGATTGGGGTAAGGGTTTGGTGAAGGGAGTAACTGTAAGGGAGGAGGGGGAGTAGAGAAGAGCTACTCCACCACCTTTTTTGAGGGTCCTGTCATTTCTAATTATATTGTAGTTGGGGGGAGTGATTTCAGGATCTTTTGTGTATGGCTTTAACCAGGTTTCAGAAATGGATAGGATATCTGGGTGGTTATGTTGGAGTCAGGCATGAAAGTTTGGAATCTTGTGACATAAGCTTCGAGCATTCAATGTAGAGAAAAGGAGGAATTTGCAGGATGGGGGGGGGGGGTTTGAATGAAGAGAGGGACCAGGGTTTGGGTGAATGTCATCAGACAAGAAGGTTAGTAATAAGTTGATGAATATGGGAAAAGAATAATTTAGAATGTGTAGTGTCCTGCTTGAGAGTTGGGTGTTGTGTTATAGTAATGTTAGGGATTGGGGATGAGAGGCTGTTGTCACGAATGAGTTTTTAAGGGAATAGGAAGTTGCTATTGAAGAAATAGAGATGAGGGGATATAGTGGTTGTGGGGTGTTTAACATATGTGGGGTATGTAGAAGTTATATGAAAGAAGGGAGAGTGATTAGAATTTGGAGGACTGGTGAGAAGGTGAAGGTAGGTTAGGAAGAGGAGGAGGAAGGAGTACAAAGGAGGTGGGTTTTAGAGGCATAATGGTGTTTGAGCGTTGTGGTATTGGGGAAATTGTAGTACAGTGGAGAGGAGAGTGGCTCTGGGATTAGTCAAGCTAGTTCTAAAGTGGAAGATAGCTAAGGGGAGAGGAGGGGAGGGATTGTGAGGGTGGGGCTGAAGTTTATATCACATGGGATTGCCAGTTACCAACAGTTCAAAAGATAGATGCTAGAAAGCCGGATATAGTAGTCCAAGAAAAGAAGACAAAAGTAGCATTGATCATTTAAGTCACCACACCCAGTGACTATAGTGTCTTGTGTACAGAGACACAAAGTCATAAAATACCAGGATCTGCAGGCAGAAACAAGAGCCATGTGGAAGAAAGATACCCAGACAGTTCCAATAGTAGTAGGAGCAATGGGTCTTATAAAAAATAATTTACAATCGTATGTAGATATGTTACCAATCCATGTAACCTCATACGAACTTCAGAAGGAATCATTACTGGGCACATTGCGGGTGCTGCAAAGAGCACTACTGGCTGACATCAAAGATTGAAACAATACTAATTTCATGAACTTTAATCATACTTTGACTTAGGAATGGGGTCCATTCCTGTCATAGTATTAGTAACCCAAACGACTTGGAGAAATTAAAAAAGTGCAGAGTTAACCAGAGGTTACAGAATTCCATTTCTTTATCTACCCCATGCCCCACCCCCAATTTGAAAGGACTTCCTGCCTCACAAAGGAATGCTGCAGCACAAGAAATTAAAAAAAAAAAAAAAGCTGCTGAACAAGAGTCATGCAGAAGTTCCTACCAAACCAACAAGGACTCGGAGTCTACTGAAGGTTCTTTTTGGTACCAAAGAAGAATGTGGTCCATTTTGGACATCAGCCAGCTAAACGTAAAACAGACGATCCTTCTGCTGTTAAAGAAAGATGATTGGATGTGCGCTGGATAGACCATCAGGATGCATACTACCACATCAAGATAGCCAAATGGTCCAGAAGGTTCCTCTGCTTTTTGCTGAAAGGTGGTCGTTTCCATTTCAGAGCCCTGCCTTTTGGCCTCACCACAGCTCATCTCAGATTGCAGGGATTCTGTGTGTTCTCATATCTGGATGACTGGCTCATAATTGCTTCCTCTGGGAATGTGTTACTCCAAACCATGGATTCCTTGCTGCAGCTTTGCTCCCGCCTGGGAGTCATGAATAGTGTGGAAAAATCAAAGTTGGTTCCTCTCCAAACAATAAGAGTTAATTAGGGCCCATCTATGTACTACTTTGCGTATAGCCACTTTTCCAGAGTCAGTAATTCTCACCCTTTGACAATAAACTTCAGTGGTTCTCCCCATCATAAGCCCCAGGCCAGGTGTATATTGCGTCTCCTGAGGTCTATGGAAGCCTCTCTCACTTCAGGCCAGATATTACATGAAGGTGTTGCAGTGGACTGTCTCAGTTCAGTGGTCAGTGCATTACTTACTGGTGCACTTTCTCATGTTCAGTGGTGGGTTGACTACCCTTTAGTCTCCCAAAGTTGTCCTTCTGTCCTGCAGCCGCCTCAGGCCACAGTGACTACAGATGCTTCCCAGTTGGAGTTGGGTGGGGAGTTTCATTGGAAAGAAGGTCCAAGGCATGTGATCTGCCTCAGAGGCTAGTCTTTACATAAGTATCTTGGGGGGGGTGAGTGGTCTTCCTAGCAGTGCAGGCCTTTCAGGACTTCCTCTCTGGAGATGTTATTTCAATCCATTGCTCCTTTCTGGCCTTGATGGATATGGTTTCCCTATCTCTGGCTTCACCTGACATGCCTACCTTGGGTGGTGTGTTCCATTCCAGACCTTGTGTCTCACCTGTCTGCCACACTTCACAAGGACATAGCAGCCCTGAAATTAACCCCATGGTTTCTCCAGTTCCTGTGATAACAAGGCAGTCCAGGCTTTCAGTCTCTGGTTTGCATATCCAGACATGCTGCTAGAAACCCTCTACTAGAAAAGTTTACAAAAGCAAATGCAAGAGCTTTTTCTATATGGACATATATTGGGTATATAGACCATTTTTCAGCCCCACTTCCTGCTATTTTAGATTTTCTTTTTTAGCTAATCTCTTTCATAGTAGGACTAGCTATTCTGTCAAAGTTCAAATGCACACCATCTCAAATTTCCATGTGGGAAAGAAACAGACTCCCATTGCTTCTTTGAAGTTGTCTAAAGCCTTTCTAAGGGGCATCTTTCTTCTTTGCTGCCCTTTAAGTGATCCTGTTCCACCTTGAGCCATTTCCCTTTCTGTGGCCCTTGACATAACCCGCTTTTGAACCAGCTGTATCTGCGGATTTAAAGTATCTTTCTTGGTGGGCATTTTTTCCTGGTAGCTGTTACCACTTAAAGAATTTCAGAGCTTCAAGCTCTTTTTTGTAAACTATCTTACTTGATTTTTCATCAGATAGGTTATCACTATGAACAACTCTGTGTTTCTTTGCAAGGTGGCTTTGGAGTTTACTTGAGTCAGTTTATTAATCTATCTGTTTTTTCCCCCATTTTTTTTCTGATAAAGGAAAGTATTTTATACTTGATGGATGTTCGACAACATGCACCAGATACTTGGTCTACTGTGCATATCTTTATATCTTGCTATCAGCTGGACTTAAATTCCAGGGTTTGATTCAGGCATCCTCTAGAAATCCTTCCCTAAGACCTCTGAGGGTTTGTAGCAGCTGGGGACTGTCCCATCAGGAAGGATAGAAGAGACAGCATTGTATATGAAAGTTATTGCCATGATGCTTGATCCATGTTGTCTTCGTCCATCTTCCTCAACTTTCCCTCTCTCCATCCCCATGCCAATTCATAACAATCTCGCTGGGTTCCAGTTTGACTGCACTATATCTGTCTGGAGCCTTGTCCTGTTACAGCCACAATTTATTTCCGTAGTGCATATCTGGGATTTGAGTACCAATTATATTTCTGTATTAAGCAGGCAAACTCTATTTGAAGTATTCAGTTGATGGAAGGGAGTTGTGGGTAGGTGGAGGGGCCTGAGCCATGGATCCAAAAAATTAGAGCTGCCAATGTCTGATCCATACAGATCCTATAGACCATCAGTTAAGGTGGACAGAAGAGGATAACTTGGTTCTAGCATTATGGCAAGTACTTAACTTTCATTTCTCTACTGTAAATTTTCATTTAGCAGCCATTTGTAACAACTTTGATGATCTGGAAGCCCATTTGCTGGTTTATCATAAACTTTGCAAAGTTTTCTTCAAAGGAGTTTCCTTATTAGTTATTGAACCAGTCCCTCCTTAGGACCTCAGTTTTGTCTTGGAAGCCATGACAAAACATCCATTTGAACTGGCACCATACAGCACTGGTGAAATTTCTTTCATGAAATACTGTTTCTGGTAGCCTTCTCTTCTGGGAGAAGACTTTCTTAACTGTAGACTCTTAACCTTATTTAGTTTTCTTCAAGGACAGTGTGTCTCTCAGCACTAGTCCTTCCTTTCTCCCCAAAGTGGCTTCAAAGGCAAACATACACCAACTGATTCACTTGCCAATCTTTTTTTTTTTTTTTCAAGTCATGCCAGTAAGGGCAAATGTATCATGTGTACTTTGGATGTCAATAGGCAGTTGAGATTTTACTTTCACAGAACCAAATTATTCAAGGAAAAGCTCACAGCTGTTTGTCTCCTTTGCATTTAACAAACCAGGATCCCATGTGTCCAAGGTCACTCTTTCATGGTGGCTTTTAGATTGCTTTTCTTGTGTGTACTTTGTCCATAATTGTCATTTACCTTGCAAGTTCCTCGACTGATAAGATTTGTACAGCTGTCACTTGGATTGCATTACATACCTTCATTAAGCAGTACTAATTGGATGCTATTTACAGGGCTGATTCTTCCTTTGGAGCCAGTGTCCTCAAGAGTTTCCTGTCATATGCCACCATACTGTTTTTGTAGCTTGGAATTGTGACCCAGAGGTCTGATAGGAAGGACTGAATGAATACAATTAATAGTAGTTACATAATTACCATAATGCTGGATCCCTTCATTCACATATCCAATATGACTACCTGCCCCCATCCTCCTTCCAAATAGTAGTTTGAAAGACCTGAGAAATATTTGCATTCTTTCCCACTGTCTGCCTTGAATCATTTTTCTTTGGCACCACACTCTATCTGAAGTAATCTTACATACTAGGGCATGATGGGAAAAGAAAAGGGGTCAAGAGTGAAGCACTAGTTTTGCCAGGACAGATCCAACAAGTGGCTCATGGACCCATAAGTTATGCCAAACAGTGAAAGTATCCAGCATTATGGTAAGTACAAAACTACCTTATTCCAAACTCATTTTTACAAGTTTCCTAACACATTTCAAGTTCCATACATCATCTATTAAAAATATATGGAATTTTCTGGAACTTTGATAGCTCATCTAGTTTCATTATTGCCTAATACAATGTGTAGTCAGATAATTTAGGGTAAACAGTAGGATCAAACTTTGCATGTCCTATGCACAGGGATATAAAAATGTAGTCCCACTTCACCACTGAGCATGTTAAGGTCACTGTTTTTAATTGAGGGTGGCTGATTGTTAACAGCTGAATGGGGATGTTGCATACCTTCATTATAACATCAGTATTAAGACAGGAAATTTAGAGGAACACATTTGAGTGCTTCCTCTGTAGTAACTAAGTCAAATATGGTTTTAATGGAGTTGAAAGGTGAACTGTCCCTGTCTGATTTGTGGTGAAGCCATTTTTATCAGCATTGGATGCAGAGGTGTAGCTATGCTCAGTGCCATTTTCCTATTTGGCACAACCTCCACCCAAGTTGAGAAACAAAAAAACAGGTCCTGTTTCCTCATTTTTAAACTGTAGCAACTGCTACTTTTAGAAAGCTGCTGCTACTGTTTATGCCACACACAGGGGTCTAAGCACTTCACTTCTGACACAAATGCCATACTGGCATATAAATGCCATGAATGCACTGCACTGAAAACCAGTCTGCATTTGCTGATCACACCCCCTAGTACTCTATACCCAGAACAGGTGCCACCTTTGCTCCACTCTATGCTACTAATCAAATGTATGATTTTTATTTCCGGTTGTGGGACTAGAACACAGTTGGCTATGTATTTGTAAAAAAAAATCGTTGCCATGGCATGCACAACAGCAGTGCAGTGTTCTACAATTACTTTGAAAGGTTCCTTAATGTTCATATTTATCAAAAAATGACACAGTTCACACCCATGGTGTTCATAATGTTATTGTACACATTACCAGGAGGGAATAAAAGCAAACTCCAGGGGAGGAAGCTTTTTTCCAGATGTAGAGGTATGTCCCTATGTATGCACACTACCTGCAGTGCTGTTGTAGTAATAGGGGTGTTGCTGTTATAGGTGCATAAAGCAGTAGTTAGTTTATCCCATCTATAATCTTGGAGGTTTATTGTGTACGGTTCAGTGAACAGAAGTGTCAAATCATGCTGCTAAATAGTAAAAAGTACAGTTAATTTTAGTACACTGTAGCTTTAAAATAGACAATATCTGTTCTTATTTCTGTAAACAACATTTTAACAATGAAAATGGTTTGTGACTGATTTCCTTTGCTTGTGTTATTAGGGATCAGTCTGGCAACGGCTTGGTGCTGATGTGACAGCTGTTGAGTATCTTGCACATATTGGTGGACTGGGCATTGACATGGAGATCTCTAAAAACTTCCAGCGAATTCTACAAAAGCAGGGCCTGAAATTCAAGCTCGGTACTAAAGTTACAGGTGCTGCCAAGAGACCAGATGGAAATATTGATGTTTCGTAAGTAAAAATTAATTTTATTGAATTTGTTGTGATTGTATTCAAAAATTGAAATGTCATTTCATCAATGGGTGGTTATTGCAGACAAAGGTAATATTAGTGAAGGCTACAAGGGGTAAGGAGTAGTTGCACATTAAATATTTTTACGCATTATAATGACCCTTAATGTGAAGCCAGAGAGAGATTATTCTGATCGCTTGACAGCTGTAAGAACTGGCAGCTGTGGCATTAACAAAAATCTAGGTGTGTGATCCTTTACAGTAAACCCATTTCCAGCAAAATAAGTTGAAGTACTGTGGCATGTAGAGAGGATATTGTGTCAACTGGTGATACATTAAAGTAAGGGTGAGACAAGGTGTGTTTCACAGAATTGTCCTTTACTTCATAACAGCCTAATTTTTCTTTACATTTCTAATGTCAAAACTCTGTTTTAGTTGCAAGATGCTGACCTCTGCTAAAGACCGTGATTATCTTTGGAGTGGATTACAGCAGTAGTAGTGGTAAGCCATGATATTTGGGTTTATCTGCCTTATTCATGTCCTGTCTGGACAAGGCATTGTAGAAACAGTAGTATTGGCCCTAACCAACATGGATTTCATGATGGTTAGTGGTGGAAAGGTGTTATATCCTTTCTTGTTCCACATTCTCATCAGCTCTTGCCATTTTTAGTATTGCAGAGCTCCCACTGAGTCAGCAAAAATGTATTGCTGCCGATTAGCTGTTGAAAATGTAATGTGTTTGAAAGTGGGAATTTATTCTTCAGTCATCCTTTTATTCATGCCTTCATTGTTGGTGACTACATGTGGTGCTTATGAAAGTGGTTCATTTTCCTTCTGTTGTCCCTTTTTTTCCATCATGTCTTTATTGCTGATAATTAAATTGCTTAGAAAATGGAGTTGGGGTAGTCATATAGGCCAGCAAGATTTTCATTTTTGGTGAGTTTCTCCCCAAGGCCCTAAATGTGATGTAAAGTGTTGTGATCATGGTAGCATATATGAGCAAACTAAAAACAAGATAGAAAGCTGTAAACTCTTCTGACCAAAAAAATGTCTTAGATCCTTGTAAGGGAGTTATTAGTAGAGCCAGCTAAAATGGAAAAACTTAAATAAGTAAATTGAAGGGGATGAGTAAAATCATCAATAGGAAGATTTTTACCTTCTTTGCCCTGCTGTTTTCTCCCTGTATGTGTGGAGGACTATACTGTAGACCTTTCCTTTTCCCATACCATGTTTTTCTCCTTCCAGAATTGCCTTTACATTGCCTCACAAAAAGGCTTGATTGTTGTTCATTTTTGTAGCATTTCTGTGCCCTACGTCTTCCTCTGTGCACACCATGCTAGACATGAATACAGTGTCATGATACTTTTTAATGAGTTTGTCTCACTGGTTCTTACATCATCTTACCCACTAAATGTTAAGGTTTTTAAACCAAAGAAATTCCCACATAAAATGAAGAGCTACAGATACTTTTATCGCCCATTAGATTTGTAATCTTATTGAGTCTCTAGGAATTCACAGTTTAGTGTATTGTCATTTGCAGCTTCCTTCTGTCCTTCCTCTGGGGGCCATAAACCTGCTGAGCCTTGTGGAATTTACAGCTGGCCTACTTTGTAGTCTCAGAGTGAAGGAACCTGTTAATGGTGACAGAAACAGACTATGGCTTGAGGAATTAATCCAGTACTGTTTTTTAAAAGTTGTGTCTTTCAGACCTAGGCTGAGTAGAATTTCACACCTTCTGACACTTGCGAAGTTCATTCTTTGACAGCTTTTGCTTGAGCTAAAATTCTGAGAATGTAATTTTGCAACCTACCTGTAAACAAATGTATAAATCTCCAAAATGACAAAAGTTGTAAAAAAAAAGATCTGATGTTATCCTAGTCACCATTCATCATGTATGGTTCTAGGATCTGACATCAGATCCATTCTGGCATACTTAGACAACAGCTTAGCTCAAGCTCCTCCCATAATGCACTGCTGCCCTTAAACTCCTCATATCGCATTTGCCGTGTGTATCATCCATAGGTTCATAGGTTCATACTAGGCTATCTGCCCTAGGGCATTTATAAGCCTAGCCAGAATGTGTTTGGCTTTCGCCACCCATTTTAAATTTATTTTGCTATGCCCTTTTTCGAGGTTAGTATACTGTGCCTCTGTCTAACAGTGACACAGAAGTGATACCCGGGGTAAACCTACGATCTACCATCCACTCATCAAGATTCCTCTTGAAGAGAGTCAGTGAGGGACTCTGCCTAACCTGGACTGGGATTTTATTCCAGAGTGAAGGGAGCCTCTGGGTTATGAATCTGTCCCTCCAGCATGTCCTATTTATTTCAGTGCTGAGGTTCAAGTCTCTCGAGTGCGTAGCTCGATGGGATTTGGATTTTCTGAGGTGCAGCATGGCCATTAATTCCGGGTTGGACATGGCTTTATACGTCAGGCACAGATCGTCTCTGAACAGGCGGTATGCCACTGAGTAGAGCTGGAGTTTCTTTAACCGGGTAGCATATGGCATATGTTTGAGCCCTTTGATCCTCTTGGTGGGGTACTTTTGGGGTCTTTCCAGTTGCTGCAGGTGTCTGGTAAGGTACATCCCAAAAGGGGCATTGTACTCAATTA